>NC_134877.1:30828013-30843013 GCF_041734735.1 Babylonia areolata | reverse complement strand
GAAACGTTTACCTGAAAGTAGGAGTTGATAATTATTTGCCAGAGTATGGCCGTTGTCGCTAGAAATGCTTGTGGCTCTCTGTCGAACTCTGACATTGTACAAATCACTCGAATTGTCCTGTCTCACACCCACAACCTTACTGCACACATTCACAATCTTCACAACAGAATTATTTTGGTCCAAAAAGCATGTTGCAGTAAACTTTGCGAGGTCATCCGTGGACGTCAATTTCAAAGAATTTTAGCCCAAAACGGATGCACTTAACCGCAGGAACTGTATATATCCAAACCTTGTTTGGTTCACCACCAAATTAGTATCGCATGAGGAATGTGCCAAAATGATAACAATAGATCACAATTATCTATATCGCGCATAATCTAGCGATATGAAACTCAGTGCACCGCACTCGCTCCTGTCACATAAATCATGCTCTACGTGTTACCGCCACATTTCTTCCCAAATTCATACCCACCACCCCCCTCCCCAACCACCACCAATACGACCTTAATGACAGGAAACGGAATGCTTGGGAAGAAAACACGTGTCTTGAGATTGATTTTAAATTCAACCAGATTTGGAGTGTTAAGCAATACTAGATGGCAGCGAGTTCCATGGTGTTTTTTTTAAATTTATTTATTTATTTTTTTAAGCTACACCATTGACAGGAATTTTTCTATAATGCACTGGAGCGTTGGCCTCGCAGTAATGCGTCCGCCACGGAAGCGAGATAATCTGTGTACACTGGTTCGAATCCCACAGCCGGCAGTATTTTCTCCCTCTCCACTAGGCCTTCAGTAGTGATGTGGACGCTAGTCATTCGGATGAGACGATAACCCGAGGTCCCGAATGCAGCATGCACTTAGCGCATGTTAGGGAACCCACGGCAACAGAAAGGGTTGTCCCTGGTAAAATTCTATAGAAAAATCCACTCAGATAGGAAAACAAATAAGATACCTGAAAGAGTGGCGCTCTCAGTGTAAAGACGCGCTCTCACTATTGAGAACGGCCCGAATTTCACACATAGCAATATGTTGTGACAAAAGAGTAATGCAATACAATATGGTAAACTCATAGTATAGCGCAGCGGTTTTCCACCGCGCACCTTTCAATGTCGCTCTACACAATCGGCAGCTTTAGGTAGTAGTAGTAGGCCTCCTTCGATCATGGCTGATCATGGATAAAGTATATCCGACCTAATGTCTAATTAGGAGGCTGTCTGCTTGGACCAAGCAGCATCGCCTGTAACTGTAGAGACCGATGCGATAGAGACAGTCTCTCTCGCAGCGGTCACATGTGTAAGCTGATGCTGGTCTGTTGGCTGCCGTCCCTTTTCTGCGAGCTCGCTTTTCTGCTGCAGCAGCTGACAGTTTGTCCTCACCAATCCGTAGCTGTTTCTTGAGAGTGCTTCTCCAGCTGTTGCGGTCATCTGCAAGGTCCTCCCAGGACTCAGTGTTGATCTCAAGAACTTTAGCTTTAGGGAACAACATAGCAAATGACGAATACACAAAAAGAAATGTTTTTGATACTTAACATATACACTTGTCATGGTTGAGAGGGAAAGGTTTCTGGGAGCTCTCAGTTGTAGGTTTTTGTTGATGCAATTTAAGAGAAAAAAAACAAAACAAACAAACAAAAAAACCTACACAGAAACATTTTTTTTTATTCCAACGTCAAGAGTCCGCGATACATTACAGAACGTAATTTCTCGCAAAACATCCATTCAAAGCATTATTGACTCCTACTTCATCACCTCCAATGCCATAACCTTCTTCTTCTCTTCTTCTTCTTTTTCTTCTTCTTCTTCTTCTTCCTCCTCCTCCTCCTCCTCCTCTTCCTCCTCTGTAATGGACTGGGCACGGTATGGCGTTAATAACCTGAAGTGGCACGCGCTCATTTGCACTTTGCCGACGGCAAGAAAAGGAATCCTGCACTCTGTCAAAAAAAGAAGAAGAAGAAAAAGTCGTAGAGGTTGTTTGCCACGGTGTCATCAGCAGCTCCTGGGGTTAAAAAAACGTATGAACACGCTGGGTTGGGCATGGGTGTCTCTGTGTGACTGCAGATTGTGTGCGTGCGTGTGTGTGTGTGTGTGTGTGTGTGTGTGTGTGTGTGTGTGTGTGTGTGTGTGTGTGTGCATTTTGTCGCATGCGAATGTGAATGTGATGTGCGTACATACGTACAGACATACATACACCTGCAAGCATTAACTTAGAACACCATACACAAACAAACCTGTGCATATGCAAACACACAAACGAGCGCAACCACACACGTAAACGCACGAGCAAAAACACTTTTTTTTTCTTCAAAAAAACACGTTTGTCAAAAGATTCAAAGAAATCCAGTCCTCTTGCCCCTTCTGGGGTGTGCATGATACAATGACAACATATATACCTTGGGTCACAACTTCCGACCGACAATGTCACTGAAACAAGCAACATACGCACCCCCTCCACACACACACACACACACACACGCACATACACCCCCCCCCCCCCCAGCCCCCTTCACACAAACACACACACACACACACACACACACACACACACACACACACACACACACACAACACAACACACTCACACACACACGTGAATAATAATAATAATAATAATAATAATAATAATAATAATAATAATAATAATAATAATAATAATAATAAGAAGAAGAAGAAGAAGAAGAAGAAGAATGCTTCTGCAACAAAACAAATCACAACTCGAAAATATAGTAACAAGTATGTAACTAAAAGTTACACACCCTTTCAAAAGAGTTTTAATAAGACTTTTTCTTCTCCTTCTTTTTCTCCTTCTGAACCACATTGTGTTGTTCCTCTCTCGCGCGTGTAAGGGCATGCTAGCATGTTTGGTTTGATGTGAATGGAAAACGACAACGCGAACTGATCCCACACTTCATTCCGTTTGTTTTCCACACGGGCACTGCCAGATAGCATTGAGTTTTGCGCGTGAGTGCTGTCCCCTGGTTCCCAAGAGCGCCCTAGACACGCGATGCACTCTTTAGAGTCAAAAACTGCAAACACACACACACACACACACAAACAACAACAACAACAACAACAACAACAAACCCGAAACGCCAAGACATGGCACAGCCATACAAACGTTTCTCCCGTTCATATGATTCATATAGTTCAGTTACTCGAGGAGGCGTCACAGCGTTCGGATAAATCCATATGCGCTACACCACATCGATCTTGCTATGCAGAAATGCCTGACCAGCAGCGTAATCCTACGCGCTTAGTCAGGCCTTGATGGAAGTAAAATGTAATACATATAGATAGACGAAAGGAAATAAATAGATCATAAAAAATTAATAAAAAGACAACAATGATAATAAATAAGCAAATAAGCAAATGGATGAATGATTCATATGATTCGGTGAACGCATACGCACATACATGCATATTACACACATGTTCACACACAGAGATATGCAAACACACACCCCCACTTACGCACATACACACTCACACACACACACACACACACACACACACACACACACACACGGAGGGAACAATTCTAATGGCGTTAAACTTTATGATCTCCTTTCCGAAAACTGTATTTCAGATTTTATTTTGTGTTGTTCTCAAACAGTTCTTCTTGCCATAAGATTTTTAATACAACTGGTTCGGTCTGAACTCATAACTGAAATCAGCCGTTTAATTCACGAACTCTTACTAAGAGGCTCACACATAACCTTCTCTATGATTGACTGCTTTTATTTATTGCAGTCTATGTTTTAGCCCGGTGTTCGGTTGTGTGTGTGTGTGTGTGTGTGTGTGTGTGTGTCTGTGTTTGTGTGTGTGTGTGTGTGTCTGTGTGTCCGTGGTAAACTTTAACACTGACATTTTCTCTGCAAATACTTTGTCAGTTGACACCAAATTTGGCATAAAAATAGGAAAAATTCAGTTCTTGCCAGTCATTGTGTTTAAAACAATATTGCACCTCTGGGATGGGCACAATTTTTTTTTTAAATGAAGCCTAATTATATGGAAACTGCATTTACTGTTATATTTATATTTTTTTGTATTCTCTAAACTTGGCACTTTGATCTGATATTCTGACACAACAACAAGAGCAGTCATTATTATCATTTTTTGTTCAAGCAGGAACTTATTTTGCTAAGCATGGAAGTTTTATATATTTTGCAAACGTTTTGGTGCAGATAGTAAAAAAAGGAAATTACTCTGTAATTAATGCTAGGGGACTTAATTTGCTTTAAACTGATCTTTCTCATCTTAAACATTACATTTTGAAATTATACTCAATACATAAAAAAAAACTTGTGTGTTTTACTTTCAGTGTACAGGGCTTTCACTGTGTTCATTTGCCCAAGTGGTCTTTTCCGGAAAATACTAAAATCAATACGACGAGTGGACTTTACAGATCTATTGGCTGAGCCCTGAAGGTCATGGGCAAAAATCAATTGCGTACACATATTTATACACATTCAAAGCGCGTGCTCATATTCTTCGCGAACGCGAACGACGGCATTTTGTTTCAAGTTGTTGACCTGCCCGTTCAATCCTATATTCAATGGACAATACACGATAACATGTGATGGAAAGTTGGAGTAGGAGACCGTTAAATATTTATTCAGAGAAGATTTGTGAACGCCTCATCACTTACTGGATTATGCCCCAAACTGCCCTAAAAATATCGACAGAATCAGTCGGAATTCACAGTTAAAAACTGTAAACCATGCGAGTTAATACCCTTGAACTGATCACGATGAAATGAAAAAAAAATCCTGTCTTGACTTTTCTCAAAATGAAGTCCTTTTCACTTCTGACGACGTTTAGATATACTTGTACTTGGCTCTACATGTTATTAGTTTAACAAAATACTAAATTTTTATATCAACTTTAAAACTATAAAACTAGAATGAACATAAAAGAGAAATTAAATCGACCGTGTTGTACTACATTCCCGGCGGGTGTAACTAAACTTGTACATCTATCTAGATCTAGTGAAAACGGCTAAATGTTGCAGTGTGATTGCGGCGATAGCCATTAAAAAGAATTTTTTTTTTTATTGCCCTTAAAGATTTTTTGAATGCCCAAGATACACCAGAATAATATGATTTAAACAGTGTTCTCACTGCGAATACCGCAATTGATTTATCGCCCTCTAAAAAAAGTATGTTCAAATGTTACATTTTAGAACGTCAGTTAAGGAGCCACGATAGTGTAATGGATAAGGCAGTTTCTTCTCACCCGAACACGCGGGGTTCGAATCTGGTTAGGACTTTTTTCTTTCTTTTTTTTTTTTTTTAAACGCGAAGCTTTATAGTAACAAATACAGAACACATTTTAACGATTAGATTTTTTTTTTAAAGTGTATCACAAGTGAGTCTTGAAGGCCTTGCCTCTCTGGTTTATTTATTTTATTTATTTATTTATTTTTACTATCATGAAAAAGTTGACGTTCTGGATGAGAAAAAAGAGATACAGATTCAATGAACTTGTTAGATTTAAACACTCCACTTTTACTACTGGTAGAAAAAAAAAGACCAGTACCTCCGTTTTGCAGACAGAAAAAAAAAGTGTTTTCATCGGAAACCATTGTCAAGATGATTTCTATAGATGGCGAATTATTTCTGTGATCTGCAGATGGAAGTCGTATTGTTTAAAGAGCAAACGTGTCGGTTTGTAAGTGTCTTGCACGTGTGGTGCTCCACGTAACAGTCGATTACATACCAACTTGCTGTATGTTAATGTCCCACATCCTTGTCCAAAATTCATTTCCATTGTTAAAGATGTGTTGATGTACGATTTTGTTTCCCAAAAGTTTGTTGAATAGTCCGTTGGTTCACTATCAGTTTCACACATTGTACACAACCAAAACTATTTAGTAGTAGTTCATTTTTCGCTACAGGAATATCAGATTACCAAAATTTCACCAAATAATAATCTAATCAACACCTCCTCCCCCAACACACACACACACACACACACACACACACACACACACGCACGCACACGCGCGCGCGCGCTTTGCAGGGATCGACTGAAATAATTCCCTAGCGAAAGCTACCAATAGATAAATAAAGAAAGAAAGAAAGAAGTAAGGAAAGGGCGAGAGAGTGGGAGAGAGCGCAGGATGGGTACTAGGGGCAAAATGAAGAGACAGGTATAAAAAGAAAAAACACACACAAAAAAACGAGTGATGGAGATGAAGAGAGAGAGAGAGAGAGAGAGAGAGAGAGAGAGAGAGAGAGAGAGAGAGAGAGAGAGAGACGAGACGAAACGGAAACTTTAGTTCACCAGGGTAATGAGATAAGCAAGTACACATGCTTTTTTTCCACCCAGCCCAGGACAAAGAGAGAAAAAAAAAGAAAACACACACACACAAAGAGAGAGAGAGAGAGAGAGAGAGAGAGAGAGAGAGAGAGAGAAAGGGAGGGGCACAGGTTGGGGGGAGGTGATGGTACAGGACGAAGGAATTTGATACTGTCGTGGACACTGGCTATCAGTGACTGCAATCTTCATCCGGTTTCGTTGTTCAGGAAATGAGGGAAAGAAAGGGACAGAGCGAGAGGCTGACAGAGAAAGAGTGAGGGAAAGAGAGAGGGGTGATAGAGAGAGAGAGGGAGAGAGAAAGGGGAGAGAGAGAGAAGGAGAGTGAGGGAAAGAGAGAGGGGTGAGAGGATGGTGACAGAGAGAGAGAGAGGGAGAGAGAGAAAGAGAAAGTGTGTGAGAGAGAGAAGAGGGTGACAGAGAGAAGGAGAGTGAGAGAGAGAGGAGGGGAGTATGGTCACTCACACACACACACACACACACACACACACACACACACACACACACACACACACACACACAGAAGAGGGTGACAGAGAGAAGGAGAGTGAGGGAAAGAGAGTGGGTGAGAGGATGGTGACAGAGAGAGAGGGAGTGAGAAAAAGAGAGGGGGGAAATATGGTGACAGAGAGTAAGAGAGAGAGTGAGGGTAAAAGTAGAAGAGGGTGACAGAGAAAAGGAGAGTGAGAGAGGGGGAGGGGGATATGGTGACAGAGAGAGAGAGAGGGAGAAGAGGGTGACAGAGAGAAGGAGAGTGAGAAAGAGAGGGGGTGGAGAATATGGTGACAGAGAGGCAGTGAGAGAGAGTGAGAGGGAGAAGAGGGTGACAGAGAGAAGGAGAGTGAGAGAGGGGGAGGGGGATATGGTGACAGAGAGAGAGAGAGAGGGAGAAGAGGGTGACAGAGAGAAGGAGAGTGGGAAAGAGAGAGGGGTGAGAGGATGGTGAGAGAGAGAGAGAGAGAGAGAGAGAGAGAGAGAGAGAGAGAGCACCACAACACACCAAACTTCACTGCACCGCACCGCACTACACCACACCGTACAATACATTACAATACATTACAATACAATACATTACAATACAATATGTCGCCCTGTTATCTTTTTGTGTGGTTTAAAGGACAGTTTTATAGTAGTCGAATTGTTTCTACCATTGATGGCAATATTTCCATTGTTAATTTTTCTGTGGTTGACAGGTTGAGAGGGTCAGGTCGGCTATCATTTTCTGTTTTTTTGTGTTTTTTTTCTTTAATTTATTCATTATTCAACTCGTAGTCTGAAAATGTAATAATGTGTTCACTGAAGGTTTCTTTTTACATGAAAAGGGATGTGATCAGGGAAGGGTATGCTAGTTATTCATTCGTTTTTCTCCTTTTTTTTTTCCATTTTGCTTCAACATTTGTTGACGAGTGTTTCAATTACGGGCGCAATATCCAAGTGGCTAAAGCGTTGAACTTTCAATCCGAGGGTCCCGGGTTCGAATCTCGGTAACGGCGTCTGGTGGGTAAAAGGTGGAGAGTTTTCCGACCCCCCCAGGTCAACATATGTGCAGACCTGCCTGTGCCTGAACCCCATTCGTGTGTATATCGAAAGCAGAAGATCAAATACGCAAGTTAAAAATCCTGTAATCCATGTCAGCGTTCGGTGGGTGATGGAAACAATAAAATACTCAACCCCGAAAACTGAGTACGGCTGTTTACATGGCGAGGTAAAAACAGTCATAACGTAAAAAAAAGCATACGAGTGAACGTGGGAGTTACAGCCCACGAACGAAGAAGAAGAAGATTGATTGATTGAATCTTTAATGGGTAAAGAATTAGGCACAGTAAAGGCCTTTTTACAATTCTGCCCATTTAACGACACAAAACATAAAATAATAATAATAATAATAATAATAATAATAATAATAATAATAATAAAGAACGACACAAAACATAAAAATAAAGAAATAAACTGAAATAAAATAAAAAAAATAATAAGAACGACGACACATGTGGGAGAGGGGGGGGGGGATAGGGGGTGGAGGGGGGGGGGGAGGAGGGAATGGGGGGCATTTCTCGCTCTATCAGGATTCAGGAAGAAGGAACGGCCAGTTTCCGAACACCTTTTAATGGATCAGCTTGGAAATCCTTCTTCGAACTGTATTCTTTATAGCACAAACAAAATTGCTAAAAAAAAAAAAAAAGAAAAAAAAAGAAAAAAAGACAGAAACAAAATCAAGGGAAAACAAAACGAAAAAAGAAATCAGCTGGCACAGAGAAAGGATGTGAGGAAAGATTGTGGAAGACAGGGTTAGAAAGCGAGCGAGTGCTAACCTAATATAAACAACATCAGCAACAACAACAACAGAAAGAAGCAAAACAAATAAATAAAGAGCTAAACAAACAAACAAACCAAAATCAAAAACGATAATAACAACAACAACAACAACAACAAACAACATCAATAATACAAGCCTCCACCACTACCACCACCACCACCACCACCACCACAATCAACAAAACAAAACACGAAACAAAACAAAACAAACACAACAAAATCCAAATAACCAGTTTTTATTGGTTTTTATTTTTATTTTTTTTATTATTTAAAAAAAAAAATTAACTATTGAGTTGAATTCCGATAGAATTGGGTTCCTCTCTCCATCTCCGTTTTTTCTGGCTGGCTTTTTGTTTGTTTGCTGGTGTGTTTTTTTGTCTGTCTGTCTGTTTGTCAGTCACCACTCTGACATGTGTGTGTGTGTGTGTGTGTGTGTGTGTGTGTGTGTGTGTGTGTGTGTGTGTGTGTGTGTGTGTGTGTGTGTGTGGAAGAGAGAGAGAGAGAGAGAGAGAGAGAGAGAGAGAGAGAGAGAGAGAGAGAGAGAATGCAAATGCGAATAACACACTCGATCACACACACACACACACACACACACACACACACACACACACACACACACACACACATACACGCGCTCGCGCGCGCACACACACACACACACGCACAGACAGAGGTAAGATACTGACATACAGAGAGACAGACAGACAGACAGACAGAGAAAATGAGACACAAAGACACAGATAGATAGAGCCAGAGACACAGGAAAAAAGAGAGAGAGGGGTGGCTGTATTTCTGATGATTATTAAATTGATGCTGTGGTTGTTCAGAAAGATATTATCAACAGCGGGGTGATACCACATACCTGCAGAAAGAGAGAGAGAGAGAGAGACAGAGAGAGAGACAGACAGACAGACAGACAGACAGACAGAGCCAGACAAAAAGAGGGAGAAAGACAGAGAGAGAGAGAGTCAGAGAGAGATAGAGAGAGAAAGAGAGAGAGGGTCAAAGAGAGAGAGAGAGGCAGATAGGCAGAGAGAGACAGAGACAGACAGACAGAGAGAAGGAGAGAGAGGGAGAGAGTCAGAGAGAGACACACAGAGAGAGACAGACAGAGAGAGAGACAGAGAGATAGAGAGAGAGAAAGAGAGAGAGTTAAAGAGAGAGAGGGAGAGGTACAGAGACAGGCAGATACAGAGATAGGGGGAGAGATACAGAGAGGGAGAGGCAGATATATATATATATATATATATATATATATATATATAGAGAGAGAGAGAGAGAGAGAGAGAGAGGGAGACAGTAAAGAAGCAAGTGTGGTGAAGTGTGGGGAGAACAAAAAAAAGATAGGCAGACAGACAGACACACACATACAGGCAGGCAAGCAGACAGACAAACGGAGGGACAGACAGAGAAAACAGACAGACAGACAAACAGACAGACAGACCAGACAAAGCTAACAAAGAGGCAGACACAGGCAGAGAGACCAGAAGAGGAATTACTGCAGCTTAGATCTAGACAAACGGGTGTCGCGCTTTGAATGGCTCCCTTGAGGACTGGTGGCGCTGAAAGTCAGGGATGGACCGTGTGAGAGCTACACCAGGGGGCTGGGGGAGTGAGGGGGTGGGGGGTGGGGGGGGGAGAGGGGGCTGTGAAGCGGGGGGGGGGGGGGGGAGGGGCGGAGGGAGGAGGTGGCGGGGGCACAGAAAATGGAGCACTACGAACAAAAAAAAAGTTTTTATATATATATATATATATATATATATATATATATATATATATATATATATATATATATATATATATAAGAAGGATGGGGAAAGTGAAAGGTCTCTCTCTCCCTCTCTCTCTCTCTCTCCCTCTCTCTCTCTGATGCTTGTGTGTGCACACACGTGTGTGTGTTTGAAGATGTTCATGTGGCAATGTTTTGTATGATTTTCATGTTTCCGTAATTGTAGTCTTTGATTCATCCATTTATGTGACTATTATTATCTATTTGGTTTGTTCTATGTCATTTATTATTCATGCTTATTTCATTTATTACAATGTGTGTATGTGTGTGTATGCGTGTGTGAGGGCATGGTGTAAAGAAGCTTCCAGCTTATCCATTTTACCTTCAATAAAACATTTGTCATTGTCATTGTCATTGTCTCTCTCTCTCTGTTCTTTCTTTAATTTAACTCTTTCCATACGAACGGCGAAAGAGGCGACGTTAACAGCGTTTCACCCCAATTACCATCATCAAAATATTGCAAGCGGAAGGCTCTTATACTGAAGACGTGAATGTTGACAAAGAATACCACAGTTCTGACGACGGAAGCTAAAGGTTGGGTCATTCAGACACCCACTGGACATCCGAGGGGTCTGCGTAGAGGACTGGCCGTACTGAGTGAGTTAACGTCTTTTCACTTTGAGTGACATCAAACGTGTCATGTGAGTATGTGTGTTTGTGTGTGTGTGGTTGGGGTAAGGGGATGGGGATTGAAGGGGATATACAGAGAAAGGATGGACTAGAAGAATGGAATCAACTATTCGTAAATGTCTGTCTGTAACAGCAATTAATATAATAAATTACAACAGAAATCAAAACCGAATATCGGTAAGGTCGCATAATAGAAACACTTCTATTGGACTATGTAACAGGGATTCAGCAAGTTCAATCAACAGTAATTGGTCGGACATTATTTGTTTTATGTTTTGTTCTGATAATTTTCTAACTTTACATGACTTTGGAAAGTAACCTATTGATAATTTGACACCGAAACAGAATATGATTTCGTGTGATTTGTTGACCACATACACAATAAATGTTTTTGTTAAATTTTGTCTTGAAAGCGTTCAGTCTTAAACGGGATACCAAAGAGGTTACTAGTCTATAATAGTACAATGGGAAATCCATCAATTTGCGTTGGGTAATTTCAGCTGTAAAATCCTTGTCCTTTTGGTGTGAAATCTTGTCATCAGCACTAGCCTGGCGTCTGTTCCGAATTGAAGACTCGAGAAGTCTGTAACATTCTGAAACTGATTATTGGATAACTATTTCAAATGAATTCTCCTTTTCTTGGTACACCTCTGTCGCCCATTTCATTTCCTTTTATACCAACATGAGAGGGTACCCAGCAAAATTCTGTGGTTGTACCTTTGGTTGATAAAATGTGCAATAGATAATATATTTCAAAAATAAAGTCTTGTCGAGTTTTTATATCTAACGATTCTAATGCGTGTAAGACTGATTTTGAGTCAACCAATAAAACTTCTCTGAAAATAGTTAAAGGGGGGTTTATCAGATATTAAAACGCAAGCATTACAACCACTAGTTCAGCTGTAAATATAGATAGCTTACTTCCAATATAGAATGCCCTTTCAATTTTAAGCGCTGGAATTACAAAAAAACTGTATCCGTGTTTTGTTTTTTTTGTGTTTTTTTGTTTTTTTTGTTTTTCTTTTCAAGCACTGAACCATTCGCAAACACATGAAAGTGGTTTTGATACTTTTCATGTAGGCGGGTATTCACTTTCATAATATTAATATTTTCATCCTTTTTTCTGATCGCGATAGTTTATATCAAAAGCTGGTCTCTGTGTCTCCCATAATGGTATAGGTATGGAAGTATATGTGGCCGCCACACTTTTTAGACATATTTCTGAACTTTCCATTAAGTTAGAAGTATATGTTGCTATTGTCATTTGAGATGATAATTATAGAGCTGGTTCTTTTCGGAAAGTCTGTGTGTGATCAAATTTTTAACTCTTCTCCAATAAAATTTTCACTTGTGCTAGTTCTCATTACAAACTGTGATGTTGCAAGTTTTCGATATTCGTCAAGTGGTAGAATTCCAGTTTCTTTGTATGTTTCTAAATTTGATGTGTGGCAAGGTACACTAAAACACGTTTGTATGCTTTACAATCAAAACTTTGTAACTTTTTTGGAGTAAATACTTCGGAGCACCAAAATACACTTCTTGATCATAATTATGTAAGTCTTGATCTGATAAGTGCTGTAGAGAAGTGAATGAACGTTTTTACATGTGTGTTTGTGTGTGTGTGTGTGTGTGGTGGGGGGGGGGGGGGGGGGGTGGGGGGGGGGGGGGGGTGAGTGTGTTTGTTTTTTTCAGTTTAACGTCTATTCACTATAAGTGTTTTTAGAATGTGTTTGTGTGTGTGTTTGTGTCTGTGTGTGCGTGTTCGCGCGCACGCATAGTGGGGGAAGGTAGTGGAAAAGGTGGTGCCTCAGCCATGATTATAACTAATGGTTTATTTCATGTGATTATTCATAAACCAGTCACACACACACACACACACACACACACACACACACACACACACACACACACACACACACACACACACACACACACACACACACACACAGATGACCACCTCCTCCCCACCACTCCTCTTCTCTTACCTCCCCCTCCACCCCCTCACCCTCCCTACATCAGCACGCGCAGCGTGTATGGCCTGCAGGGGAGACAATCTGAAATGCCCAATGGGTTCTACGAAGTTGTCTGCACTGGAGAAAAAAAAAAAAAAAAAAAAAGCGACTCACGCCAAAGGAAGGACGGCAACACGAGGGCTGGTGGCGAGCCGCTTGTCTGTCCTTCTGTTTGTATCTATGTTTGTCTGTCTGTATCTGTCTGTCTGTCTGTCTCTCTTTCGTCGATGTCTGTGGAGTGAGACGTGTGTCTGTCCTTCTGTTTGTATCTATGTTCGTCTGTCTGTATCTGTCTGTCTGTCTGTCTGTCTCTCTTTCGTCGATGTCTGGTTTTGTGTGTGTGTGTGTGTGTGTGTGTGTGTGTGTGTGTGTGTGTGTGTGTGTGTGTGTGTGTGTGTGCGTGCGCGCTTAGAGTTGACTTCATCAAGATTTTGCGCCTTATTAATATTATTATTTGTAGTGGTTGTATTTTTTATGTATTTATCTATTATTTTTATTCATTTATTTTATTTATTATCTTTTTCTTTTTAAAGTTTTGTTACTTTATCATTTTTTTTTCTCTTTTTTAAGTTTTGTTATTTTGTTTTATTTAATTTTATTTTTCTTATTTAATTTTTTTTTCCCTTAAGGCCTGACTAAGCGCGTTGGGTTACGCTGCTGGTCAGGCATCTGCTTGGCAGATGAGGTGTAGCGTATATGGATTTGACCGAACGCAGTGACGCCTCCTTGAGCTACTGATACTGATACTGATACTGAGACGTGGGTCTGTCCTTCTGTTTGTATTTATGTTTGACTGTATGTATCTGTCTATCTGTCTCTTATCGATGTGTATGGACTCATACGACCCTGAATTTGATCCTCTGTGTATGTTTGGTGGCTCTGTGTCGTTGTTTTTTTTTGTTGTTTTTTTCCTGTAACGTTCTGTTTTCTGTATGTCCATCTGTCTTCATTTTGGTTTAAATAATCTTTAATTATTCAACAATACACATGATTACAATGCAATGAATGACAAAAGAGCATCAACAAGCTTAAAGCTTATACTGTGCTCACAACGTTGCACTTCAATTTTATCATGACGGCTGATGAACCATATTATGACTTGTATCAAATAACATTCATAAAGAGTAAGTAATGAAATAATGAAATAAAACAAGTAAACAAACAGTACATAATATAGTAAAATAATGCTAATATCAATATTAACATGAGATTAAATTTATTATCACCAGAGAAATTGGCCTAATAGAAGAAAAGAACGAAGAAGAAGAAGAAAATTTAGAAGATCTAAGCTGCAGCAGTTCCTCTTCTGGTCTCTTGCCTGTGTCTGCCTCTTTGTTAGCTTTGTCTGGTCATTTTAACGTTTCGTGTTTGCTCGCGTGCTTGCTTGCTTTAAGCTTTATCTTGCTTTTTCCATCATGGCTGTGTCTCCAGAATACGTGAAAAAAAAAAAAAAAAAAAAGAAGAAGAAGAAAAAAAGGGCGAAGTCATGAATTTGTTTTCTTGTCTCAAGGCACAACCTGTACGTTTGAGGTTTGGGATGTTGGTCAGGCATCTACCAGTTCCGCAGCGCATGTGGATTAGTCCGCACACTTTTCATACCCCTCTTTGAAACTGAGACTGAATTTGTTTGTTTGTCTGTCTGTTTGTCTGTTTGTCTGTCTCGCCTCTCCTCTTTTCCTTCCCGGAACTGTCTTGACTTCTTCCTTCAATCATGTCATTCCGTTGAGATGTCCGTCTGTCACTGTCTTTGTTTCTCCGTCTTCTTCCCCCCCCCCCCCCCCCCCCCCTCTCTCTCTCTCTCTCTTTTTCTTTCGGTCTCTCTGTTGTCTCTCTGCCTGTTTTGTTTGTTTGTTTGTTTGTTTGTTTCTTTGTTTCTTCTTTCTTTCTTTTTTTCCCCCTCTTTCTTTTCATTGGTAGCCCTTCTAGAAACCGGACAG
>NC_134877.1:30800513-30810513 GCF_041734735.1 Babylonia areolata | reverse complement strand
TAGCTGCTTGCTTGCAAACTCATTTGCGTTTCGTCATTAGTCCTCACGACAGACTGGCTCATTATCTCAAATGAAGGACTGGGTTGTTGCCTGAAGCGCTCATTTCGACGTATCTGGCTCAATAGGGAGATGATGAGGGAGGCAGAATCATGGAGGACTTCCACATTCGTCAGCCTTCTGGATGTGGACATCTTCATCGACCCCAAGATATGTCTCTCCGTTGTCGTCATCATCATTATCATCATCATCATCATCATTATCATCATCATCATCATCATCATCATCGTCATCATTATCATCATCATCATCATCATCATCAGCAGCAGCAGCAGCAGCAGCATTATCCTCAGCAGCAGCATCATTGTCGCCATCATCACCATCATCAAGCACGGGGTGTTATTTTGATTAATTAAACCCATACACATTCAGGAAAAAAATCAGCCTTCACAGTCACAAATGAATCCATTCATTTTGTTTCGAAGCCCAGCCGACTGCGAGAGGCCGTTTCAGGCCCCATTGAACGCTTAACGAAAAAAAATGCCCGTGAGAATAAAGAGTACGATTTGAAACGACAGGGGAAGATGACATATTAAAGTCTTGACACATCTGCGGATCACGTCAGTTTGATTATTTGCAGCTGCTGGAGGCAGCTTTCGGCGCCATAACTTCTGGGTTGGAAAAGGTCATTTTCAGAACTTGTGTGTCCACTGCTATAAAAGAGCCGGCCTCACTAGTCTGATTAAATTTCCGCGTGAAGCTGTAAGATCAAGAATTCAGTTTTACGATCTTTAAAAATGAACCCGTCTCAAGATCCAGTTGGTCAGGTCTTGATTCAGTGATGTTTGCATTGTTCGAGAGGGTCAACACTGCGTGTTAGCTCCGGCGGGAAGATACAGCTGGCGTTCGAAAAGGGGAGCCTGGCTGTCTGAAGGAGGTATTCTATTGTATTGGTTTACTCTTATTTGTCACAATATATTTCTCTGTGTGAAATTCGGGCTGCTCTCCCAATGGAGAGCGCATATATCTAAACTAAGAGAGCCATCCCTTTTTTTTTTCCTATCTGCAGTTTTTTGTTGTTGGTTTTTTTTTTCTTAGTTTTCCTATCGAGGTGAATATTTCTATAGAATTTTGCCATGAACAGTCCTTTTATTGCCGTGAGTACTTTTACGTGTGCTAAGTGCATGCTGCACACGGTACCTCGGTTTATTGTCTCATCCGAGTGATTGGCGTCCAGACCACCACTCGAGATCTAGTGGAGGGGGAGAAAATACTGGCAACTGTGCCTGGATTTCAACCAGATTCTATCGCTTCCTACGCGGACGCGTTACCTATAGGCCACCACAACACTCCGAGGTGGAAGTCCTGGCAGTTCTAAGAGGGTGAGGGGTCGGAGGGGGGGGGGGGGGGGGGGGGGGATGGGGGGGGGGGGATCCTGGCTCGAGGCTGTAGTAAGCTAAAGCTTCTATCAGTTGACCATTTTGATATGTATCTGGGACACTGTCGTGATTGGAAACCACAATTTCAAACTGTGTGTGTCAGGTTTTACAGTTTCACAACGACGGTCGAACCCAAGCAAGCTCCAGGTCATCACTAGTTGAACAGGGGACTGGAACACGAACCCGCCAGGACTAGTGAGTGACATCGACCTCACAGTAGCGACGGAGCTCTCCATGGGGAGAACAGCCCGAATATCACACAAATAAATCTGTTGTGACTAAAGAATAATACATCATAACACATCACAACACAATGCAATGCAGTACAATACAGTGTACTCCTAGGTTTGATGTTCATCCAGGTTAATGTTCCCACTCAAACATGAAACTGGTAGGTCTATGTTCACTAAAAGTCTGTGTACCTTGGTCAGATATATTCGCCCATTGTTATGTTTCCCCACGTCTATGTATGTTTCACTGTACATACAATAGTGATCAGCATTGGTCAGTGGTCAAAACCGGTGAAAAAGTACCAATATTGTAGGCATTCATCACTGACCACCACTCACGCGAGCAAGCGTACACACACACACACACACACACACACACACACACACACACACACACACACACACACACACACACACACACACACACACACACACACATTGAAACAGCAATACGCTTGAACACGGAATCAGGAAACAGCGAACATGACCTCGTTCAAAGCAGCAATGTCCTGATGGAATTGGCGCAGCGCCAAAGAGAATGTATCGTAAACTGCACGTTTATGAGCACTCGTATAAGCTTACGCAGGCGTGTAAAAAACAAAAACACTCGAATCATGTACAGGCGCGCAACATGCGATTCTCCACTCCTGTGAAAAGAGAAGAAAGAAAATCGAATGGCCAGTCATCCCAGATGGAACTAGGAAAAAAACAAAAAACAAAAAAAACAAACCCAAAGGCCAAGTTAATTGAGCGTCTTTTGGCAGATAACGATTTTAGCGGGCCCCCATCCTCCTTTGAAGAGCTGCAATAGATTTTGCCGTGAAAAGGATGACATCAAAGCATGCAGGCCCAAATCATTACAAGGATTAAAAGGACGCAATGTGTTTCATAAAAGTACATCGCAATCGGATTTTTTTTCTTTATCCATTGGGCGTTTTCTCTCTCTGTTATTATGTATCTGTTGAAAGTAAATCGAATGATAATCGTTCTGACAAGAAATGTACCAGCTCCTGTACTGATGGTGGTGGTGGTGGTGGTGGTGGTGGTGGTGTAGTGGTCGTGTTGATAGTGGTGGTGGTGGTGGTGGTGTAGTGGTCGTGTTGATAGTGGTGGTGATGGTGGTGGTGGTGTAGTGGTCGTGTTGATAGTGGTGGTGGTGGTGTAGTGGTCGTGTTGATAGTGGTGGTGATGGTGGTGGTGGTGTAGTGGTCGTGTTGATAGTGGTGGTGGTGGTGGTGTAGTGGTCGTGTTGATAGTGGTGGTGGTGGTGGTGGTGGTGTAGTGGTCGTGTTGATAGTGGTGGTGGTGGTGGTGTAGTGGTCGTGTTGATAGTGGTGGTGATGGTGGTGGTGGTGTAGTGGTCGTGTTGATAGTGGTGGTGGTGGTGTAGTGGTCGTGTTGATAGTGGTGGTGATGGTGGTGGTGGTGTAGTGGTCGTGTTGATAGTGGTGGTGGTGGTGGTGGTGGTGTAGTGGTCGTGTTGATAGTGGTGGATGGTGGTGGTGGTGTAGTGGTCGTGTTGATAGTGGTGGTGATGGTGGTGGTGGTGTAGTGGTCGTGTTGATAGTGGTGGTGATGGTGGTGGTTTTTGTTTAATGTCCCGTCACACATATCGGTGAGTGGTGTAGTGGTCGTGCTGATAGTGGTGGTGGTGGTGGTGGTGTAGTGGTCGTGTTGATAGTGGTGGTGATGGTGGTGGTGGTGTAGTGGTCGTGTTGATAGTGGTGGTGGTGGTGGTGTAGTGGTCGTGTTGATAGTGGTGGTGGTGGTGGTTTCAATCATTCAAATCATTGAAGGTCAGGTCAGGGGCATAGCCCTTGTTACTGGTACCATGTAACCCAGTACTACCTGCCGCATTTGAAGTCTCCCAGCGACGGACCAGACGGAGGGGGAAACCTTTCCCAACGGCTGTGAAGGCGGAAGAGGATGACCAAAGGGCAGGGGGAGCTCTTATCCTTGGCTGGAAGTCATCCTAGGAGACGGAGCTCCGAAGAAAAAACCTGCACCTGCCGAGGCCGTCCTACACGTGGCAGTATCTGCACCTGTGGGACTGTGAGCGTCGGTAGGCGAGAGAGTGGGGAAGGGACTGCACAACTCCTCCTCACTAAAAACAAAAGTCACCTGTGCTGGTCAGGCAACCAGGCTAATGTTAGACGTTTTCCTGTGGGAAGTGCTGCGCATCCAGAATCGGCCTCTTCTCCCATATGAGGACACACACCGACACATACACCTGCCTGTCTACTCATCCGTCGGACCGACGGGAGACTCCATCGATGGTGGTAGTGTAGTGGTCATGTTGATAGTGGTAATGGTGGTGGTGGTAGTGTTGTGGTCGTGTTGATAGTGGTGGTGGTGGTGGTAGTGTTGTGGTCGTGTTGATAGTGGTGATGATGATGGTGGTAGTGTAGTGGTCGTGTTGATAGTGATGATGATGGTGGTAGTGTAGTGGTCGTGTTGATAGTGGTGGTGATGGTGGTAGTGTAGTGGTCGTGTTGATAGTGGTGGTGATGGTGGTAGTGTAGTGGTCGTGTTGATAGTGGTAATGGTGGTGGTGGTAGTGTAGTGGTCGTGTTGATAGTGGTGGTGGTGGTGGTAGTGTAGTGGTCGTGTTGATAGTGGTAGTGGTGGTGGTGGTAGTGTAGTGGTCGTGTTGATAGTGGTGGTGGTGGTGGTAGTGTAGTGGTCGTGTTGATAGTGGTGATGATGATGGTGGTACTGTAAGGGTCGTACCGATAGTGGTGGTGATGGATGTGGCGGCACTGCTTGATGACTTAATAATACTGATCAATAACATGCACACACCAATGTATCTGTACGAACAAGTGTTGCAAACCACAGACCCCTTGCCTTCTAACATGATGATGACTTCTGTGAAGGTTTAATTGTCACGGACAATCGGACGTGTGGGTATCCCCTGTCATGAGATTCCAGGAGTGTCTGCAGACGGGTTCATTTTTAAAGGGTTCGCCAAAGAGTGAGGACTTATCCATAAACGCTACACCACATCTGTGCGTGCGCCCCCAACCTCTCCCGAAAACAAAAAGCTTGGGTTGCTTAACTCCTTTGTTACTGAACCATAGTACGAGTAAAATTAGACTAATACGGCTTTACGTTTTAGCACAGTTGCTTCTTTTTGCTTACTTTTGAACTGGTGTACTTCATTTACACCAAAGAAAATCAGTATAATCCCATGAAGAAGAAATTCAAAACACGAATGATGAATGTCATCCTGACCTGTAAGCTCATTCTATATCACAAGTGGATAGCAGACTTTACTGACGAGCATAGTGGTCTGCAGCAGTGAAGGGGTTAAACGCCAAGGCAACCCCTCAAAAACAACAACAACAACAACAATAACCTCGGCCCCCCCCCCCCACCCCCCCCCCCCCCCCACCCCCCCAAAAAAAAACAAAAAAACAAAAAAACAACAACAAACAAACAAAACAATACAAACAAAAAAACCCCAAAAAAAAACACCAACAACAACAGCAACAAAAACAACAAACCAAATCTGGCCATTGGTGATAATACAGCCCAGAAATACGGAACGAAAAAGATAAACAATTATAGAGCAGTGCTGAACATTGCTCTATGTGCTTGACAATGTCATTTCTTTCGCTCTGTTTGATTCAGGGAGATTTAGTTTGGGTGGTTTACCTGTGCAAACATTACCAGTTCCATCACTGGTGTTATTTCTTCCCACGTCAGGTCAGTTTTTGTTTGATTGTTCAGGACAGAGACCCACTTTCTGTTTTCTCTGTACGTGGCCTCAAATGCAGCATCGCGTGATGACAAGAGTGACCGCTTCACGCTCCATTGGAAGCGATTCAATTGCACTGACGAAAAGGGGGGAATTCCGCAGGTACGTAAGCCATGTCTATGAATACATCGCCCAAAACAAACAGACCTTCAGCTCCTTCCACTTCTGACTGTACATAGCAGAGTAGAGCTCAGGCTAGTCTTCCAGTTATGGACGCAGTGCACTGTCCAAAGAAGTTTTCCTTTTTCTTAAAATCATTTCTAGCGAAAACAAACAAAATACATTAACAAAATGGAAGGAGGGAGGTGTGTGTGTTGGGGGTGGGGGTGGGGGGTGGGGTGGAGGGGGGAGGGCATGATGGACATATGTAAGCACAGGAGAGTCTTTTATGTTATTTTTTGTGATAACTATGGACATGGCACAGAATCACGTTGCTGTTGTTCAGTAAGGCCAAGAGAAAGTGTGTGTTGGTGGAAAACATTGAAATGTCATCTTCATCGTGGAAATACGGCAGTGACTATTAGTCTGAAAATGTTCCTTCGTCCATTTTGTTTTGTTTGTACACGTATGTGGAAGACCTAAAATACTACAATAAATTTTCTGTGATACGTGTCGAAGGTACAGGAACTTGACCCGGACTCCAGTCATTCCCTTGAAAAATGAAGTGTGGCTGCCTGAATGGCAAGGGGAACGCTGCCACTGACCAGACGTGGAAACGAATTAACAGGTAGCTTGTTAACAAAGGAAAACAAGGAAACAATGCAGCAGAGGAGGGAGCAGTGCAAAACGATGTCCAACGCACTTAGCAGTCCCTTTCCCCCTTTTGACCCATGGTCCCTTGCACTTAACAATCTCTGTCATCCTATTTGACCTATTTTGTCTGCTTAGCTGTTCTAGCTTTGATATTAGGTCACTGCATCTCCAGTGGTGGTGATGTTCTTTCCTTCATCAGGTCAGCTTTTATTTCATTTGTCCAGATAAAGAGACCAGTGTTCCATTTCCTAAGTGCGTGGCGGCTATTGTGATAATGCGTAATGGCTGCCGTGATTGCTGTATATCTCACTGAATAGAAACGAGCAAAAGCTCTTTCATGTTTTTTCTGTCGATAAACGGGAGTATTCTGTTCGTCTGTAATCACTAGTGTACACTTTTGATATAACAGACTGACAAAAGCTTATATTTGGGCCAACAGCAAAGTGAGAGCTGTAGATCAATGGTTTCTCCATTGTGATGGGAAGTCGTTTACAGCTTTGACTTTTGTAGGACTATGACTTAAACTAGAGGCATGATTGCACTGGGTATTAGTGCTGCAGCCTTGGGGGCTAGTTGGCCTTTGGGAACCATCACAACGCCGACTGTCCTAAAACCCTCTCGAGCGAGAGAGTGGGGATGTAACTTGGGCAAGACAATCTCCACCACAATCAAATTCTAGCCCAGATAGTTGGGACAGCAGTTATCTCCTCTGTTCTAATGGTCATAGTCGGACACGACTGACTGTCATACATACACACACACATACATACATACACTTTTAAAGAAAAGGGTTAAGAAAACAAATGCATTTTTACGGCCATTGGGGTAGTGAAATCATACGTTTTTACGGCAATTGGGGCAGTGAAATCATGTTTTTATTGCCATTGGGGCAATGAAATCATACGTTTTTACGGCCATTGGGGCAGTGAAATCATACGTTTTTACGGCCATTGGGGCAGTGCAATCGTACGTTTTTACGGTCATTGGGGCAGTGAAATCATACGTTTTTACGGCCATTGGGGCAGTGAAATCATGTTTTACATGCTCTTTCATGTATATCATGCGCATTAAAGTTCTCGAAAT
This sequence comes from Babylonia areolata, assembly GCF_041734735.1. Lineage (NCBI taxonomy): Eukaryota > Metazoa > Mollusca > Gastropoda > Neogastropoda > Buccinidae > Babylonia > Babylonia areolata. The sequence goes on along the minus strand of NC_134877.1, from coordinate 30,803,251 downwards.
CATTATCAGCGTTCGCAGGTTCAAAGAAATATGAATATATTCTGCATACACTCATCCTCCAAACTAAGCGAAATATGGCTGCCTAAACGGCGAGGTAAAAACCGGACATCAAGGCATACCCCTAGAAAGGAAGCATGCTAGATGACACAGTGGGGAAAAAACAGAATTGCAGCAGCGGAACAGTGCTGAACAATATACCCTTAACAACCTCTTTCATCTTCAGTTGACCCAAGGTACTTAGTTTCTTTCTTCCGCGCACCCCTCCCCTCCATTGGCCTGTCTGACGTTAATGAAGTTATTTGTCCCTCGTCAGGTCAGCATTTATTTCATTTCGCCAGGCCAGAGACCTGCGGTCTGTTTTGTCATCAGTATGGCTGCAATTACCTGCATGTGCTTGATGACCGCAAGGGCTGCATTACGCCTCATCAGGGTGCAATCAAGAGCTGTGTTCTGTCGACAAGGGAGGGATTCTGGCGTGTACTTACCCATCACGTTTGTAAATGAATGTACCGGACTAAAAAGCTCTATAAAAAAAAGGTAGATAAAAAATAAAATAAAAAAATATATAAACACGAAAGGATGAAGGGGGACCTCTGGCTCATTTCTTTTCTTGCCTTGACGAGTCCCCTTCAGCCATTCTACATTAGCTACACACACACACACACACACACACACACACACACACACACACACACACACACAGAGAACACACACACAGAGAACACACACACACAGAACACACACACACACACACACACACACACACACACACACAGAGAGAGAGAGAGAGAGAGAGAGAGAGAGAGAGAGAGAGAACACACACACACACAGAAAACAAACACACACACACACAGAACACACACACACACAGAAAACAAACACACACACACACAGAACACACACACACACACACACACACACACACACACACACACACACACACACACACACACACACACACACATCACCTTCCCCAGTCCGCCCCACCACCACCACCACCCCTCTCCCCTATCTGAATAACCTCTCGTGCAAACGGATGCAGACAAATGAAAAGCCAATGACGTTCAGCTGATTGTACTCGCGACTCTGCCCCGTGTGCTTATTTTCTAAATCAGGGATCGACCGATTGTCCACAGAGCTCTTTTAGGCATGCGTCACTGGGCGCACATCTGATGACCAAACACATTGCACGTCAACGTCAACGGTCAGATTGCACCGCCGATGACCGCAAGGGGGATGGGGGGGGTGGGGGGGGGAGGTGAACTTTCTTAACGTACAACATTTTTTGGATAGCCATGGACGATCGCAAACGATAGCCACTTTCCTTTCCTTTGAGTTCACATCAGTTCGGTTACTGCGTTCGGACAAATGTGTATGCGCTGCACCACGTATGCTAAGCAGATGCCTGTACAGCAGCGTAACAACGTCTTTGTAAGTACGAAGTGCTTGGGTCATTCTTTCGGATAAGACACAGAAAAAGAGGTCACGTATGCAGCATGCGTTTAGCGCACATAAAAAAAAAAGAAAAAAGAAGAAGAAAAAAAAAAGGAACCACTGGCACAATTCTGTAGGGGGAGAGGGGGCAATTTTAATACAAATACAAATACACTTGCAAATTGGAAAACAAACAGGTTCCACTGCGCTGTGGTGGCACGCTGTCCCAGGGGAGTGCAGCCCGAATTTCACCCAAGAGAAATATGTTGACCTAGGTGAAAATAGAACGTCCAAAACAGCATACATCTTGGGGAGATATAGACCTGGGGGAACACAGACAAGCTCCCTGTTCAAACTATTTAGATGTCTGTCATGTCCGGCAAGGCCATCACTCATAATCTGCTGGATGGACACACACACACACACACACACAATATATATATATATATATATATATATATATATATATATATATATATATATATATATATATATATATATATATAAGAGAGACAGAGACGCGGAGAGAGCAGATGTGGTACGTGTGCTCTGTAATGTTTTATCATGGATTACCTGGTGCTCTATCTGAAGTGTTCCCTACATTTGACTTTCGACAATATATTTACATTATCGCCTATCGCCTATGTTGCTTTTTCCGTAGAAATAGAATAGAAATGAAAAACAAAAGAATTTTGTAATAATAATAATAATAATGGTGACAATAACAATGATGATAATAATAGCAATAATGTACATTTATATAGCGTCCTTTCTGACAGCCAGGGTGCTTCACATGAAATAAAAAGTTACAAATTACATAAATTATTCATGTCCACTCATTCTCAAACCTCTTCCCCCTCCCCCCCACTCTCCCTCTCTCATTCGTCATTCATCCAAAGTGAACTGACAGGCATGGGGTGATGCTGGAGAAGAAGGACACTCAAAGTGCTTTTTGATAGGTTTAAAAAAGATGAAATTTTTAGTGAAGAGCGAAAAGCAGAAATAGAATCCGATGCACGGATATGACGAAGGTTGCTCCTGATATGAGCAGCAAAGAGGAAAGAACGTTCACCATTGGTTCTTATTATTGACATGAGAAATTTTCCGAAGGTAACAGAGGAAGAGCGGAAAGTTCTTGCGAGAGTGCTAGCACTGGTAAGGTGAGAAAGATAGGTAGGTCCTGTGGAGTGGAAAGCAGAATAGTTGAGACACGCAACTTTTGTATTTCATTCTCGCTTCAATGGTGAGCCAGTGTGGAATACGGAGGTGGGGAGAAATGTGATCAGTACGTAGTACTCTGAGAG
>NC_134877.1:30780513-30788013 GCF_041734735.1 Babylonia areolata | reverse complement strand
TAATAGCACCTTTTTTGACAAACTTATTCAATCATCTTTTTAATGTAGGCTATTTTCCATCAGATTGGACTCGTTCAGTCATTATTCCACTTTTGAAAAAAGGCGATGCAAACAATCCTGAAAATTATAGAGGTATTTCCTTATTAAGCGTAATTAGTAAAGTTTTCACATCAATACTAAACAGGAGGTTGTACGAGTGGGCCGAATGTGAAGGTAAAATCTCGGAAGAGCAAGCTGGTTTCAGAAAAAAAGTTACTCTACGATCGATCACATATTTACTCTCTGTAGCATTATCCAAAAATGTTTAAATGGAGCAAGGAAGAATAAGCTTTATATTGCTTTCATAGATTATCAGAAGGCTTTCGACTCAGTCGATCGAAATAGTCTATGGGCAGTGCTTAACAAGATAAGAACATCAACCAAAATGATCCGAATATTAAAAGCGATGTACAGTACAGTTCAGTCTTGTGTCCGATGGGGGCCTTATGTTTCAGAATTTTTTGATTGTCCTGCAGGAGTAAAGCAAGGATGTTTGTTGTCTCCCTTGCTTTTTTCGCTTTTGATTTCAGAAGTCGCTGACGAGGTGACCAAGAATGGAAAACACGGTTTTCAGTTTTTGCCAGGCTTACAAGAAATATTTCTGTTATTGTTTGCAGATGATATTGTCTTGCTGTCATCGTCACCAGCAGGTTTACAAAATCAATTAGATAATCTTAACAAAGCATCTAAATCTCTTGGACTGACAGTAAATTTGAATAAAACAAAAATAATGGTTTGCAGAAAGGGTGGCCATCTGTCTAAAGCAGAAAAATGGTATTTCGATGGAGACTAAATTGAAGTTGTAAACAATTATAAATATCTGGGTTTTATGCTGTCTACGAAGTTATCTTTCATTTCTGCACTTGAAGAGTTCGCTGGCAGGGCAAAAGGGAGGGTGGTTGAAATTATGAGAACAATGTGGAGTCTTGGCAATATGGACAGAACCGTGTTTTTTAAACTCTTTGATGCGCAGATAAAACCTATGCTATTATACGCATCTGAAATGTGGGGAATAATGCGCTTCAAAGCAGTTGAGTCTGTCCATTTGTTTGCTTGTAAAAGATTTTTGAGTGTCAGTCCCAAAACCCCAAATGTAATGATCTATGGTGATCTTGGTCGATATCCATTATACATTGATAGTTGCATCAGTACTTTGCGATACTGGTTTAAGCTAAATCAAATGTCTCTATCGAGAATCCCGAAACAGGCGTACCTAATGAACGTAAATAAGATGACATACAATGCTGATATGTCTTCAAGAAACTGGGCAGATGGACTGAAACATTGCTTAGACATTTATGGGTTTTCAGAAGTTTGGATAAATGGCGGGGTTGGGGATGTAAATGTTTTTCTTAAAATATTCAAACAACGCATGATAGATGGCTTTAAACAGGATTGGGCAAGCAAACTCAACGGAAGTAATCGTTATGAAACATATAGGTCATTCAAATCCTTATTACAACCTGAAAAATACTTATCTGATCTTACCATCAGTAAATTTAGATCAGCCTTCATTAAGTTCCGTTTTGGTATAAATGAACTAAAAATAAATCAGCGTTATTGTGATGTTTTGAAAAACTGCCCATGTGGTGGTAGAATAGAGAACGAACTACATGTACTAACAGCTTGTCCATTATATGATGATATTAGAAGGAAATATTTGCTCAAGCATATGCAACATATTAGAAATCTGTCATTATCATTTCTGCTGCAAAACGAAAGTTGTAATGTGACCAGAGATGTTGCAATGTTTGTTTTTTATGCATTAAGACTGAGAGAAGAGTACTTTCAGCCCTAAACAGACATATCAGCCTTGTGCTTTTCATTTAGTTTACTTGTTCTCAGTGAGCTCACTGTGTATTATGTGGATTGTTTTCGTTCTTCCTATTTTATTTTAGTTAAGCTGTGTGTGCAACACGTGCACCCAAAATGTATACAGGTCGGTGACCTTACATTAAAATTCTTGCGTTCTTGCGTTCTTCTTTCTCACTTCTCTCTCTCTCTTTTTCTCCCCCTCTCTCCCTCTTTCTCCCTCTCTACCTCTCTCCCCCTCTCTCTCTTTCTCCTCTCTTTCCCCCCTCTCTCTCTCCCTCCCTCTCCCCCCTCTCTCTCCCTCCCCCTCTCTCTCCATCCCTATCTCTCTCTCTCTCTCCCTCCCCCTCTCTCTCTCCATCCTTCCCACCTCTCTCTCTCCCTCCCTCCCCCCCTCTCTCTCTCCACCCTTTCTTCTCTCTCTCTCTCTCCATCCCTCCCTCTCTCTATCTCTCCATCCCTCCCTCTCTCTCTCCATCCCTCCCTCTCCCTGTCTATCTCTCTCCCTCCCTCTCTTCCCTCCCTCTCTCTCCCCCTTTCTCTGTCCCTCCCCCTCTCTCTCCATCCCTCCCTCTCCCCCCTTTCTCTCTCCCTCCCCCTCTCCCTCTCTCTCCATCCCTCCCTCTCTGTCTCTCTCTGTCTCTGTCTCTCCATCTCTCTCTTTCTCTCCATCCCTCCCTCTCTGTCTCTCTCTGTCTCTGTCTCTCCATCTCTCTCTTTCTCTCCATCCCTCCCTCTCCTCCACCTCTCTGTCCCTCCCTCTCTTTCTCTCCATCCCTCCCCCTTTCTCTCTGTCCACCCCCTCTCTCTCCATTCCTCCCTCTCCCCCTCTCTCTCTGCCCCCCACGCCCCCCTCTGTCTCTCTGACAGCCCATCTTCACATCTCCCATCTCAGTGTGCGTAGCTTTATTGCCAGTGTGTGCATGTTCTGTGTATGTCCGTTCATGTGTGTGTGTGTGTGTGTGTGTGTGTGTGTGTGTGTGTGTGTGTGTGTGTGTGTGTGTGTGTGTGTGTGTGTGTGTGTGTGTGTGTGTGTGTGTTGAATAGTTGATATTTATCGGGCTGGTTTCGCCATGACTCATTTGTGTATGACTTTGTTATTGTTTGCCAAATTTTACTGTTCTTGTAGTCTGCATGTATATCAGACTTTACCACACTTGATTTATCTTTCTGATATAATGTATCATTCTGATTATGTCTCTGTCTCTATTTCTGTTTCTGCCCCCCACCCCCACCCCCCTCCACCTCTCTCTCTCTGTCTGTCTTTCTCTGTGTGTGTGCGCACGTGTGTGTGTGCGGCACGTGCTGTTCCGACAAGAATGCAATGCAATGCAAAGCGATGTGATGCAATACGATGCGACACGATACAATACGGTACAATAAGTATAATGGAGTGGGCAAATACAAGGGAGAGAGCTGACATTCCAAATGTCTTGGGGGATTGGATTTATGACAACAGATTCACGGCGGACTGTCAAGTTACAGTATTTCAATTTCGTTTGCTGGAACAGGAGTAGAGGCATCACTAACGTGTCTGTCATGGTCAGTTTTTATTTGTATGAATGCGTGGGTGAGACAGTTGGTTTCCCAAGTCAATAACTGTTTTTGTTTGTATGAATGCGGGGGTGAGACAGTCCTGATTAAATTAAATAGGGTATTTTTTGAGGGTGAAACACTGATCTGTGCAGATGAATAGGTTATGACTGGCAATTTGGAGATCAAGCCATGATGTTACAATGTTTGGATGATAGAATGAGAGGAAGAGAGAGAGAGAGAGAGAGAGAGAGAGAGAGAGAGAGAGAGAGAGAGAGAGAGACAGAGAGAGAGAGAGAGAGAGAGAGAGAGAGAGAGAGAGCAAACTCTGGTCTGGTTCATTCTCTCTGTCTCTGTCAGTCTTTCTCTTTCCCACTCTACGTGTGTGTGTGTGTGTGTGTGTGTGTGTGTGTGTGTGTGTGTGTGTGTGTGTGTGTGTGTGTGTGTGTGTGTGTGCGTGAGTGTGCGTGTGTGTGCGCGTGCGTATTTATGTCTTTTTCTTCTCTTCATCACCCGTCAAATCCACGTGTCGAATGGACTGGCGATAGAAATTGCCGAGACGAGAAGCTGAATTATTCAGCCCGTGATTTGCCACGGACTCGTTCCCCGCCAGTCAATGATTCTTAGTTTGGATGAAGTGCCACCTGCGTCGCGTCTGTCTGAGCTCCCCTCAATAGTATAGTTTTCTTCTTCTGCCACTGTCTCTGACTGTCTCTGTCTGTCTGTGTTTCTGTCTGTCCATCTGTCTGACTATTCACTCTCTGTTTCTCTGACGGTCCACCTTCTCTGTACACAGCTTGATTGTCAGTGTGTGCGTGTTCTGTGTATGTCCGTGCATGTATTTGTGTGTGTGTGTGTGTGTGTGTGTGTGTGTGTGTGTGTGTGTGTGTGTGTGTGTGTGTGTGTGTGTGTGTGTGTGTGTGTGTGTGTGTGTGTGTGTGTGTGTGTGTGTGGTAAGTCAAGATTTTTATTTCATGATGGTTAATTGAATAAGCAACAACTTTTTTTTTCCATCAAGCCATCAATGAGAAAGAAAAGAAAAAAAAATATATAAAGAGAGAGAGAGAGAGAGAGAGAGAGAGAGAGAGAGAGAGAGAAGAAGAAGAAGAAGAAGAAGAAGAAGAAGAAGAAGAAGAAGAAGAAGAAGAAACAAGCAGATGAAAGGCAACAACAACAACAAAAAAAATGTGATAATGAAATACACAATTGCATTTCTATTTCACACACACACACACACACACACACACACACACACACACACACACACACACACACACACACACACACACACACACACACACACACACACACACACACAAATGAACACAAGTGTTCGGGCACAAATACACCATGCCCACCCATCCCATCCACATACACACTGTTCTTGTTCTTGTACTTGCTGCTTATAGTCCAGCCGACCGCACAGGGCCCACATGCACATGTTCCCTGTGTGTGTGTGTGTGTGTGTGTGTGTGTGTGTGTGTGTGTGCGTGCGTGCGTGCGTGCGTGTGTGTGTGTGTGTGTGTGTGTGTGTGTGTGTGTGTGTGGGAGAGATATCAAATGAGGGAGTGTGAGGCAGATGGAAGAAGAGACTGACAGACATACAGAGAGAGCTGGTTATGCCTACATTATTCGTCTGTATCAATATTGTATTGGGTGTCTTTGGTTGATTTTTTTGGCCCATATTTAAGACCATTTTATGTTTGTATATCAAGGCTAAAAGAATATAATCAAACACAAGCCAGTGTTCGGATACACAGTCCAGTGCAGCTTTATACAGTCCTCATGTTTCAGAACCAAGGTGTGTACAAGATTGCACTTGGTTATAAAGAAAATATTTGAAGGAACATCCGCGATGAAGCGTTGTTTAATGATGTGTTTTTCTTCTTCTAATGTATAACAAGACACTTGTTTGTACACAGTTGGCTCAATCTACGCAGTGTGGTGCTGTTTGATATATATATATATATATATATATATATATATATATATATATATATATATATATATTTTTTTTTTTTTTTTTTTTGTAAAGTGTAATAAGATAATATTTGTTTGCAACCAGCTGGCACGATCTTTACAGACAGAAACACAGCTGAAATGTGCAGCACAACAACAACAACAACAACAACACACACACACACACACACACACACACACACACACTCACGCACGCACGCACACACACACACACACACACGCACGCACGCACGCACGCACACACACACACACACACACACACACACACACACACACACACACACACACATTAAAAAACAAACAAAACAAAAACAACAACAACAAACATAGTTCGTACCTGGATATAGACTCCAGACTTTGTAATGCTCCCTAGAACTTTAATAACCACCTGTCCAAAGTACTCGGCTATCACTTTTACTCATGTGGAATTTTTCAGTGTAAGGGACGGAGAAGCACATGGCGCAGTAAATTATTCAGCGTGAATCTGCAGGCTGGTATCAGTCTCTGACAAAACGGCACAACACTATTTGTCAGAAGAAAAGAATAAATAATTCAGATGCGTCCAAAAACTAAACGGTGCCACTATGTCTCTGAGAGAGAGAGAGAGAGAGAGAGAGAGAGAGAGAGAGAGAGAGAGAGGGAGAGAGAGAGAGAGAGAGAGAGAGAGAGAGAGAGAGAGAGAGAGAGAGAGAGAGAGAGAGAGAGTGGTGGCCACCACTATCTTAGTCACGAAACACCAAGGAGACGCTAGTAGCCTCACAGTCTGAGTTATCCATCACTATTAAAAGGTGTATGGTTCGCACAAACACACGGACTCACGCGCAAACATTGGACGCAGGCATGTTCATACACACCCAAACACGCTCGCGCGCGCGCGCGCTCACACACACACACACACACACACACACACACACACACACACACACGCTCATATGATAAGAAAAGAGAAACTAACATAACGCCACAGTCGACTTGTTCAAGAAATAATAACACGAATACAAAGGCACTTATAGTTTATGGGGCCAAGATAGTAGTAGTGCCATTCTTCTTACTCTTCAACATTTTGTGTCCGTTCACAACCACTTCAAAAGAGTCCATGTCTGCTTTGAAGCTACAGCGTTCAGATTCGATTCTGGTTGTTTTGTCCTTTTCCTTTATTTATTTATTACTTATTATTTATCTGCATTTTTCGGGAGTCTTTTTATTTGTATTTGTATTTCATTTTATCACAACAGATTTCTCTATGTGAAATTCGGGCTGCTGTCCCCAGGGAGAGCGCGTCGCTACACTACAGCGCCACCCCCTTTTTTTGTATTTTTTCCTGCATGCAGTCTTATTTGTTTTTCCTATTGAAGTGAATTTTACTGCAGAATTTTGCCAGGAGCAACCCTTTTGTTGCCGTGGGTTTTTTTACGTGCGCTAAGTGCATTCTGCAACACGGGACCTCGGTTTATCGTCTCATCCGAATGACTAGCGTTCAAACCACCACTCAAGGTCTAGTGGAGGGCGGGAAAAAATATATGCGGCTGAGCCGTGATTCGAACCAGCGCCGCTCAGATTCTCTCACTTCCTAGGCGGACACGTTACCTCAAGGCCATCACTCCACAAACTTATTCACGCAAACTGTTAAGTACAAAGACGCATTAGCGTGAATTTGTGTGCCTTTATAAAAGGACTGTTACTGTTCTAGGTGGTTGACTCTCTGCTCTGCTTGTGTGTTTTGTGTTTGTAAATGTGTGGGGTGATGAGTGGGGGAGAGTATGTGGAAGGGGAGAGAGGGGGCAGGTGTACAAATGCATCTGCTCTGTGTGTGTGTGTGTGTGTGTGTGTGTGTGTGTGTGTGTGTGTGTGTGTGTGTGTGTGCGTGCGTGCGTGCGTGTGTGTGTGTGTGTGTGTGTGTGTGTGTGTGTGTGTGGAAGGAAGGAATTTTGTTTAATGTCCCGTCACACATATCGGTGATTGAAGGCATTTTCTTAAAGTATTTATGAATACATTTGAGTATTATCGGTTAGAAAGGGTGGGAGATGTGAATGAATGGAGGGTTGGGGGAAACTGGGCAAATGAGGGTGAAATGTGGGTGAAATTTGAAAAAAAAGTAAAAAAAAAAGTAAATACAATTACAGGAGATTACTTAAA
>NC_134877.1:30770513-30773013 GCF_041734735.1 Babylonia areolata | reverse complement strand
GGTATTAAAGCACGGGATACGGAGAAGGTGAGTGTCAGATGAGGAGCGCCACTGTCGCGATGGAGTGTACAGATGTAGAAGATCAGTAAAATAGGAAGGAGCGAGACCGTTCAGGGATTTAAAGCACAGCAGAGACAGCTAATATTCAATTCGTTTCTCGACAGGGAGCCAGTGAAGAGAACAAAGCAAGGGAGTGATATGGCTAGATTTAGAGCGTCTCATGACCAGACGAGCAGCTTTGTTCTGCACCTTTTGAAGTCGAACGAGAAGATTCTGAGGACAGCCAGCAAGGAGAGAATTACAATAATCCAGTCTTGAGAGAACAAAAGCAGAAACAAGAGTTGTGGTGGCCCCTTCAGAAAGAAGATGACGAACAGAACCTATCCGGCGGAGCTCCAAGTAGCACGCACGACATACAGAGGAAGCATGATGGTGAAACGACAGTGCCTGATCAAGTGTGACACCCAGGTCGCGCACGGTCGTAGACGTCTGAATGAGGCAGTTATCCAATTTAACCGAAGTGGGAACAGAACCAGTGGACAGAAGTCTTTAGGGCGCAATGAAAATCATTTCCGTTTTGTCATTGTTCAGCTGAAGTTTGTTGTTTGTCATCCATGCTTTGATGTCTGAAATACATAGCTGTGTATGATGGATAACAGCAGGAACCTGAGAAACATGACAGAACTTGTAAAGTTGATTGTCATCGGAAAAGCAGTGGTGAGAAAAGCTGTGATGGGCAACAATGTCAGAGACAGGATATGTATAAAGGACAAAGGGAAGGGGCCCAACACGTATCCTTGAGGGACACCATATTGCAGGGCACCTGGATGAGAAGAGAAACAATTGAAAGAAACAACCTGTGTGCGACCGGAGAGATAAGATTGAAACCATGACAGCGCTTTGCCAGGTATGCCAAAGGTAAAGTGAAGACGAGACAGAAGAGAGCAATGATCTATGGTGTCAAAAGCGGCTGACATGTCCAGGAGAGACAGTAGGGAAATTTTATTGTCGTCAAGGGCAGCGCGGAGATCGTTAACTATTTTATGTAAATCAACACAGGCACTATCACAGTCCCGAATCACAGCAAAACAGAGCACATCACATTCATCATTGTCAAAAATATATAAAATAAAATTAACGCCAAGGAACCAGGCGGAGGAGAAACGAAAAAAAACGTTTGGCCTCCAGCTTGTAAATATAGGTGCACGATAATAAGTGACTTGTAACGAACAAAAACATCTAAATCATGAACTTGCAATGATATATTCTTTTCTATATTTCAGTTATATTTCAGTAAATAATGGATGTATACACTGCTCCGTGTTTTGTAACATTAGTGGGTTCGTTACAAAACAGCCAACTGGACAATTTGTCTCTTTCTCGTTGAAACCAATATCGGAGCTTGTAGCACTGGACAAGGCTATCCACGAGTCGAAACCGTGCTTCGTGAATTTAATCTTTCCGCCATAGCGCACCACATACAAAAACGAAACATTTTTTTTTTTTTTTAAAGACCGAGTGAGTAAGAATGAAACTGCGCAGAAACTCAAACAGCAGGAGACCGGTCTGCGGGCTATTGGCGGCTGGCTATTTAAGAACTTGTGGATTTTGCGCATACACTTATACTGAACAACTGTACTGAACAACTGCTCGCGATCACACAGGTATGATCTTGCACGTGCGACAAAGAAGGGCATGAGCCATTCAAACTCATATTTCCACTGTTTGGAGCTGTCGAAACATTTGATTATTATTTTTCTAAATACCACTTGTCACTAATCTGTCTGAATCATTCACAGTGCATGATGAAATGGAAGGTTATCTTCAATTTTCTTCTTTTTTTATGCAAGGAAAAGGGCGTGTTTTGTCCAAACAGGTATTAACAAAAAGCCGATGTAGTTTCAAGTCGTTAGTACCCAGTTTGAATCTGGTGAATGCTGTTTTGAATTTGTCAGTACTGATCATTGATTGATATTGCTCCCACTGTAGAAGTGATTGAAAAGAGAGAGAAAAAAAGCGAGAGAGAGAGAGAGACAGAGACAGAGACAGAGACAGAGACAGAGAGATGAATGGAAAGCCTTTTTATACAAGCCTTAAATTACGAGAAAATCACGTTGAAGTTAAAGTGAATTAAATCCGCTATGAAGAGGATTCACACTTTCATACTCAAGCTAGCTCGCATTTAGATCTATGCATATAAAGGTTATAGAGTGGGACAGAGAGAGAGGGACAGAGACATAGAGAACACACGCTCACATGTATGTGCATGCACAAGTATAAGGGCACAAAGACAGAGCGAAAGACAGTGACAGATGGAGAAGGCAGTTCACATTTCCCATCACGAACAATTCCAATTCAGTTCAATTCATGGTCCGGGAAGTTTTCAAACAGAACAGGAAGGAAGTCAGACAACAGACACCAGTAACCAGATCTTTGCATTCATCACTTTCTGACGTAACGACTCCATTATTCATGGAAGGAAAGCCGCTGTCCGGAACTT
>NC_134877.1:30760513-30763013 GCF_041734735.1 Babylonia areolata | reverse complement strand
CACAGTTGAACGCCTTTCATTTTGTTCTTACTTTGTTAGCTCATTGATTTACTGATTGTTTTTTGTTCAAGTTCTTTTACATGTTTAGTTTCTCTCTCTCTCTCTCTCTCTCTCTCTCTCTCTCTCTCTCTCTCTCTCTCTCTGTGTGTGTGTGTGTGTGTGTGTGTGTGTGTGTGTGTTCATGTACACGCACAAGTAATATATTTTTTTGTGGACAGAAAGAGGTGTACTTTATTCTGCTTTATTTTCTGTTCCTCGTGTATATTCTGTTCTCACACATTTGATTACTTTCAGGTGTCTGTATTTGAAGATGAGGCGCAAGGGATAGGGTCAGCATTCTTGGACTGTCGTCTACAGCTAAACAGCTCAACCACGTTCACTTGAGCTGCCTTCACAGACGTCTTCATATACGATGGCAGGACAAAGTCCCAGGCACAAACACCCTCCTACAGAAAGCCCAAGCCAGATGGGCTGACCATGTTGTCAGATGTTTGACAGTAAACAGCTGTTGTATGGAGAGCTGAGTCAGAGCAGGCGCTCAGGTCGGGGACAGAAGAAACGCTTCAAGGACTGCCTCAAAACGTCCTTCAACACCAATCCCAATAGCTTGAAACTGCTTGCTTTCAACCGCCCAAACTGACGAAGCAAGATCACTGAAGGAACACATGCTGCAGAAAATAGACGCAACGCAGAGTCTCAGGGTAAAACGCGCTGCGTGCAAGGCACGAGCAACCTCCATGTCCACTGCAGCACCAACCCACATGTGTCCCGTATATGTACATAAATATTTTGCTGTTCTCAAAATCTTACTGACATCAGAAAACGTTGGATGGCTTGCGTTTATACATGGGATAATATACATTTGCCTAATACTGCTGAACTTCTGGCAGTGGAACAGGAAGTGAATTTCATCTTCTTCCTCTGCGTTGCACAAAGTGCATAATTATCTTTAATTGTGGATCAGTGCTGTATCTAAACTTATTGCAGCGAAGATGGTATACACCCAGTCCAAATCTCAAGATATAGCCTCTGTATGTCTTTATCGACACAAACGACAGATAGTCCTCAAAGAGGGATGAGGGACGTATATATATATATATATATATATATATATATATATATATATATATATATATATATATATATAAAGAAAAGAGGAAGATCAAACAAAACAAACACACACCAAAAGACAAACAACCAAACAAACAAAAAATAAACAAACAAACAAAAAAAAACCCATCTGTGCTGGACTCGAACCCCGGTTCCGTGACATCCCAGTCGTGGGGGTGGGGGGTGGGGGCATAAACCACTACTAGGCCACCGTTCTACAGTACACAGAAATGGCAAACTGAATTTTTTTTTTTTCTAGACAAATATTTTGATATGAACTTTCTGTCTCCAACATTTTGATATGAACTTGTTGTCTCCCTTTGATAAATAAAAATTACAGGCCTGGGACACCAAGTCAACACTGTATGAAAACAAATGAATCTGTATTGAAACGAAAGCGGTTAACAAGAAAAGTTTTACTCTCTCTCTTTCTCTGTGTGTGTGTGTGTGTGTGTGTGTGTGTGTGTGTGTGTGTGTGTGTGTGTGTGTGTGTGTGTGTGTGTGTGTTTCTATCTCTACTGTCTTTTTTCTCTCTCTCTGTCTCCTCCCTCTCTCTCTCTCTCTGTCTCACATTCACTGCCTTTCACTCATTCACACTCTTTTTCTCTTTCCACGCCCGTCTCCTTTTTCCTCTACACCCTCTCTGTTTCTGTCTGTCTGTCTGTCTGTCTCCGTCACACACACACACACACACACACACACACACACACACACACACACACACACACACACACACACACACACACACACACACACACACAGGGAGAGAGAGAGAGAGAGAGAGAGAGAGAGAGAGAGAGAGAGAGAGAGAGAGAGAGAGAGAGAGACGCACACACTCACCATATATATTATTTTCTTTTATTTTTTTTTCTTTTACGAGAGTGCGTAGATGTGTGTATCTTAGAGTTAAACTTAATAATTTGTGATCTTTATTTTGATGGGAGCTTGTGCAGTGAAAAGGGGTTGGAAAGAAAGGGGTTGAGGAAGAAGGGCGTGTGTGCTGAGGAGGCGGGAGATGGGGGACATAGAGGGGTGTGTGTGTTTGAGATGGGAGGGGGAGAATGGTGTGTGTGTGTGTGTGTGTGTGTGTGTGTGTGTGTGTGTGTGTGTGTGTGTGTGTGTGTATGTGTGTGTAATTTGTTTTCTTTACCATATATTGTATCTTAATGTATTATGATCATATTGTATTTAATGTACTATCTTTAATGTACACACTTTCCTAACTTACTTAGCTTTAGTTTATACTGATTCGTATTATAATTTTCCATAGGTGCGTAACAGATTATGAACAAAGACAACAACAACAAAAACAACAAACAAACAAACAAAAAACAAAACACACAAAAAAAACCACCTCCGCACGCTACATAACTTATATCTTTACCGCCAA
>NC_134877.1:30753013-30755513 GCF_041734735.1 Babylonia areolata | reverse complement strand
TCGGAAGGTGAATCGGATTCAAATTAAGCTGCTCCGGAGCTCTGAAACAAGCCTTAATTCTACTACACTGCTCCTGTCTGAAATACGTCTAATTCTACTAAAGAGCTCTTGTCTGGAATACGCCTTAATTCTACTTCACAGCTCCTGCCCGTTTGATAAATACAAGAGGGGATTCACTGAAGAATGGTAATCAGAGTTTTCAGAACCGGGGCCAGACAAAAAAACGTGACACCGGAGAGATGGCTGACTGATTGGTTTAGAGCCAGTCTGGTAGCATCGCAGAGATGTAAGCTCGTTGGACAATTAAGGAAACAAACTAGATTACATTCACAGTCAGTCAGAGTATCTGTCTCTTCCAACCGACTCCTCCCCCCCTCCCCCCCCCCCCCCCCCCCCCCACACACCTCTCTCTCTCTCTTTCTCTCTCTCTTTCTCCTTCTTTTTCTGTTTCGTCTTTCTCTCATTTATGGTGTCTATCGTCGACACGAGGAATGAGCGGACTAAGCAGATTTCATCTTATGCTGGAGTGGTTGTGAAAGAAGACCTATCCTGAATTTACACAACCGCCCACACACATCGCGTTGCATTGGAAGGATTCCGGAGGCATTGTCCCTTGTTTGCGCCTCTCTCTCATACACACACACACACACACACACACAATCAGAACTGTAGGGGATGGGGCATGGGAAGCAATTTCGGCATATATAGTCACTGACTATTCCATCCCGCCATATTGGATTTCTTGGAGATCCAGAGAAAAAGAGGGGAAAACAGTTGTTTGCTGTTGTTGTTGTTTTTAATTTTTGACTCACTTGTGTAAACAAAGTGAGTCTATGTTTTAACCCGGTGTTCGGTTGTCTGTGTGTGTGTGTGTGTGTGTGTGTGTGTGTGTGTGTGTGTGTGTGTGTGTGTCCGTGGTAAACTTTAACATTGCCATTTTCCCTGCAAATACTTTGTCAGTTGACACCAAATTAGGCATAAAAATAGGAAAAATTCAGTTCTTTCCAGTCATCTTGTTAAAACAATATTGTACCTCTGGGATGGGCACAATTTTTTTTTAAAAAAGAAGCCAAATTATATGCAAACTGCATTTACTGTTATATTTATATATTTTTTATTCCCTAAACTTGGCACTTTGATCCGATAATTTTTATTTGACACAACAACAAGAGCAGTCATTTTTATCATTTTTTGTTCAAACAGGAACTTCTTTTGCTAAGCATGGAAATTTTAATTATTTTGCATGTCTTTGGTACAGATAGTAAAAAAGGGAAATTAATCTCTAATTAATGCTAGGGGACTTAATTTGCTTTAAACTGATCTTTCTCATCTTAAACATTACATTTTGAAATTATACTCAGTACATAAAAAGCTTGTGTGTTTTACTCTTAGTGTACAGGGCTTTCACTATGTTCATTTGCCCAAGTGGTCTTTTTTGGAAAATACTAAAATCAATACGACGAGTGGACTTTATAGATCTGTTGGCTAAGCCCTGAAGGTCATGGGCAAAAATCAATTGCGTACACATATTTATACATATTCAAAGCGCGTGCTCATATTCTTCGCGAACGCGAACGACGCCATTTTGTTTCAAGTTGTTGACCTGCCCGTTCCATCCTATATTCAATGGACAATACACGATAACATGTGATGGAAAGTTGGAGAAGGAGACTGTTAAATATTTATCCAGAGAAACATTTGTGAACGCCTCATCACTTACTGGATTATGCCCCAAACTGCTATAAAAATATCCACAGAATCAGTGAATTCACAGTTAAAAATAATAATCCATGAGAGTTAATACCCTTGAATTGATGAAACGTAAAAATTTCCAGTCTTGACTTTTCTCAAAATGAAGCTCTTTTCACTTCATACGACGTCTAAAAGTACTTGTACTTGGCTCTACATACTAAATTTTCATATCAACTTTAAAACTAGAATGAAGACAAAAGAGAAATTGAATCGACTGTGTCAACCGGGTGTAACGAAACTTGTACATCTATGTAGATCCAGAGAAAAGGGCTAAATGTTGCAGTGTGATTGCGGTGATAGCCACGTCTCCTTCACCGCGGACTTAAAAAGAATTAATTGCCCTTAAAGATTTTTTGAATGCCCAAGATACACCAGAATAATATGATTTAAACAGCGTTCTCACTGCGAATACCGCAATTGATTTATCGCCCTTTAAAAACGCATGTTTAAATATTATATTTTTGAACGTCAGTTAAGGAGCCACGATAGTGTAATGGGTAAGACAGTTTCTTTTCACCCGAACACGCGGAGTTTGAATCTGCCGTTAGGACTTTTTTTTTTTCTTTTTCTTTTAACCCGAAGCTTTATAATAACAAATACAGAACGAATTTTAACGATTAGATTTTTTTTTAAAGCGTATCACAAGTGAGTCTTGAAGGCCTTGCCTCACTTGTTGAATTTGTTTTTGAAATGTGTGTTGTTGTTTTTTTTTTAATAATGTGTACGTGGATGCTATGATTAGCTACAA
>NC_134877.1:30733013-30738013 GCF_041734735.1 Babylonia areolata | reverse complement strand
ACCCGCGTGCAGAATGTGTGACGCCACTCCCGGTTTGAACGCAAAGCCCATTCTAAACTTATTCCCTAATCATCTATTAAATCAAGTCTCTGTATCGTTCACTGCAATATTACATGTGTTGTGCTTACACCCACACTTTAATCAGTTAGAAGCGTGCTTGATTTTAGCTTAATCATTCGTCAGTCTAAAGATTTCAGCTGACGCTAAGCTTACGTCATTTTGTCCTCCTCGCCAGACAACCCACTTACTGCGCGACCAGTGTCATGGTAAGCTATTGGCTGAGCTGGAATCTGTGTTTCTGCTCCACCGTATTTAATTAATATATCTTTTGTCGGATCAGTAAACTACAAGTATTATATACTGGCAGAATCATCGCGATTCCATCTTTAAATCTATTCCATCTATGTTTGCCTACGTTAAACTGATTTAACGCAGTTTGTAATTTTCAGCGTTGAGCTCGTTAAAACTAACCCTGTTCAGGTGACTTAAATTAAGATTATAAATTCATCTTAAATAGTCAACACTTCATTTTATACTCATTAGAAAGTAGGCGTTGGACTCTTTCTTTTGCAACTTATCCGACGTAAATCGGTTTAGGAATCATTTAGAAATCTATCACTGAACACCTTGCAAGAAACACAGTTGTTGGATTTGGCCGGATTCAGGCCAATCTGCTTCACAGCACACGTGATTGTCTTTGTAGTTCGCTTAACAGTGAGTTATGAGTGGTCACTTCATACCTGGTCAGTCATCTGGCCAGATCCTGCTCTCTTTCTCTCTTGCTGTGTCGTGAGCAGTGTATGTGTCCCCACAATGGCCGACATCTTGCTACGTATCACTGTAAGTACTAGTGTGTAGAATGTGTTGATTTGTAAATTGTATTGTTCAACACAGTACTTGTGTTCAAATGAGTATGTTCAGTTATTGTTTTGACATGTAGTCACAGCTCAGCTATGATTGATCTAAATAATTTCAATGTCGTCATATGCTTGGAGCAGTGCTCTATTTGACTCTTCTTAACGTCACAGTCAGTGACGTCTCTGGACCTGATAGTTTGTTCCAGAATGTTCTAGTGAATGCATATGACGCATTCTTTCTCATTTGATGTCACTGATGAAGGTGACAGTGTTTCACTGATTCTCAGTATGTGTGTAGTGTTCTGTCATAATTAATAATATTAGTTATTGGTTAAATGTATCAGTCTGTTAATTGTAATTTAGTTATCATGCCCTCTCCAATACGGCTTACTCCAGTATAGTGCTACATGATAAACTGATTCATTTGAGTCACTTTGACACAGTATAAGCTTTACCTAATCTATACTGTCAGCGTACTTTCACTAAATCAGCATAGCTTCAATCACTTTAACTGCACTATTTAAATGTATTAGAAATGTCATTTGATGTCAGTGTTTGGTCTTCACACATATGCATTGCCAAGTGGTAGTCTTTCCATGTAATATGTATACATGTGCTTTATTATTCACTTGTGCGGACATGTTGTGCTAATGACATTTGTTTGTGTCATTCCAGGCACTGTCTTCTCTTCTTATATCTTCTCTTCTTATGTCTTCTTCTATTCTTCTTTATTTCTTCTCCTTTAGTTTATGTCTTCTTTTCTTATCTTCTCATAACTTTTGTAAATAAAACAATAGAAAAAACCCATTTGTGACTGGCCTCAACATGTTCCTGGCCTGTGCGCGGGAATTCTTGTCTATCCTTTTAAATCATTTAGTTAGTTCTTTTGTACCGTACCCTTGAATAACCACTCGGTTCAGTACACGGCCACAAAAGTGGCGTCGCCGACAGGATTTTGATCCGACAGGATATTGATCCACAACAAAATAGATCCAAATTATTCCCTTTAAGGTTTCAATTCTTTTATCAAAATTAAATCCATCCCTAAACCGCAGCCCTTTACCACCAAGTGTACCTGGCGCTGTGAGCAAGGATGTGCTAATTCTTAAATATCTCTCCTATTAAATTAAAGCCCCTAGCCAAATTCACAGCTAACCCTATTACATATTTGAAGAAGTGTTCTACAATTTGCCAAAAAATGATTTATAGGAATCTCCGCATAATCTCATATATCTGTTAAGACATTGTAATGTAACATTGTAACGCGTAATCGCGCGCGCGCGCGTGTGTGTGTGTGTGTGTGTGTGTGTGTGTTTTAGGCGTATGTGTGCCCCCCCCCCCCCCCATCCCCCCACCCCATCTCCACCCGGCGCGCGTGTGTGCGTGTTTGAATACACATTGTGTGTGTGTGTGTGTGTGTGTGTGTGTGTGTGTGTGTGTGATCAAAGTGAAATAAAATTCTAGCTGAACATGAAATTAATGAAAGTAAAAGTGAGCGGCAAACAGGCTTTCTCGTTTATCCAACTCATGTAATGTCATAGAAAACATGTAACGTTTTCGGGAGTTTTTGTTGGTTTTGAGATGGAAATGCATATGTTGTGGAAAAGCAGCAAGCGATCATCTGAAACAAAATGAACAGTAACAATACAGAAGCGCTTTCCAGCAGAGCCAAATTTTTTTGCTTGATTCACTGTACATGAGTGCAGGTGAGAGTAATTAATCTTTTATTGTTGAAATAGTGACGTAAGGTGATGGGGAGCTGTATACTGCCTTGATTGAACACAAACCAAAATCAAGTAATGATTTGGTCGGTGCAGAAAATTGCAGCCATCTGCCATCGTTGTTGTTGTTGTTTGTGTTTTTGTTGTATGTTTTTTGTTGTTGTGTTTTGTATTAAACGAATTCACAAAATGCACAACGCAGTTTTCTGCCAAACACACCTGAATCCAAGAGTGGGGCAGTGCTGTATGTGGTCCTGTTGGATAGTACTTGTCACATCACTGCTTCGGACAGCAGTTCTAGTGCTAGGTGAAACAATAATGATAATAATAATAGTATTTATAAAGCGCTGAATCTTATGCTGAAACGAATCAAAGCACTTTCACGTCAGTCATTCACACGCATGCATAACTCTAAAACTGGAGAAACTGAAGACTAGGAAGAGGTAGGGGGAAGAAGTGGGTTTTAACTCACTCAGTACGGCCAGTCCTCTCTTCTCCTCTACACAGACCCCTCGGATGTCCAGTGGGTGTCTGAATGACCCAACCTTTAGCTTCCGTCGTCAGAATTGTGGTATTCCTTGTCAACATTCACCTCTTCAGTATAAGAGCCTTCCGCTTGCAATATTTTGATGATGGTAATTTGGGCTGAAACGCTGTTAACGTCGTCTCTTTCGCCGTTCGTATGGAGAGAGTTAAGGCCAGAATTAAAGTGCAGAAAGTGGAGACCTGACGAAACGAAAAAGGAAGTTCATTCCAAATGCAAGGTCCAGAGACAGAGAAAGAACGGCGGCCGACAGT
The DNA here is from genome assembly GCF_041734735.1 of Babylonia areolata. Classification (NCBI taxonomy): domain Eukaryota; kingdom Metazoa; phylum Mollusca; class Gastropoda; order Neogastropoda; family Buccinidae; genus Babylonia; species Babylonia areolata. The sequence goes on along the minus strand of NC_134877.1, from coordinate 30,734,637 downwards.
GGGGTGTTTGAATCTGGGTATGCGTAAACAGAGTGGATCCGAAGCCGATCGTAGAGAGCGAGATGGAGTGTAGAGGTGAAGACAGACACAAAGATAGGAAGGGGCAGATTTGTGAATACATTTATAACATTGAGTGCTCATCTTGTACTTTATTCTGTGTGAGTCAGTGAGTCAATGGAGATGTTGCAAACGAGGAGTGATGTGCACATATCTTTTCTTTGTGAGGACGAGTCGGGCAACAGAGTTTTGTATGCGCTGAAGGGCAGGCAAATCAGACAATAGAGAGCTATAGTGATCAAGGCGAGGGAGAATGAGAGAAACGAAAAGTCTAGATGTTGCGTCGGTGGACATATATTTCCGATTTGAACTGATGCGCCGCAATAGACAGTAGGAGGATTGACATGTCTGACTGATATTTTTTTTTGCATGGACAGTGTGTTGTCAAGGACAACGCCGAGGTTCCCGACTGAGCTGAAAAGTCTGCTGGAAGAGAGTTTTTGTTTATTTCCTATGATCGTTGCTTAAGTTTTGTCTTCGTTCAGTTCTGACTTATTTAGAGTCATCAAGTTTTGAATGTCCAGGAAGCAGTCCGATGTTTCTTGCAAGAACGAGGAAATGGAGCACTGGTATCTCCTGACATCAAATCTATTATGACAAAACCACCGTTGTGTCTGTCTACAACGTAGGATTCAAGCTGTACAAACATATCCAGGTGGGTATGCAAGTCACCGAATCTTATCGGTTTTCCACGGATGCATTGCTTCAAGGGTGATCCGAGCGAGATATCACGGATTCATCCACGGAGAGGCATCATGGGGAGAAACGCAAAAGTGAAAACACAAGCATTTGGGACTTGATGAAGCGAATCGTGATGTCATCCATGCTGATTTGATGTGACAGATAAGGGAAGGGAGACAGACAGGCAGAGGGATGGAATGGGGAATAAAATAGTTAAATAATGAAGGGGAGGTTTGGAACACACACACACACACACACACACACACACAACTTTCGCAGCTCTTCCTTTTAATCTCTGACGCTTTTTATGTCTCCATCCCTGTCTCAGTCATCCCACCATCTCTTTTCATCACCCCCAACGCCAACGCGCACACATGTACATACTGTCTTTTTAATTATATATATATATATATATATATATAGAGAGAGAGAGAGAGAGAGAGAGAGAGAGAGACAGACAGACAGACAGACAGACAGACCTTGGAAGTAGCTTGACACTGTATATCTTTACTGCCGCTGAAAGCTTGTTGGCGGCACTCTTGTGCAGGCACTCAGCTGGAGTGCATCAGTGTTGACACCCTGCCTTCTTCTGGCCCGTGACCACGCATTTCGGGAGAACGCAGTATGTGTGAAACAAAAGTGGAATGGAACGCTTCCAACTCAACAATTAATCAATTGTCATTGTCAGGAGATTAACATTTTCCACTTTAAAAACAAACAATATTGTCAGGAGAGTAACAATTTTCCACTCTATAAACAATTCACATTGTGAGGAAAACAATGTGATGACGTATTTGAAATTGAAGGAGACCCAACCATCCCATAACAAATAATCTGATGCCAGATAATGAAAGCAACGGAAACGAATTTCAGTGTTTTGGGTTAA
>NC_134877.1:30725513-30728013 GCF_041734735.1 Babylonia areolata | reverse complement strand
CGTGACTTGCTTGTGAGGACCAGAATCAGCCACCAAACAGGTAACCCCGCTCTCCCAGGATGTAGCCTGTGTGGCGAGGCCAAGTGTAAGACCTGTGCCCACATCGATGCCTCCACAACCTTTGCGGGCCCCCAAGGCCAGTTCATCCCTCGGCCCAATTATACTTGCAAGTCGACGGACATTGTGTACATTTTGACCTGCACTCTGTGCCACAACAACAGCCCATTGCACAACTACACGCATGCAAAGGTGGCGGCTGTCTGGCAGAACCCGAGCGACAGAGCATACCGCAAGCACATGGAGTCTCACGTGATCAGCCGCTTGGGGATCATCCAGCCTGCAGGCATCAACATCAGAGTGATGGACCCCTAGTGGCCCTGGGCCCTCTTCTCTCTCTTTTCTCCCCTCTTTTCACTGCTTCTGTCCCCCTGCAATTCACCTTCAAGCACACACACACTCTCTTTCTCTGCCCCAACCCCCCCCCTCTCTCTCTCCCCCACTTTCTTTTTCTCCCCCCCCCTCTCTCTCCTCCACCCTCACCCCCTCTCTCCCCTATCTCTCACTCCCCCTCTCTCTCTCCCCCTCCCTTTTCTTTCTCTCCCCTTACACACACACACACACACACACACCACACACACACACACACACACTGACCAGCACACACATTCTTACACCTTTCATCTTTTGGCGAACCACAACCCTCCCCCCCCCTCCACTCACCCCCCCTCCAGTGTTTACCACCACCACCCCCCACCACCCCGGGTTCTTTTCCTCTGTAAATATTGCTCACCTTTTTCTCTGTTCTTTTTTTTTTTTTGTCCCTTTTTTTCTTTCTTTTTTTCTTTTTGATTACTCTTCACAGTTTTTAGTTTTACCTCTGTCTTGGTTTTGTCCTCTCTTTTCTCCTCCATTCTTTACTTTTCTCCCCATGAAGAAGGGCCTAGGGCCCGAAACGTAGGGAAACTCTTTCATCATAGGACAAGTTACACCCACAGGTCAGTCTGAACCGTATTTTCGCCCTTTAAATATATACTTTTCTTGAAGTTTAGCATATACAAGGCATATAATAAGAAAATGAACTTCACTTTCTCGATCATCACAAAAGGCACAGTTGTTTGGTGTTGACATATCGTTGTATCTTTTATTGACTTTAATGTCGTTAACACCTAGACGAAACTTCACCACACACACACACACACACACACACACACACACACACACAAAGAGAGAGAGAGAGAGAGAGAGAGAGAGAGAGAGAGAGAGAGAGATGTTTTGCAGGACTAGATGGAACGATCTTTCCAAACAGACAGGAATATGTGGATATTCATGATAGTAGGGTGCTCTCTCTGTCTATCTACTCTCTCTCTCTCTCTCTCTCTCTCTCTCTCTCTCTCTGTGTGTGTGTGTGTGTGTGTGTGTGTGTGTGTGTGTGTGTGTGTGTGTGTGTGTATCTCATTCTCTCAATTTCTTTTTTTCTGTAATATGTCTTACTCCTGCGCGCGCGCACACACACGCACACGCGCGCGCGCACACACACACACGCACACACACACACGCACACACACACACACACACACACACACACACACACACACACACGCGTGGATGGTAACACAGTAAACACAATAAAGCAACACAGAGATGCAAAACCAAGCAATTGAAATCGGGAAAGCATACATGCCCAAGGCTCAAAGAAACAAACGAACGAATGAACAAAGAGAGAATACAGAGAAAAAGAGAGCAAGCGATGTTTCGCTGGAGCAATCTGTAATCAAATGTAGAAGTCCAGACAACAAGAGTTGTTATTAAAACAAACAACGACACACACTTACCCGTCAAAACACACGCACACGATAATATATTCACAGACCGAATCGTCTGGTCACAGTAGTTAGAAAACAGTATTTCGCAATGCTCCGGGTTTATATATATATATATATATATATATATATATATATATATATATATATATATATATATTTTTTTTTTTTTTTTTTTTTTTTTTTTTTTTTTTTCCGTTTTTGTCCCCCCCCCCTCCCCTCCCTTTACTTAGTGTCCTGTCCCTGTAAGTGAAAGAAACAAGCATTCGAACCAGATATACTTGTTTGAGGGTTTTATTCCACCAGAAATGTTTTCATAATTTCAAATGATTTTGTTTTTTGTCTTTGCACTTCGCATGAACTCTCTGTCTGTCAGCCTTCTCGCACCCCACCTCTCTGTCTCTGTCTCTGTCTCTCTCTGTGTCTCTCTCTGTGTATCTCTGTCTCCGTCTCTCTTTAGCTATCGGTCTGTCTGTCTCCACACACACACACACACACACACACACACACACACACACACACACACACACACACCACTCATAACACACACATAGATATGTTTGTGTAAGCACGCAGGCACGGGCGTCAGCGCCCCCCCCCCCCCCCCCCCCCACCCACACACACACACACACTCATACCCGCCCCCCGCCCCCCCATTTCCCAACGTTTTTACAATAAAT
>NC_134877.1:30715513-30718013 GCF_041734735.1 Babylonia areolata | reverse complement strand
CAGATTGACAGTCCAACGCTTTAACCACTCGGCTATAGCGCCCGTCAAATTGTATCTCAATTGTCTGTGATTTATTAATTTAGTCCCAAAGCAAGCTGTCACCAGTAACTATACTTACATTCAACTTTAAAATATATATATATATATATATATATATATATATATATATATATATATATATATATATATATATATATACATATATATTGTTTTTTGGTTTTTTGGGGGTTGTTGTTTTTTAAAGTTACAATGCAAGCATCGAAAGTCTACAACTCGCCGGAACCATCACACACGTCCCACACCCTCACGGACACTGATAAGTCATATCTATTCTGCCACCTTCCTCAAAGCAAAACAAGAAATATATTGCAAATACTAAATGCATTATCAACATAACCACAGAACATGTGTTTTTCGTTATTTAGAATTATACCTTGAAACGTAAGTTGCTATTGTCTAACATCATTTAATTAACCTATTTCTAATTCAGTTAATGATGATTAAATCACGAACGATCAGCATTCAACCCATTCAATTTTCTTTTCATGTTTGATGTTACAATATCAACTTGTCTGTGACAGTGTCATGAAGAGATTGCAGTAATTGAAAAAAAAGCAGATACAAAGTGGATTTTGAAGGGTAAAAGAGCGTCTGAAGCTCTTATTTGATTTAATAAATTTGTCCCTTTTGTAAGTACAAGTGAGAGTCCATTAAAAGCATATGAAATGGTAGAAGTAGATTCGCTGATAGATATTGATCTTAACTTAGCCAGGAGTAAACATTATGATTCATGAAGACATACCTACTACTGCTTCTGCTACTGTTAATGATGTTGTTGTTGTTGCTGCTGCTACTGCTACTCTTACAACCCTACCACAAACTAAATGCACATAAATAAAAATCATGAAAATCTCGAAAGGTGATATTCAAGATGATACTTTTGTAACGACAGCAACAACAACACACATTAAACATACAGGGCGGACAGTGAAATTCACATTTTGTTTCTGCAATTCACGTTCAGCTTGTACCTTGACGTCTGAAGCAGCTTAAATGGCCAACGCCGCTTCTCATGTGTGCCAAGGCACTGATAAAGAGAAGAGAAAGATGGAAAAAAAGAGACAAAACAGACAGCTTCTTCTTCATCATATCCTCCTCCTCGTCCTTGTCCTCGTCCTCGTCGTCGTCCTCCTCCTCCTTCTTCTACCTTGGCTTGTTCTGATGAACGTGGGCAGTCCAGCAGTGGACTCTGCTGAGCTAACTGGGTATGATAAATTGATGGCTGAAATAGGCAGAAAGCTAGAAAGGCAGACATATCTGCTTTCCCATCTGTCCCTTCCTTGCCCTCCTTACTTGCGATTGACGCTACCACCATGTGGTCTTTTATTCACCTTATTCTGTTATGCATATCTGTTATGCATGTGTGGGTGTATGTGTGAATGTGTGTCTTCATGTTTTACAGTTATTTGCTTATTTATCATCATTGTTGTCTTATTTATTTATTTATTTATCTATTTATTATTATTTTAATATTATTATTATTACTACTACTACCTTTTTTATATTATAATTATTATTTATTTCTTTATGTAAGCTTATCTATTATTTATTCACTTTTTTTTTCTCAAGGCCTGATTAAGCGCGTTGGGTTACGCTGCTGGTCAGGCATCTGCTTGGCAGATGTGGTGTAGTGTATATGGATTTGTCCGAACGCAGTGACGCCTCCTTGAGCTACTGAAACTGAAACTGAAACTCACCTTATTCATTTCTTTACCCCCAATTTTTTGTGGTGATGGTGGCTCGAAGGAGTTCAGCTCAAAAGCTGGTGGGAGTGACAGACAGTCAGACAGACAGACAGGTGGGCAGGGCACCCGGTAGCCAGATCAAAGACACCACCCGCAATGCCGCCAGGAAATGGCTCTGACTTCCCCACACGTCCTCAAAGACAGATAACCGACACGCATGGCCTGACACAATGCTGACGTCAAATTGTTTTAGTTCGGACCAGCGCTTCATGCTTCTCCAGAGCGGTCTCACTACGTCGGCTTCAGCTCCGATTTTTCCCGTAGTAAACTCCAGCAACAATGGCTGCCATTGTGTTGATGATGATGATATGGTACTTATATAGCGTATATTCTGGGTCGGAGACCAAGCTCTGACCGTTTTACAAACACGGAGTTATTTGCACAACAGGCTGTCTACCTGGTTAGAGCCGAGTGAGAGCTGCCATTGGGTGCTTATCATTCGTTTCCAGTGTCATTCATTCACATTTCAGGCACGCACACATACACCTACACAGACATGTATCATTTTACGTGTGTGACCTTTTTTTTTTTTTATTTACCCTGCCATACTCCGTTTTCAGGGGTGTGCATGCTGGGTATGTTGTTTCAATAACCCATCGAACGCTGACATGGATTACAGGATCTGAAACGTGCGCAATCTGATCTTCTGCTGGCGTATACACACGAAGGGGATTCAAGCACTGTCAGGTCTGTAC
>NC_134877.1:30698013-30703013 GCF_041734735.1 Babylonia areolata | reverse complement strand
GCATCATCATCATCATCATCATCATCGTCATCCTCCCACTCCTTCTCTATCATCAATTTAAAAAAAAAATAAAATAAAAAAAAAATAAAAATCAGATGCTCACGGATGTCTCAATACGTTTACAGCACATTATGCCCCAAGCCCTTTGAAAACCACTACCAGTAAGAAGCAAATATAGTTAGACTTTTTTTTTTTAAGCCATGCCCTCGGCATCATAACCTGTTTACAAGAGCCCCCCCCCCCCTCCCACCCCCCACCCCCACCCTCCTCCACCCCACCCCCACCCCTCCTCTCCCCCTTACCCCCCCACTCTACATAACGTCAGCTATTGCTCCAGGGATTTGCAAGGGGGGGAAACAAAACGACGGAACTGGCACTGACGTATGTGAGTACGGTTCCAGGAAAAGCCTGAAGCGCTGATGATGCAAATGGAAACAATTTGACGTCAGTTTCGTGATGTCCTACGTCAGGGCAATGCGTGAGCACGTACTTTACTTCCTTTCCCAGCCACCCCCAATCTTGGCTCGATGTCAGTTATCTGTCTTAGAAGACGCGGGTGGTGGGGGGAGGAGGAGGAGGAGTGGGGTGGGGGGGGGGGGGGGGGGGGGGGGCAGAAGCATTTCCTGGCGGCATGGCAGGTGGTTTCTTTGATCTGGGTGGCCTGTTTGTCTGTGTGTCTGTCTGTCATTCCCGCACCCAGGACTTCCCCCACCACAAGTAAAAGGGAATGACGTGAATGAAAAGGGGTGAATGAAAGACGGTGTGGTTGTGTGCATCGATCGTGGCGATGGTTGGGTGGGTGGGTGTGGGTGGGTAGCGGAGGGGGTGGGGGGTGATCGTCGAGACATGGGGGGTGGGGGGGGGGGGGGGGAGAGGGGACGAAGGGAAGGGGGTTGGGTGGAAGAGACTTAAAATTATGTAATTATGTCTACCTTTCTTGCTATTCCCTGTTTCACCCTCTCTCTGTCACTGTCTCTCTTCCTATGGTCGCTTTATCACTCTCCATTTTTTTTTGTTGTATGTTGGATATAATTCACATGTACACATATCCCCCCCCCCCCCCCCCCTAACTCTCTCTCTCTTTCTCTTTCTGATATTTTCATTATGTGTTATCTGTTATGTTCACATGCCTCGTTATAAGGGGCTTTGAACTAGCCGACTACATAATTATGAACAAACCGTCTTGGCTCTCTCCCTCTCTCTGGGTAAAATAAAAAAAGAGGTAATAACGTAAACCGTTACATGTCTGTGTGAGTATGCGTGACTGAAACCTGATTGAATGATACAGGAAACGAACGATGAGCGCCAAAAGGCAGCTTTCAGTCGGCTCTTCCCAGACAGGCAGACTGTTGTGTAAATGACTCCGTGTTTGGTCTGTTACTGAGTATAGGGTCTGTATGAGAATCCAGGTCCTCTCCCCATCTCTCTCTTCTTTCTACCTCTTTCTCTCTCTCTCCTCCTCTCTCTCTTGTTTCTCCTTTTCTCTCTCCCCCCCCCCCTCCTCTCTTTCTCTGTGCGGATAAAAAAAAGTAATATACGTAACAAGTTACATGTTGTTTGTGAGTGTGCGTGACTGAAACCTGTCTGAATGAAACAGGAAACGAATGATGAGCGACCAAATGCAATCTGTCAGTCGGCTCTATTCAGGTTGGCAGCCTGTTGTGCTTTTGACTGCGTGTTTGTAAAGTGCTTGTAGCTTGGACTCTGACCGAGGATAGAGGCTGTTTTAGTATCTGTCATCTGTCTGTCTGCCTGTCTCTCTGTTGTCTCTGCCCCTCCCTCTCTTGTCTCACTCTCTCTATCTCCATCTCTCTCTCTGCCTATTTCTACCTCTCTCTCTATCTCTCTCTCTCTCTCTCTGCCTCTCACTCTCTCTCTGCGTAACCCCCTCTCTCTCTGTCTCTGTATCTCTTGTCTCCCTCTCTCTCTCGTCTCTCCCTATCTTCATCTCTCTCTTTACCTCTCTCTCTCTCGATCTCTATCTTATCTCTATGTGTCTCTCCCTCTCTCTCTTCTCTATCTTTATCATCCTTTCCCCCTCTCTCTCAGTTTATCTCTCTTGTCTCTCCCTCTATCTGCCTGTTTGTCTGTCTGTCTGTCTCTCTCTTTTACCACCCTCTCTCTCAGTCTGTCTCTCTTGCCTCTCTCTCTCTCTCTCTCTCTTCTCTTCCTCTCTCTCTCATGTTTTCTGGGCTGCACATTGAAAAAGGCTGTTTGTCAGCGCTTTGATTCGGACGGGGAATAATGGGCATGCCACATGAGAAGAACTGTTGCAACATAAACTGCTACAGATGTCTCGCTTTATGTTCAATGCTGCTGTGGTGAATTTGCTCTCCATTTCATGTGTTGTTGTTGTTGTTGTTTTTTGTTTGATGATGTTGTTGTTGTTGTTGGTGGTGGTGCTGCTGCTGCTGTTGTCGTCGTCGTCGCTGTCGTCGTTGTTGAGTTGCTGGTTTTAACAGTGTTTAACATGTCACGATTTACCACAGTAAATGGATGAAACGGACAAGAAGAAAAATTAATCTTAAACCAAAGTCCTTTCTTGATACATGTGCATCAATAATATGTGACTGATGTCTTCACGGCTACAGGTTTGAAACTGACCACACGTGACTTTCAACATAACTGAACTAAATGATGACTGTGTTGTTGTTGTTGTTGTTGTTGTTGCTGCTGCTGTTGTTGATGTTTTGGTTGTTGTTGCTGCTGTTGTTGTTGTTGTGTTTACGTAAGCGGCAGTAGTGTTTTGACCTTTTTTTGTGTGTTTTGTTTGTTTGTTTGTTTGTTTGTGTGTGTGTGTGTGTGTGTGTGTGTGTGTGTGTGTGTGTGTGTGTGTGTGTGTGTGTGTGTGTGTGTGTGTGTGTGTTTTCTGTGCTTTTGTTTAAGGTGGGGTCGTAGTAGTAGAAGTAGTTGTAGCAGTGATGGTAGTTATAGCAGCACACGAGTAGTACAATCTTCTGATGGCCTTTGCTCCTGGCTAAGAATAACGATGCTGATAATGGTAATTAATAATAATGATAATAATAATTTATTATTATTATTATTATTATTATTATTATTATTATTACTATTATTATTATTATTATTATTATTATTAGTAGTAGTAGTAGTAGTAGTAGTAGTAGTAGTAGTAGTAGTAGTAGTATTTTCATCATCATCAGCGTCATCGTCATCATCATCATCATCATTGTTATTATTATCATTATTGTTGTTGTTGTTGTTGCTGCTGCTGCTGTTGCTGTTGTGTTGTTGTTGCTGTTGAATTCCATTACGTCCTTTGCTTTAATGGACGGTAGTTTTTTTCATTATCAAGAAAGCAAAAGCTTTAAAGAGAACGAAAGCTTGATGTCGACTCTTTTTTTTTTCCACCCTTCAAAATTGGCTTCTCTGCCTTCTGTTTCAGTCACCACCATCACGTTTTTGTCGAGACTGACGAAGCAAACACACCGAGAGAGTCGATCACTTAGTCTGGCTCTACAACTCAGTGAGTTATGTTGTCAGTGATTGGTTTAATGAAAGGTGGGTAGCGGCTTGCGAATTTTCAACCCAGCCAGCCCACAGCACCACCACCACCACCACCACCTGTGGTCCGTTGTTGAATGGCGACCTGAAATTTGTTGGTACTGAGGAATTAGCCAGCCAGTGTGTGTTTTAGGCAGTGTATTTGGGGATTTGGGATGAGTGTCGCGCGCGAGAGAAGAGGTGAGTTTTGGGTGAGGGGAAAGAAAGTTACAGGAAAAGAAAGTCAAAAGATTAGATAGGAGGGAAAAAAAAAATCACCTAATTAGGAAGAAACCAAAAGTCACAAGATTAGATAGGGGAAAAAAGTCACCTAATTAGGAAGAGAAAAGGTCACAAGATTAGATAGGGAAAAAACCGTCACCTACTTAGGAAGAAAACAAAAGTCACAAAATTAGATAGGAAAAAAAAAGTCACCTAATTACGAAGAAAATAAAAGTGTTAGGCAGTGTATTTGGGGATCTGGGATGAGTGTCGCGCGCGAGAGAAGAGGTGAGTTTTGGGTGATGGGAAAGAAAGTCACGGGAAAAGAAAGTCAAAAGATTAGATAGGAGGGGGGAAAAAAGTCACCTAATTAGGAAGAAAACAAAAGTCACAAGATTAGATAGGAAAAAAAGTCACCTAATTAGGAAGAGAACAAAGTCACAAGATTATATAGGGAAAAAAGGCACCTAATTAGGAAGAAAAAGTCACAAGATTAGATAGGGAAAAAACAACCCGCCACCTAATTAGGAAGAAAACAAAGTCACAAGACTGAATAGGAAAAAAAATGTCACAAATCTAGGAAGAAAACAAAGTCACAAAATTAGATAAGAAAAAAATTCACCTAATTAGGAAGAAAACAAAGTCACAAAATTAGATAAGAAAAAAACCCGTCCCCTAATTAGGAAGGGAAAAAAAAGAAGTCACAAATCTAGGAAGAAAACAAAGGCACAAGATTGAATAGGAAAAAAAAGTCACCTAATTAGGAAGAAAACAAAGTCACAAAGACAGTACATGTTCACATCACATGCCTTAATTCGATCGATCTTGAACTGCATCTGACATGTACTCAGATTTCTCTCTCTCTCTCCATTCCCACATGATGAGATGAGCCAAGTTTCAGTTAGGACAAACTGCATTTGATCACATACTATAAGGAATACTATGACATGCCTTCAGCTTCGCAATCATTATGTTACATTTCTTCTGCGTTCTGTGTCAGAATTTGAAAAAAAGAGCAGAGCAATAGACGTGTCCCAAAAAATGTGCCTTGATAATGATATTCTAGATTGTGTGGGTTTAACATCAGAGAGAACTGGAGAAATGTTAACTGGTGTTGTATTCTAAGACTTTTGTCTTTCACTGTCTTTTAATCTGTGGCTTCCTTTTTTCTTCCTAATTCTGTGAGATTTTTTTTTCCTACCTAATATTGTTATTTTTTTGTGACTATTTTTTTTTTCCTGTAACATTTATCCCTACAATCGAGTTTTGAGGCCAGA
>NC_134877.1:30690513-30693013 GCF_041734735.1 Babylonia areolata | reverse complement strand
TTAAAATCAATGACCTCCCTTTTACGAAAGCCATTAAGCAATTTTCTTTAATTTTAAACGTCTGTTTATTTTATATATATACATATCAGATTTCATTCCCCATTTTTTTTATAATGACCCTTTTCCCAGAACTCCCCTTTGAACCGGTTCCCCCTGTTCACTTTTTTCTTTAAAATGATAAAATTCAAATGTGAATAGCGATACCTTAACTGGATATTTACAATCGCCATAACTTGTATTTGTAATTCTTTTTATCACAACAGATTTCTCTGTGTGAAATTCGGGCTGCTCTCCCCAGGGAGAGCACGTCGCTACACTACAGCGCCACCACTTTTTTTTTTTTTTTTTTGGTATTTTTCTTGCGTGCAGTTTTATTTGTTTTTCCCATCGAAGTGGTTTTTTCTACATAATTTTGCCAGGAACAACCCTTTTGTTGCCGTGGGTTCTTTCACGTGCGCTACGTGCATGCTTAACACAGGACCTCGGTTTATCGTCTCAACCGAATGACTAGCGTCCAGACCACCACTCAAGGTCTAGTGGAGGGGGAGAAAATATCGGCAGCTGAGCCGTGATTCGAACCAGAGCGCTCAGATTCTCCCGTTTCCTATGCGGACGTGTTACCTCTAGGCCATCACTCCATTGTGTGCGACGAGACTCAAAATTCCTCCCCCACACGCGCACGCCTAATATAGCTTGATTCTTCTGGCTTGTAGTTATTTCTTTTTTTTCTGCTAGTAATCACTCAGCACATATAACAAACAAACAGCAATAGCAATAACCGTAAGATCAAAGAACTCCATGCGACGCGAAAGCGTTTTGAACACGATGCTAAGTTTGGGGAGTTTCGTTCCAGCGGACTTCCAGATTCCGAGTTGTTTTTTTTGTTGTTGTTTTTGTTGTTGTTTGTTTGTTTGTTTTTTGTTGTTTTTTGTTTTGTTTTGTTTTTAATTTGTTTTTGTATTGTATTTGTATTTCTTTTTCTCTATGTGAGCATCGGGCTGCTCTCTCCAGGGTGAGCACTACAGCGCCACCCTTTTAACTCTCTCCATACGAACGGCGAAAGAGACGACGTTAACTTCGTTTCACCCCAATTACCATCATCAAACTATTGCAAGCGGAAGGCTCTTATACTGAAGACGTGAATGTTGACAAAGAATACCACAATTCTGACGACGGAAGCTAAAGGTTGGGTCATTCAGACACCCACTGGACATCCGAGGGGTCTGTGTAGAGGAGAAGAGAGGACTGGCCGTACTGAGTGAGTTAAAAAAAATTTTTCCTGCGTGCAGTTTTTTTGTTTTTTGTTTTGTTTTGTATTTGCTTTTGTTTTTTGTTTTTCCTGTCGAATGCAGTCCTATCCTATACATGAAATGGCAACAGAAAACGACTTGCATCGTTCCCTTACGCGGATAGTGCTTCACTGGTGATCAATCCTCATTGCTAGCTGCATCGTCCACTTTCTTTGTCTCTGAAACTTAGAAGAAGAGGAGGAGGAGGAGAGATAGATAGATAGATAGATAGATAGAGAGAGAGAGAGAGAGAGAGAGAGAGAGAGAGAGAGAGAGAGAGAGAGAGAGAGAGAACGAATGAAATTTTATTTTATGAGGGTAAGGGAATAAGCATCGTTGCTTTTTTACATCCGGCCCTCTGACCAAATTTGACAAGAGAGAGAGAGAGATAGAGAGAGAGAGATAGATAGATAGATAGATAGAGAGAGAGAAAGAGAGAGAGAGAGAGAGAGAGAGAGAGAGAGAGAGAGAGAGAGAGAGAGACAGACAGACAGAGAGAGAGACTGACTGACTGACTGACTGACGGACAGACAGAGCGGAGAGAGATTGAGACAAAAAGAAGACGGGTTAGAAAGTCGTAAAATAATTATCAACATTTTATCCGCAGCCCTTTGTTTTTGTCACTTCCGGGTGTTTTAATTTTGTGTGTATGGCTTTCTCGTGTTCGTCGATTTCTAATGGCAACCGCCCCCCACCCCAGCCCCCCAACACCCCACAACAACCCCCTCCCCATCACAAAGAAAAGTGTCTGCTTAAAGGTCATGCGCTCACCTTCTTTTGTTGATTTTCTCTTCTTCTTAAAAAAACAAAAACAAACAAACAAAAATCAACAAAAAACACCACCACTTGAAAAGCATTCTACTGTACAAAAAATATTAGAAAACGCGACACTTTTTCTTTGTCTGTTCCTCACTCTCCCCCCCCCCCCCCACCTCTATCTCTCTCTCTCACTCTCTATGTACCTGTACCTTTGCATCTCTCTGTCCTCCGTTCTGTTTTTCTATCTCTGTTTCTAGCGGTCTCTTGTCCGCATGTCTGTCTGTCTCTGTCACAAATTTACACATACAACCGCACGCACGCGCCCACACATGCGCACGCACGTACGCACATACAAAGAGACCCCCCCCGCCACACACACACACACGCACACACAGCTGCTTTTGTGTGCATCATTTTTTTTTTAGGATTTGCGTTTGCGAAATGCCATTAAT
>NC_134877.1:30680513-30685513 GCF_041734735.1 Babylonia areolata | reverse complement strand
CGCGCGCGCACGCACACATACACACACGCACACACACAGGCACACATACAGAGACTGCCACTGATTAGCCGCAAGAGGGGTGGGAAACGTTCTCTGATGCCAGGAACGTGGCGCCAAGCGTGTTGCTCAGTCTGTTGTATTTGGAAAAGCCCACAGAGACTCTGTTCTGTTTTTAACCCATTTTCAGAGAACAGAGCGGTCTGTAGTCGACGGAACACAGACTGACGGAAGAGATTTACTTCCAAGGAGGTGACCTCCTTTTTTTTCCACAGTCATCTGAAGCATAGAATCCTCATGCATTGCCTTACGCAGTACTGGTCTTCTTCGCGTATGATTCCCCCCAATGGCCTGTCTGTATTTGCAACGGTCTTTATTAACTACGCGCGTTGGGTTACGCGGCTGGCCAGGCATCTGCTCAGCAGATGTGGTGTAGCGTATAAGGATATGTCCGAGGCTCCTAGAGTAATTGAACTGAACTGAACTCAGCAGAAAGTTGGGTTTTTTTAATACTTTTTTTTCTTGTTTTTTTTTGGTTTTTGACATATGTTTGTAAAGTATATATTCCTTTAGTGCACAATGTGGATAGTCATACATAAAAGATAAAAAAAAAAAGAAGTAAAACACCAATACTTCTTGTGACCCCGGTACACTTGGTAATAAAGACATATTCCATACTAAGTGTAAGGAGATCCACGTAAACATATCCATGGTATGGTTGTGAAAAGAATAGACTTAAGAAGTGGGGAAAGGGTATCTATCTATCTATCTATTTATCTATATGTCTGTGTGTCTGTCTCTGTATACACACTCACACATACACACATATAATATATATATATATATATATATATATATATATATATATATATATATATATATATATATATATATATAATAAAACAAAGTTGAAAATCATCACTTATTTTGTTATACAAAAACAAAACAAAAAAAACAACAAAAAAACAAAACAAAACCACCACCACCACCACAACAACAACAACAACAAAAAACAAAAAAACAAAAAACAAAAAAAACACCGAATTTTCGCTGCCACCCGGCAGCTAGGCCACAGACTAGACTTAATGATTAACACACCATATGGCGTGGGAATCAGAAGCGCCTCCACCCACGCTGTGGATGAAGTATAAGAATGACAGAACTGGTCGTGCGTGCTGCACGAAGAGCCAATCACTTAATGCAGAGGATGGTGTCAGTCTTGGTCAGCGAGAGAGTTGGGGACTTGAGTTGATCCAAACACCCCGAGGGGGGGAAGTGGTGGGGGTGGTGGGGGTGGGGCTGTGGGAGGTGTGGGGGGGTTGATGATTCGGAGATGAACTGACTGGATCAATACCTGTCATTCTTGAGAACTGGAGTGTGTGTGTGTGTGTGTGTGTGTGTGTGTGTGTGTGTGTGAATCCATGTTGTCATTGGTGAGGAAAGTATTGTGGATATGTTTCGAAACGTGATACAGAATATAGCATGGATTATTACCCACGATAAAAGCAACAACCAGCAACAACATTAATCAGTAGTGTGAAACGCTTAATCAGTAGGCGAAAATCACACCCATCCGCTACCACCAACACTACTGCTATCTCTGCTGCTACTGCCACAACCACTCCTACTGTTATTGCTGCAGCTAGATAGTCTACTTCAAGACTTTTTGAGTCGTCTGTGCATATTTGACAGGAGTCTGGACTGCTACTCGGTGGCGTTCATTAGTGCATGTCCCAGCCGGATTAAAGGTCCTGGGTTACTTTGTCTGCTAGACACCCGGCCCCCACCTCGCCCCTCTCCCCTCCCCACCATCCTCCCGTACTGATTGCAATGATTGTTCAGTTGTGGACCCAGACTGAATAGGGTGTACTGCCCCTAGCCTTGGTGACCTCCACCCCTCTCTACCCAACACAGACATACACACACAGATACACACACAGACACACACACACACACACACACACACACACAACCTCATTCTCCCCCACTTCCCCGCGCCCAGGTAGGTACCCCCTGTTCGCTTCAGGGTAGCGACAGACTCCTATGAGGTTTAGTTTCACAGCCAAGGAGGTCTCCTTGTCTTGCTTGCTTACCACAATGACGAGGCGTAGACTGAAGTGGTATGACTGGCTCGTCTCCCGACCAGCAAGTCCTGCCAAGACACAAGCTTATTGCATCCATTGTTAATGTTTCTGTCCTATTTTCTTTTTTTGTTTGCATTTCTTTCTTTTTTTATATATATTTTGTGTACATGCATGAATATGTTCATTTTATTCCATCATGATGGTGACAATTGCTGCTGTATAAGTGATATTTGTGATGGTAGTTGTCATTTTAGTATTAATTAGTATTAACTGTCGTACGTGGATTTGATGATAATGTGGCGTTAGTCATCCAGTTGTCGATTCTGAAGACATATTTCTCTCCCTCCCCCCCCATCCCCTCTCTCCCTCTTATCCATCTATCACTGTGTGTGTGTGTGTGTGTGTGTGTGTGTGTGTGTGAGTTCAGACGTGAGAAGATCCGGAAATAGCAAGAATCCCCCACCCCGCCCCCACACACCCCCATCCACCCCCACATCCTTCAGAAGTAATGAGCTAGATGGACGTTAGCCCTTTCCGATGCATGGTTGAAAGGTGGAAAATGACTGCTGGTATTGAGACCCACGGAGAGTGGTTCGTCTGACAGATATGTCCTCTGGCACTGGTGTGTGGTGTGAGTGCATGCAAGAACCTCCCCTCATGCCTCCGCCCCTCTGCCCACCCCTCACCCCTCCTCCCCACCACCCCCACCCTTCCACGCCCTCACCACTACTACTGCTAGCATTATGTTCTTTAAATGGACATTTCTCTTCTGATTGCAGCCCTTTTTTTTCCAAGATGGGCATGTTGAACAAAGTTTAACATGCACGATTTAATTCAAGTGCATGGCTTTGATAAAGCAGTAATTTTAGGGGAAACAGTATACTATTTTCTTTCTGTATCAAAATTACATCATAAATCTATGTAATCATTGTTTTCAAATACATTCATTTCAATAATAGATTAAGTGTATCAAAACCAACACATTTCAAAATGCACATCACCATCACTTACTACATGAATAATTTCTGGCCCCCGTCTATACAATTCTTTAAAAGACGGAAGCGTTATCCGAAGTCGGTTATCGACAACTCCACACATGGCAATAAGACGCCAGCCACAGAGACATGTGACTGGTGACGTCACCACATCCAGAGGGTATCTCCCTCTTCAGAAAGTGAGGACGTTGCCAGGCAACGCATGCCGCGGCCTGTCAAAAGCGATGGAAGACAATGACACTAACGTCTTCCGATGTGTTGCTGTTGGCGTAGAAAGCGAATGTTGACCCAACAAAATGGGGTTTTCATAGTGAAAGTGTTCCCTCTGGATATAGTTTCGCTTGTGCTGGAATAGTTTCTCAATCCTCAGTCCGCCTCCCCGCCCCCGCCACTCCACCCACCTTCCCACACCATCAACGCCTCCCACTTCCACCACCAACTCCACCCCACACCCCTCCTAAAAACTGTTCATGTTCCATTTCTCTTTAGTGCTTCTCTCGTGAACAATCCATCGACATAAATATATATCGTAAAGGGAAGTGTCATAATGCAACTACACAGAACAAAAATCATTGTATGGAATATGTAATCTGAATTTTTAAAGTGTGTGTGTGTGTGTGTGTGTGTGTGTGTGTGTGTGTGTGTGTGTGTGTGTGTGTGTTTGTATTCACATTTTTAAGACAAGTATGCTGAAATGCATCATTTATGAATAAGAATCAAGTTTGCAATTCAAAATGATATTGAATTCAAAATATTGACGGAACATTCATTTTCAGGGTAAAAGTTTGAGGATCGTACAAGACGTCACACAAACCGTACATTCATGTTTATTTTCATCAATACGATGCCGTGAACATGTGCTGTCAGTTTTCATACTTACATTTCATAAGTATATTAAATTCGGTGAACATATATGATGTAAGTATACAAAACAAATATGTTGTGGACTGCTTTGACCCAAACGTGAGTCTCGCGAATCGAATTTCTGCATTCTTGGCCACCTCTTAAACCGGAAGTTTAACCTACCATACTATGTAATCCCCCAAAATTCCTCGTGCCACAATAGACAGCAGTCATAGTGACAAACATTCTCCCTATAATGACATCACCGCAACCAGACACTTATCTTTCCTCTTCAGCCAAAGACAACCAGTAGCAGAACAAGTAATTATTAGTACCATGCTTGTGCCTGTGTGTGTGCGTGTGCGTGTGTGCATCTTATTTCTACCATACTTATGCCTTTATGTAGTATAGTATTCGTATTCTATGACTTTAAATAGCATTGTGTAGTACATGCAAAGACATATATAATGCAGTATTGTGATAGTGTAGACCCTGTTTCAGGGCGGGGACTGGATGAAAAAACAACAACAAAAAACAAAAAAACAAAAAACAAAACAAAAAAAAAAAAACGCGCCAGTGCTCATCCATTATCGAAAATAAATTTGTCTCGTCTTTCTCTCTGACTCTTTCTGTCTGTCGGTCTGTCTGCGTCTCACTCTCCATTTATTGCTCTGTTTAACATACACACCCCCACCCACACCCCCTCCCCCCCTACACACCGACCCACCCAGCCTCACCCACTCACTCATCTCCGTCTCTCTGTCTCTACCTGTCTGTTCCTGTTTGTCTCTTTCAGCACACACACTGCCTCTTTTTCCTACACTCTGTCACGACCCCCCTAGGAAAGAGGTTGAGAACTGTTTTAAAACCTAACACCCAACCCAGTTCACCCGACAACAAACACAGAATACAGATATTTCTCTTCCACACAAAATTTATTCTCTTCCGTTCTGTCTATCCCACACACGCAACCTTACACACACAGCCTATACTTGCAAAAAAACCAAAAACAAACGTATACCATAATTACAAGAAACGAAACGAACAGAAGTCGCATACAAAACTACTGATTCTCCCAAAT
>NC_134877.1:30653013-30655513 GCF_041734735.1 Babylonia areolata | reverse complement strand
AGGCCACATGGCGAGGGCAAATAAGCAAAATGTCCACACACATAAAATATTACACGTCTGCATGAGAATATGCGGTACTACCGAATGAATGACACAGGAAACGAATGATGAGCGCCCAAGTTGCAGCTGTCAGTCGGCTATACCCAGGTAGGCAGCCTGTTGTGCAAATGACTCCGTGTTCGAAAAGCGCTCAGAGCTTGGTCATCGACCGAGGATAGGCACAACATACATATCCATATCATCATCATACTGCTACTACTACTACTACTACTACTACTACCACTGCTGCTGCTGCTGTTACTGCTGCTACTACTATTGCTAATAAAGATTGACGCCTGCACCTCCTACGCGTTTGTAATCTATAGAAAAAGGTTAGGCATACATAAATGAATAGAATAGAATAGAATATGTCTTTATTACCAAGTGTTCCGGTTCACAAGGAATATTGGGTGGGGGGGGGGGGGGGGGGGGGGGGAATAGTACATAACAAGGTACGAGCATCAATCGAAAAATCATACACAAACACAGATGCAGTAGAAATTAGGATACATACGTGTGCATATCAATACAAAAACTTGTGCATACTCACACACACAGACACACACAGACACACACAGACACACACACACACACACACACACACACACACACACACACACACACACACACACACACACACACACACACACACACACACACACACACACACACACACACACACACACACATGCATGCACATGCATAACAACAAAAGAATTAACAAGCCTGACTAAGCGCGTTGGCTTACGCTGCTGGTCAGGCTTCTGCTTAGCATATGTGGTGCAGCGTATATGGATTTGTCCGAACGCAGTGACGCCTCTTTGAGTAACTGAACTGAACTGAGGAGGAGGAATTGTGTTTAATGTCCCGTCACACATATCGGTGATTGAAAGACATTTTGTTAGAGTATTTGTATTTTTATTTGTATTTGTATTCCTTTTTATCACAACAGATTTATCTGTGTGAAATTCAGGCTGCTCTCCCCAGGGAGAGCGCGTCGCTACACTACAGCGCCACCCATTTTTTTTGTATTTTTTCCTGCGTGCAGTTTTATTTGTTTTTCCTGTCGAAGTGGATTTTTCTACAGAATTTTGCCAGGAACAACCTTTTTGTTGCCGTGGGTTCTTTTACGTGCGCTAAATGCATGCTGCCCCGTCAATACAGTTGAGTATTATTGGTTAGAAAAGGTGGGAGATGTAAATGAATGGAGGGTTGGGGAAACTGGGCAAATGAAGTTGAAATTTGAAAAAAAAAAAAAAAAAAATCTAAATACAATTACAGGAAATCACTTAACCCTTTCACCGCCAGTCAATTTAGAGTGCAAAATTTCCTTGTGCTATAAACACAGAAAATATGGTGTCTTAAGGATGGCTGTGGATTCTCCCTGTGACGTGTAGAAAATGTGGCCTATCCTACCACCGAACATAAAGAGCAGTAGGTTCATGGACAATAGACCCATGATCTGGTCACCCTTATGTGACATGGGTCCTCTACCTTGCCGCTGCATAAATGCGAGTTTGGCAGTGAAAGGGTTAAAGGACTTCGTAAAACTGAACTGAACTGGCTGAACTGAACTGAACTGAACTTTCTCCAACCACTCCGTGTGTGTGTGTGTGTGTGTGTGTGTGTGTGTGTGTGTGTGTGTGTGTGTGTGTGTGTGTGTGTGTACGTGCATGTGAGTGATTGTGTGTGTGTGTTTGTGCGCGCGCGCGCGCGTGCTGTGTGTGTGTGTGTGTGTGCATGTACGTGCATGTGAGTGATTGTGTGTGTGTGTGTGTGTGTGTGTGTGTGTGTGTGTGTGTGTGTGTGTGTGTGTGTGTGTGTGTGTGTGTGTGTGCACTCGTGTCTCTGTCTCCACCTCTCTCTTCCCCCCTCTCTCTGTCCACCTCTCTCTCTCTCTCTCTCTCTCTCTCTCTCTCTCTCTCTCTCTCTCCTTTCTCTCCCCCTTCCCCCCTTTTTCTCTGCACATTATTCTTCATCTTCTTCCCTACCGATTCCTTTTTTTGCTTGTTTGCCTTCGTCTCCTTCCCTCATTTCTCTTTTCAAACAAAAATTGTATAATTACATTCATTCCAGTTAATTAGCTGGTCCCTTTTAGCTTTCTGCTCTTTTTGTTGCTTTGATTCAGTTCATGTTTTGTTGTTGTTGTTGTTGTTGTTGTTTTCTTATTTGTTGTTGTTGTTGTTGTTTTCTTTTCCTGGTTTGTCAATAATGATGTTGTCTTGTTTATTCTGTAGGACAGTGGGTGGCAGGATGGTTAAGACGCTTTTCTGCCAATACAGAGTCCATGACGGTCTGGGTTCGATTCCCGCTCACACCCTTTCTCCTAAGATTGACTGAAAAAAAGTACTCTGAGCTCCAAGTCATTCGGATGAGAAAATAAACCACTTGGCGCACTGAAAAAAAAAAAAAGAAAAAAAAAGAACCCATGGCAACAAAAGTGTTGTTCTCCGGCAAAAAA
>NC_134877.1:30618013-30633013 GCF_041734735.1 Babylonia areolata | reverse complement strand
TGGACCAGTAATACTGCACCAAAATGAGTCTTCGTGGAGATATTTCAGGCTGGCTG
Source organism: Babylonia areolata (assembly GCF_041734735.1). Taxonomy (NCBI): domain Eukaryota; kingdom Metazoa; phylum Mollusca; class Gastropoda; order Neogastropoda; family Buccinidae; genus Babylonia; species Babylonia areolata. The sequence continues at coordinate 30,632,957 of NC_134877.1, read as the reverse complement.
TAATTACATTTTCCTCGTGTTTGTATGAACTTAATCACCTGGCATTGCTCCTGATTGATTTGTGAAGCTGAAAAGATACCATTCTCTTCATACTCAACATGCAGCGCTAATTTTAGGACCAGGACTTGTGTGTGGCGGGGGCTGACCAAAGCTAACCCCACCCTGTGTTTTCACCAGTAATTTACTAATTTTGCGCTTTTCAATTAATTTGAAAAAAAGAGGGGAGAACGAAAGAAACTCTAAGGGCGTGGAAGGTTGGTTGGATCCTTGCTGGGCTAACTCTAAGGGCGTGGAAGGTTGGTTGGATCCTTGCTGGGCTAACTCCCACATTTCAGACCTTCACGTCCAGAATGACTCCATTTAGTTATCTTTGGATGGTGGTTATTCTGGGGCATCACCATCACAACAGAAACTGGGTGACAGCGTCTGTGTTCTTTCTCCGTTCTTCGATCTTATTATTATTATTATTATTATTATTATTATTATTATTATTATTATTGTTGTTGTTGTATGTGGCTGATTTGTCTTGCGAACGAAGATAACTGTCTAGCAGTTCCTGACCATGTTGAAATGAAATGAAATTATGGTGCCTAGAGCCTCGCCGACCACTAAGGCCATCTCAAGGCTATCGCCGCATTAATAACTAATACAAGGGTCCTGACCATGTTAAGCATGAAGGTATTGTATTGTGTTGTATTGTAATGATTGTATTGCATTGTACTGGATGACAGTTTTGCCACAACAAATTTCTTTGTGTTTAACGTAGGCTGGTCTCGCAAGGGAGAGCGCGTCGCTACACTGAGAACGTCACCTGTTTTTTTTTTTTTTTTTTTTTTTTTTTTTTTCGTTTTTTGCCTGCAGTTTTATTCATTTTCCTATTGATGTTCATATTTCTACAGAAATTTGCCAGGGACAGTTCTTTTGTTGTCTGGGGTTCTATAACGTGCGCCAAGCGCATGTTGTACACAGGACCTCGGTTTATCGTCTCATCAGAATAACTAGCGTCCAGACTGCCACTCACGATCTGGCGGAAGGGGAGAAAAATACTGGCGACTGTGGGATTCGAACCAGTGCGCTCAGAATATCTGGCTTCCTAGGTGGACGTGTTACCACAAGTCCAACATTCTATTCAGGTACCCCCGGTTAGTCATAATCGTCGGATTCTTTTTTTCCCCTTCAGCCCCAAATAGATTGCATTTGTCTTTTGGCTCATCTCGGTTTTCCTTTAGCCCCAAATAGATTGCATTTGTCTTTTGGCTCATCTCTGGTTTTCATTTAGCCCCAAATAGATTGCATATGTCTTTTGGCTCATCTCGGTTTTCCTTTAGCCCCAAATAGATTGCATTTGTCTTTTGTGTTTGTCTGTCTGTCTGCCTCTCTCTCTTTCTCTCTTTCTGATCTGTAACCTTGCCCACTTTTTATAGATGGACATTGAAAACATATCAGCAACAAGATTCTGACAGGATTAGATACAGAATGTGCAATGACGGCAATTCAAATTGGCCATTATGCAGACTCATTTGAAAATGAGATGGACTTTGCTCTTTGGCATCCAGCTCAGAAGAATATTCGAAAAGATATTAACTAACCTGAAATAATTTAGACAAACTACAATTTGGATTTTGATCTTAGTAATGTTATCAAGCTCCCCTGAAACTGTTTGACTTTTTTTTTTTCTTTTTTGATGTTATACGAAGACTTCAGATCTCGACAAATTGCTACTAACTGTTATGCATTCGGAACTTAAATTCAGCTAAAGTTGTGTTTGACAATGTATTATATCAAGGAAACCTGCAGTGTTATGTGATGTTCACACAATAGCCATATGATATTCACAGACCCCTTCATGAAGCAGGCTTATGCATGAATACCCCCCCCCCCCCCGAACCCTCCCCCCCCCCCTCTCTCTCTCTTGTAAAACATCAAAGCACCCCATATGACTCATCATTGGGTAAGGTGTCAAACGTTCATGAAGCCAGCCCGCATCATGCATGGTCGTTCACTTGAATGTCATCGTCTCCTGTTCTTCTTTTTTTTTTCTTTTTGGCTGTGAGAGTGAAATTGGTTGATATCTTTCTGTTGTATTTTACTACCGAATAGAACCTGTCCGAAACTGTGTTTTAAAACTGAAGCCCAGTTGTTTGTATTGTTGCACACACAACTCATGAAACAACTTTGTGTTTCTTTTAACGCCCCAACCCGTATTGGATTCTTTCGAGTTTGTGTGTGTCTTCTTGTATTTGGAAAGACTGGTGGTATTGCCATTATGTTGTTTGAGGTATTTTGACAGATTTTACATCTCAGATTCAGCTTCAGTCTCTCAAGGAGACGTCACTGCGTTTAGGCAAATCCACATACGCTGCACCACATCTGCTAGGCAGATGTCTGACCAGCAGCATAACCCAACGCGCTTAGTCAGACCTTGATACATACATATATATTTTGTGTACCTGTCCCAGTGAATTTCTTCTACAGAGTTTTGCCAGAGGACAACACTCTCGTTGCCATGGGTCAATTTTCAGTGCGTCAAGTGCGTGCTGCGCACGGGACCTCGCTTTATCGTCTCTTCCGAACGACGCTCAGTTCGATTTTCCGGTCAAACTTGGGAGAAAGGGCGAGAGCGGGATTCGAACCGAGATCCTCATGGACTCTGTATTGGTAGACAAGCCTCTTAACCATTCTCCCACCTTTTTCTAAAAAAAAAAAAAAAAAAAAAAAAAAAAAAAATATCGTGATGGTGAGAACGAATTGTTGGGAGGTGGTCAGTGGTGGTAGAATTTGTTTGACTTGCAGACTCCTGATCGATCTTCTTGATGGGATTTTGTGGCGGGCCTTTTCACCCAATACGTCTTCCAGTCTGGAATCTTCGTTTTTTCACTTTCCTGCTGTTTGAATCCTTGGCACTTTTCTCTGTTCTCATTTTATTTTATTTTGAAGCTTTTAGATATAAATATTGACCACATTGCTATTCATTTGTTGTTGTTTTTTTTCTGTCTTGTTTGGCATTTAACTGTTCTTTCTTTAATTTTCTTTTCAAGCTTTTGAAATACAAACATTAACCAAATTGCTGGTCTGTTTGTTTTGTCATGCTTGTTCTATTTACTAACATTACTGATGTATGTCTTTATGTCTATGGAAACGAAAAGAAAAATGTAACTAAAAGGTTTGGGAAAGAAAGAAAGAAAGATTCACTTCTCCCTTTCTGTCTGTCCCGCGCCTCCCCCCCCCCCCCCCCCCTCTCTCTCTCTCTCTCTCTCTCTCTTCATTTCCCACGTTATGCCAGCCATAATGTGTTGTGTAAAAAATTATTAATTGCTCAGTTTGTTGATACTGTTTGTCACTTGTGTACTGTTGACTGAAAACCTCGCTCACCCCCTGTCCCGCATTGAGGTCTGTGATGTGCTGTGTGTGTTTGTTTCTTTCATTTTGTTCATTTTCTTCCCCTATGTATTTTACTGTCACCATGCTTGTGCTCCTGTGTGTGTGTGTGTGTGTGTGTGTGTGTGTGTGTATGTGCGTTTTGTTTTGTTCATTTTCTTCCTCTATGTATTTTACTAACACCATGCTTGTGCCTGTATGTGTGTGTGAATATATATATATATATATATATATATATATATATATATATATATATATATATATATATATATATATATATACATTTATATATATATTCAATTGTTTTTTGTTGTGGTTTTTTTTCCGTCTCTTTTGTATTTCTATTGACACCATGGTTTGCTTTGATTTTCATTCAGTTTTGCGTAGTGTAGACCCTATTCAGGGCGGAGACTGGATGTAAAAAAACACACCAGCGCTTAACTATTATCCTCGAAATAAAGAATTGTGTCTTGTTTTGTCTTGTCTTCTCTCTCTGTCTCTCTCTGTCTCTCTGTCTCTGTCTGTCTGTCTGTCTGTCTCTCTCTCTCCTGCCCCCCCCCCTTCCTCCCTTATATCTCTCTCGTTCCTTTATTACTCACACATCAGGTCAAACCTGTCTTTCCTGGAGAACAAAAAAACATGTAAATTAATCCCTGGTTTTCACTAATACCTCTGTCGACATCTCACTGGAAATATTATGCAATCAGACTGTCGAACATATGAACTTTTTTTTTTCTTTACCTCGATATTTGGGGATGCTAGTAAAAAGACATTTCCCCATTATCTTGAACCTGGGAATATATATTTTCTTTCTTTGATTGATTATTTATTATCTTAATTTCGTTTCCTTTTCAGACATTAAAGCAACAACAACAACAAAACAACAAAAACAATAACAACAACCCTGGTAAAATAACATTTCGTTTCGTTTCCTCTCTCTCTCTCTCTCTCTCTCTCTCTCTCTCTCATACTCACACACTACAACTTTTATCATAGTGATCATCATAATACTATCATCATTTCTGCACTGAATGGTTTACTCTATAACACTGGTCACAATTTATGGAGTGAGGGCTGAACGTATTGTCGCAGGCGACAATCCATGCAGGGGCGACAATACGTGCCGCAACAAGGTGTGAGGGGAATGTGTGTGTGTGTGTGTGTGTGTGTGTGTGTGTGTGTGTGTGTGTGTGTGTGTGTGTGTGTGTGTGTGTGTGCATGTATGTGTGTGGGGGCGGGGTGTATCGGGTTGCGGAAATTAACCAGGAAGTCTGCAAATGACAGTTCCTGATCATGGATCGTTCCTCAGACGCCGAGGACAAGAAGACAAGAAAGGGTAAAGGCCATGACATTCCCAAGGTCATCTTCATCTTCGGGTTGAATTTATTAATTTTCTTTTTTATCAATTTATTCATTTGTTTATGCTTCCCGTCTTGCAATTAACGAGGAGGATGCGCACATTCGGTTGAGTAATACATCTCTATCTGTCTGTCTGTCTGTCTGTCTCTGTCTGTTTGTCTGTCTGTCTGTCTGTCTGTCTGTCTGTCTGTCTCTCTCTCTCTCTCTCTCTCTCTCTCTCTCTCTCTCTCTCTCTCTATATATATATATATATATATATATATATATATATATATATATATGGTGGTTGTCCATCGAGATCGATGATGACCATCATTGTCATCCAGCTGGGGGATGGGGGGAGGGTGGTGGTGGGGGGATGTTCATGAATCTATTTGTGAATGCGCAGATGGCTGAATAGTCCAATCTGCGCACGAAATGTTTGCTGACAGTTGGGGCAGACAAAGACAGGCATATCATTGTCATGGAGCTTGTTTGCCCCTGACTTTCTGGCCTGCCTCTTCTGAACAGCTGCAGCAGTCCTGTTGGCCTCGCACAACTTGGCGCCTCAACGTACTTTCACACACAAACACACCTTGTAATACGCGCACGCATATACTCACACATACTCACACACTCGTGCGCGCACGAACACACCACACCAGCAGCACAACTACGCAACTGTTGAGGTGATTCCCGGCGATATTATATTATAGTTTGCATGCAGTGTCGCCGACGCAGTTGATTTTTTGTTGTGTCTGCCATACATTACCGGCAACAATAATTGTGTGCATGGCGACACTATGTGCCGCAACATGTGTAAGCCTCGAGTTCGTGAACGAAATGGTGATTTCAAGGAGTTCTGACCTGACTGTGTCTTTTTAAGGTCTGATACCGTGAAGAACTGATTTACTATCAACACAAAATAGAATATGGAAAACGGTTTTTCGGAAACGAAATGGTACAAACACACCCACATTCTCTCTCTCCCTGCCACCCCAATCCGACTTTCCCATCTTCCCACCTCCCTGTCCTACTCCGCCCTCTCATCCCTATCCTCTCCCCTATTCTCCCATCCTACCTTCTGCTCCCTGTCCTACTCTCCAACTGCCCTTTTTCCTCCTTCTACCCACCTCCCAATCTTCCCCCTGTGCTACTCTCCCTCCCTTATCTCTTTCCTCCTCTCTCTAACTCTACACCTCCTGATCCCCACCCCCTATGTCCCCACAATGCTAATTACCCCACCCCCACCAAGTCCTTCTCCCCTCCAGCCCCTCCCTAACCCTGTCCCCCATCCTACTCCTCCCACCCCTATAACCTCCCTGTCCTATTTACCCCATATTGTCCTACTCTCACTCCACTGAAGTACCTTCCATCTGACCTATTCACCCACAGACATAAAAAAAAACAACAAAAAAGGATGAAAGACTACACATTTTCCTCCAAAGAACGGAGGAACAGAGTTATAGAGTGTGATCCCCTCAGAGATCGCCCTAACTCAGAACTAAATTTGGCCAACATTTTTCCCGCTACAATGCCATCCAACCAAACTAAAATAATCATAATGTCCTGGTGTATCCACTTCAAAATTTTAGCATATTTCCTTCTTGGATTTCTTTTAACTTCCCCATCTTTACTGCTTTATCAATGATACTAAAACCCCATATTCATTTCATATGAAATATGGGGGTAGGACAGGAGAAAAATAGGGGAGTGGGGGAGAGTGGGTGGGGTTAGCAACTAGGGAAGGTTTGGGGGGGATAGGAGGAAAATAGGGGAAGAGAGTGTAGGGGGACAGGAGTAAAATAGGGGGGGGGGGAGTGGGGGGGGGGGGGGGGGTTAGCAACTAGGGAAGGTTTAGGGGGGGGGGGGGGTAGGAGGAAAATAGGGGAGTGTGGAAGAGAGTGCAGGAGGAAAATGGGGGGGGAAGGGGAGGAAGGGGAGGAGGAAAAGAGTGGATGGGGGTTAGCAACTAGGGAAGGTTTGGGGGGATAAGAGGAAAATAGGGGAGTGTGGAAGAGAGTGTAGGGGGGACAGTGGGGAAGGTTTTTTTTTTTGGGGGGGGGGTAGGTGGAGAGTGGGCGGGGTTAATGACCAATACTTTGGAGGAAATAGTTCATCCTTTTCACTGTTGTGAAGTGTCTGCAGCTGATTGTGTCAGAACAACTTCCTACCCTCTACAGTAACAATCACCTGCTTCACAAAAAAGAAAAAAGAAAAAAAAGAGTACACATTTTCAGCCAAAGAATGGGGGAGTAAAATTATTGGGTGTCATCTCCTCCCACCCATCTCCCCCACCCACCCATCCTCTGTCCTTTCTCCGTCTTCCTCCCATCCAACTCTCCCTGCCACCCCCATCTCTTCCTCAGCCTACTCCCACCCCCTCTTCCCCTATCTCGTCCTCATCCTAATCCTCTCTCAATCTCTTCCCCCTGACCTATCCCCCCCACCCCCCTATCGTACCCCATGTCCTACTCTCCCTTACCCATTCCATCTCCCTGCCTGTCCTACTCTCCCTTTCCCCTACCACCCCATCTATCCTAGTCACCCATCCCTCACCCCATATCTTTCACCCGTCCTACTCCCCCTATTTTCCCCTCTCCTACTCTCCCTTCCCCCAACCTTCCTACCTGTCCTATCTCATCCTTCCCCACTCTCATGCCCATCCACTGTCCTACTCTCCCTTCCACCCCCGCCCCTCTGTCCTACTCTAACCCCCCCCCTCCCCCCAAAAAAAGGATGAAAGACCACACATTTTCCTCCAAAGAACAGAGGAGTAGAATTATAGGGTGTGATCCCCACAGATATCACCCTAACTCAGAACTAAATTTGGCCAACATTTTCCTGCTATAATGCCACCCACACAAACTAAAATACTCATAATGTCCTGGTGTATCCACCTAAAGCAAATTTTAGCATATTTCCTTCTTGGATTTTCTTTAACTTCGCCACCTTTACTGCTTCATCAATGATACTAAAACACTATGTTTAATTCATATAATGTTCTTGCAAAATTTTATTTGGCATGATTACCATATTTTGTTGGATTTTCGCCCATATATATATATATATATATATATATATATATATAAAAGAAGAAGAAGAAGAAGACATCTTGCATAATAACCTTATTTATAAAATTATATGAAACGTTACATGACAAAAAGATAAGGTGTGATGCATCAGTAAAGTTACTCAATTGCTCTCAGCGTGTGTACTGATTAGCAAACAATGCTTTTGCATTGTGTTAAACTGCATGTGAAGCGGAGAAATCAAAAGATTGTGTTGCTATGGAAAAAAACAACAACAACAAAACTAATGATTTGGTCGGAAATTATTGCCCTTTGCCTAACAGAGGGAACATCCACCTTCACTCCCCTTACTGCCAATATTCGACAACTGACTGAGTAATATCCGTCCCCTCCTGTCAACACACACACACACACACACACACACACACACACACACACGTGCGCGCACGCGCGTACACCAAATAAATACACAGATATCTCTCTCCATTCCTCCCTCTCTCTCGGCACACACACACACACACACACACACACACACACACACACACACACACACACACACACACACACACACACACACACCAAGAGAGGGGTGAGGGAGGCATGGAGATAGATTTATATTTGTTTATTTATGCGTGTAGGTCTTTTTAAAGACAGAGCAGATTATATTTGATCTTGATTATGAATAAGACATAGAAAGACAGGAAGGTGGGGTGGTGAGGGACGGATATAACTCAGTTGATTGTTGAATATTGGCACAAAGGGTAGTGAAGGTGGACGTTCCTTCTGTTAATCAAAGGGCAGTAATTTCCAACCAAACCCATTGGCTTTTTTACCCAAACTACATAATCCTTTGATTTATCCGCTTCACATGCAGCTTGACACGATGGTAAAGCATTGTTTGCTAATGAGTATACACGCTGAGAGCAGCTGAGTAAATTTAGTGATGTATCACACCTTATCTTTTTGTCATGGAACGTCTTGTGTTTGTAAGATAATTATGTAAGATTTGCTTTTGTAAACGGGTGAAAAACCAAGAAGATATGGTAATCATGCCCTATCAAATTATGCAAGAACATTTTATGAAATGAATATAGGGCTTTAGTATCATTGGTAAAGCAGTAAAAACACAGGAAATGAAAAGAATTGAAATATGAAATACACAAAATAAAATGATACAACAGCGAATACAGCAAAAGAAAAGAGAGATTGAAATGCAGGAAATGCATCGAGCAAGGGGAGCCCAAGTTAGGTCACGAATGAAATGGATTGAGGAAGGAGAAAAAAATACAAAAATACTTCCTTAATATGGAAAGAAACCGGGGAACAACAAATATAATATCGTCACTGAAACTTGATAATCGAACTACGGAAAATCCATCAGAAATTATAAACGAAATTAAATGTTTTTACCAAAACCTATACAAAGAAAAGAAGGGCAGATCGCAAAACCGAAGTTTGACACAACATTTCCTCAGAAACGAGTCATTTCCAACTCTTTCTCATGACGAACGAGAACTGTGCGACGTAGATTTGTCTATAGAAGAATTCACACAGGCCCTCCAGACTCTAAATAAAGACTCTGCCCCAGGCATTGATGGATTAACCCCTTCGTTCTACCTACACTTTTGGGAAAGACTAAAAATGCCTTACTTCAATTGCATTATTTCATCGGTCCAAAATGGACGACTTCCTTATTCGTTAAAGAAGGGCGTGATTACACTATTACATAAAGGTCAAAATCTGGACAAGAATAACTTAAGTAATTATAGACCGATTACATTGACGAACACAGATTATAAGATTTACACAAAAGCTCTCGCTAAACGTCTGCAAAAGGTAATAAAGCAGATAATAAATGACGATCAGGTAGGTTTTATAAAAGGCAGAAATATAACTTCTCATCTAAGGCTTATTGATGATCTTACTTCATATATAGATAAAACAAATCAGGCTGGTGCACTAGTAGCGCTAGATTTTTCCAAGGCCTTCGATACTCTATCCAAAAAATGTATCACGGAGGCACTCAGCATCTTCAATTTCGGCCCAAAATTTATACAGTTCATCACAACCGCGATGAGTCAATCAGAAAGTTGCATCCATAATGGAGGTTGGCTATCTGAATGGTTTCCTGCGGAACGAGGAATAAGACAAGGTTGTCCACTGAGCCCTATGCTTTTTATAATTGCTGTTGAGATCCTTGCAATTAAAATCCGGAATAACCAGGATATAAAAGGAATCTCTGTTCGAAGTGGTTCCATCAAAGCAACAACAAAAGTCAAACAATTCGCAGATGATACAACATTAACAATGAAAAACGAAAGAGACATTAAACTAGCGATCCAAATTGTCGAACAGTTTGAAGAATTCTCTGGTCTAAAATTGAATAAGCTAAAATCGAAAGGTATATGGCTTGGTACAAAGAAAAATGAAAGCGGGAAGGTTGACGAAATCCCAATGATAAACGGAAAACTGAAAATCTTGGGAGTCTACTTTTCGGCCTCTATAGAGGCATCGCTAATCAAAGAAAACTGGTCAGAAAAAATCGAAAACATCCTGAGGATAATAAAGACATGGGAACGCAGGAATCCTTCACTATATGGTAAAATAATACTGGCAAAAACCCTGCTTCTGTCACAGCTCTCATATATCTTGCAAGCGTTGGCTATACCTAAAATAACTCTAAATTACATCAACAGTATCGTATACAGATTCCTATGGAAACGCAAATACAACAATAAAAAGGCTTTCCAAAAGATAAAGAGAAGCGTGCTTAATCTAAAATTAGAAGAAGGTGGCTTGAATATGATAAACGTGGAACACCAACAAAGGATGTTTCTTGCAAAATGGGCATCCAAAGTTGTAACAGAAGATAGAGACAGGTCTTTTTGGACACTATTAGCTAAAGAACAAATGTCTCCCTTCACGAACATTCATTGCACGTTCAACGCAAACATCGCCCCAAACGAAATACAAGGCTTAGATAAGATGAATTCGGTATTTTGGAAAGAAGTCCTAAAAGCTACTACAGCTTTGAATACAGAACGACAAATAGAAAATACGCGGACCGAACCAATTTGGAACAACAAAAACGTTAAATACAAAGGGAAAACTATTTTTTTCGCCAGATGGGCAAAAGCCGGTATAAACTACCTACAAGATTTGTGGACTACTGGAAATCTAATGACGTACGAACAGATAAAAGACATAGTTGGATCTCACGCTGGCCTTGTGTTGGAGTACAATGCCCTGATCAATGCTATACCAAATGAGTGGAAAGCTGAAATGAACAGAGACCCTACACAACACACAGTTGGACACGAAATCAACACAGACAGAGGGTTCCTGAGTACATTACATAACAAAACGATCAGAGAAATAATAAACAAAAAACAAAACCATGACATATGCGCAAGTCAGTTCTGGAAACGAAAGCTAGATATAAATATAAACGATTACTTTACCACAGCTCGTGACTGTACGAAAGAATCAAGACTGAGGCTGCTTCATTTTAAGTTCATTCATAATATTTACCCAACCAACATTATGTTGCATAAAATGGGGGTAGCAAATTCAAACAAATGCATGTGGTGTCAAGAGGTTGACTTCATTGAACACTCCTTTTATCACTGTCAGAAATTGTCATCTTTTTGGAAAATGGTACAACAATATATCTTGACACATTTTGAGCAGCACATCAATATTAGTGAAAAAGTCGCTCTTTTTGGACTTCCCAGCTCTTTTAAACTGAAAACAAATCTCAGAAACCAAATCAATCATGTCCTGCTAATAGCACGACTAACAATCTCCAAGTTCAAATATGGAAAATGTAAACACTTAGAACTAATATTTGATACTGAGATAAACATGAGAGTGAACACCAGGGATCGATTTTAAAAAGGCATTGGAAAATATTGAAATACTAGGAAAATTACAACCAAGTGAAAGAGAGAGGGAGAAAGAGAGAGAGAGAGAGAGAGAGAGAGAGAGAGAGAGAGAGGTGCATGCTACATTGCTTTGCATGTCAGCAAGAGATGCCTATGTGACTGTTGTATTCATGTTCTATATAGGTATGTGTAAGTATGTATGTATATATATATATATATATATATATATATATATATATATATATATATATATATATATATGGAGAGAGAGAGAGAGAGAGAGAGAGGGATTTATATATGTATGTATGTATCTAAGGAAATAAAGTAGATTTAGGGACCAAAAGGGAAAAATGATGACGAGCAAAAATAGGATCACACACACACACACACACACACACACACACACACACACACACACACACACGCGCGCACTCACCCCACACATTAACACGCACGACTTTACACGTGTATGCTCATTTACACACTAATGGCAATACATGAAGGACCAGACACCCCCCTGGCCTGCCACCAAACGTGAAGAAAACAAAGAAGAGGAGATGGACGGGAAATGCAGTACGATGAAAAGAGGACACCGGGCAACAACCAGTGGAAGAACCAGATGAAGAAGATAAAATGTATCAGCAGGATGGAAGAATAAGCCCAGGACAACAACAACTAAACAAGCTGCAGCTCTGAAGATGAAGTCAGAGGATACAAGGCGACGAACCCGAAGGGCAAGAGACAATGACAGAAAACACGAGAAGAGAACCCACAGACATACAGAAACATACAATAGCGAACAGCCAACTCTGAACCATTAATGAACAGACAAAAATGGACATAACCAAATACAAAGTACATTACAGACACAACACAATAAGGATGGTCTCAGTATAGACCAGTCATCCCTGATGACGGAAATGTCTGATTTCCCTTTAAAAAAAAAAAAAAAAAAAAAAAAAAAAAACGCTAAAATTTGCTAAAGTGGATACACCACGGCATTATGGGTATTTTAGTTTGGTAGTGTGGCATTGTAGCGGGAAAATGTCTGCAAAAACTAGTTTTGAATTAGGGCGATCTCTGTGGGGATCACACCCAATAACTCTACGCCTCTGTTCTTTGGAGGAAAATGTATGGTCTTTCTTCCCTTTTTTAATTTGTTTCTGTGAGAAGTGTCTGCAAAGTCAGATGGAAGATGTAAAGCAGGTGAGGGAGGGTAGAAGTGGGGGAGTAGGACCTAGGGGAACATGGGGGGGGGGGGGGGGGAGGAGGATATAGTGGGTAGAGATATAGGACAGTGTGGGGGGCAGGGACGTAGGGAAAGGGCAAAAAGGACAGGGGGGTTATAGGCAAAGGTTGAGAGTAAGATAGGGGGGAGGGTGTGTGTTCACAACCAATAATTCTGCTACATTCTCTGGAGAAAAATATGCGTGTGTGTGTGTGTGTGTGCGCGCGCGATGTTGGCAACTATTTGGAGACGCTGAATAGTCCGTTCATTTTGTTCTCACATCAGCAACCGTCAACGCCTTGTGAGTCCTGCATTCATCTTCACCATCGCCATTTGTCAGCAGTAGACAGCTGATCAGCGGAGGTTCACGAGGGGCCACTTGGCGAAACGACAAGCAGCTCAGTGCTTGGGTTTTGGTTTTGGTGACGGATACATTGTTGGAGGGGGCAAGTGCTGTCGGCCTCACATTAGTACAAATAGGAGGCAAATTTGCACTGGCTCTAAGTGCTGCAGCCTTGGGGGGTTAGCTGGCCTGTGGGAACCATCCCAACGCCAACTGTCCTAAACCCCTCTTGGCCGAGGAAGTGGGGATGTAACTTGGGCAAGACACTCTCCACTAAAATCAAATTCTGGCCCAGATAGTCGGTTGAGCAGTTACCTCCTCTGTTGTTCTGATGGTCATTGTCGAACACGACTGACTATCATACATACGAACATGCAGTACATCAGAATGACGACATAGTTTAAAGCGTGGAAAACCAGCGGTGGAATATGTTCTTTTTTTTTTTTTTAAACTGTCTTTCTTTCTTTCCTTTTATTATGATAATACAATGCCACAACTCGCTTTCGCCTCATCCTTGATGCCATTACTGTAATAGTTGACATAACTGATGATACTGTTAGGTTACAGCTGGTCTCTTTATTACTGATATCATCTTAAATCATCACCACTACTGCAATCAATAATGTATAAACATTGATTGATTGAGTATTTGAACATTTTTGTTTTCGTTTTGTTTTGTTTTATTGTTGTTGAATGCTGTAGTTGCTGCTTTTTATATTTTACTTTTGATTATGTCTTGTTTTTTTGTTTTTTTCGCTATAGTGAATGCTACTGTTCATTTTATACTGTTTGTTCATACTGTTCTCTGTATTGTATACATGTCTTTGCAAAATTAAAAACAACAATTAAAAAAAAAGTATTTCTCTTACCTCGCCCCACCCCCTTCTCTCTGTGTCTATCTGTATCTCTGTCCATGTCTGTCTGTCTGTCTGCCCCTACCTCTATGTCTGTCTGTCTGTCTGTCTGCCTCCTCTCTATTTGTTTGTCTCTTCTTTATGCTCGTCTGTCTTTTTCGATCTCTCCCTACTCTCTCTCTCCCTCTCTGTCCCTGTCTTTCTGTCTGTGTCTGGCTGTCTGGCTGTCTGTCTATGTGTCTGTATCGCTCTCCCTCCCTCTCCCACCCTCTGGGTGTGAGAGTGTGTGACTGGGTTCTTTTTATTACTTTTCGATGAAGATGATGATGGTGATTCTTCTTCTTCTTCTTCTTCTTCTTCTTCTTCTTCTTTTCTTCTTCTTCCTTCCATTATTATTAGCAGTAGTAGTAGTTGTAGTTACCATCATTATTGCTGTTGTGTCGTATCGTTATTGTTGTTATTGTTGTCACAAAAACAGATTGGTAGACTACGCAATGTCAAAAATCTTTATCCTTGGGCAATAGTTGTTTTTTTTTTGTTTTTTTTAATCTCTCTTCTCTGTCTCTCTGTCTGTCTGTCTGTCTCTCTCTGTCTTTTGTATCTCTCCTCTGTTTCTGTCTGTCTGTCTGTCTGTCTGTCTGTCTGCTCCCCTGCTCGCCCATTACTGGCTTACTCTCTTCCGCCAGATCTCACCATCTCTTGCTTTCGTTTTGCCTTTCCACAACTCTCTCTGTCTCTCTCTCTCTGTCTCTCTCTGTCTGTCTGTGCCTCTCTCTCTCTCTTTCTTTCCCTCTCTTCCTCGCTTTCTTCCCCCCCCCCCCCCCCCCCCACCCCCACACCCCCTCCCTCGTCCCATTTCTTCCTAAATCCAGTACCCCTTTTTCAAT
>NC_134877.1:30600513-30603013 GCF_041734735.1 Babylonia areolata | reverse complement strand
CACACACACACACACACACACACACACACACACACACACATACACACACACACACATACACACACACACACACACAAAACAAAAACAACAACAAAAAAACAAACAAAAAAACAAAAAAACAAACAACAACAAACAAACAAACAAACAAACAAAAACAAACAGAAAAGCAGATTCGAACCAAGCATGTTCGGGTCGAGAGTAAGTTGATTTACTCAAAGCCTTAAAGCGTATCTGCTAATGGCTTTCAAAAATTAATATTTGATTTTTCGTAGCGTGATAATTCGACAACGGTATTCGAGGTGATAACGCCATTTAAATCATGTTCTTTTTGTATACCTCGGGCATTAATTAAATTCCTTAAAGTCCGCGATCAAGGAGACGTTGCCATCGCCTCAAGCAGACCACAACATGCATCCAGTTTCTCCAGATATGCGGAGATTGTTCGACAGGCTCAGTTACCGGCAGAAACTTCAACACTGTCCATTCATTTTCTCTTTTAACCTAAATAGTTAATTCAGTATCAACTTTATGCAGGAAACACGTCGATGATGTAGTGTCGCTGTATGTGTTGTGTCCAGAATTCGTATTTCTTTCTCTTAATTGCAAACAACAATAACTTAGATCATGCTGTCTTCAAACCCAAACATTTTCTGGATTCGGATCCTCAACGAAATAACCCGTTGATGATCCGGAAGTACAGATTAATCCGGAAGATTTACAACCTATTATTGGTATGACTGTGAGGATTTTTTCCCACTATTTTCAATCCAAATTTGATATAGACAGACAAAGTATTTCCAGACAAAATGACAATTTTAAAGTTTACCATGGACACACAAACATACATGCATACAGACAGACAGACAGACAGATACACACACACACACACACACACACACACACACACACACACACACACACACACACACACACACAACTGGACACCGGGTTATTACACAGACTCACATTGTTTGCACTAGTTAGTCAAAAAGGAAGACACATCGAAAGCAAGTGACTGGAAAGGAATGCAAATAGAAATAGGCTTCGTTCAGCAAATTTCAAATTTCTAAACACCCACACACGCTTCTACGACACTCACAAGGCGGGTACACAAACTACCCAACCAACCAACCAACCAACCTCCCCCCCCCCAACTCCACCCCCAACGCCCACACAAGCACGCACGCACACGCACACACACACACACACACACACACACACACACACACACACACACACACACACACACACACACACACACACACACAAATCCAAAGAGGGGAAAAGGAAACTTATTGTCCGTATTCTATTTCCTATTTCTTCTAATGGCTGCCAGACCGAATTAGTCCTCCCATATAGTGTGAACTGCGTGGGAGGTTCCTAGAAGCAGTTTAGCCTTTTTAATCCTCCTCCACCACTTGTCATCATTCCATCTCTATCCCCCCCACCCCACCCCACCCCCTTTTATTATTATCTTCAATAATGCCACTTTTCATTATGACCATACTTTCGTTGTTGTTGTTGTTGTTTGAATGGAAAGAAACATACAGAAGTGATGCCTGTTCGGTTTTGTTTTTTTTTATTCACGGTCTATTCAAAGCATCTTCCTTCTCTACTAGTTCGATTTTTTTTCTTTTTTTTTTTTTCAATAACTGAAACTGGACACGTTTGTTTTGTTTTTTTCGTCAATAAGGCGCTTTATTGAACGTTGAGCTATATGATTGCTCGTAGACTGCTATGTGAAACATTACAGACAAATGATACTATGGAAGTTGTAAATGAATGAAGGAAAAGCGGGTTTAGGTGTTCATATTGAAATATGGCAGACAATCGGTAATTTACATATCAGCAAATGAACTTTACTTCTTGAAAATTAAACGTTGTGTTAATTGTGTCTACTTTGTTGCAAACCGGGTTTTTATTCAGAATAACATTTTTTTTTTTTTTATGTACACAGATGTGTGTGTGTGTGTGGGGGGGGGGGGGGGGGGGGGGGGGGTGGCGGGGGAGGGGTGCGTGTGTGTTTCACATATTCCCATTCCAAAACGACGAACAAAGTTAGGTTTTTATCTCCGTATCATTCATCATCAGTGTTTCCTATCTTAGTCACTTTTATTTCCATTTAACCAATTCAAAACCAAATAGTTACATGTCCTTAACGTTTTTCATACTTTTTCTTCTAGTATTCATCACATCAAAACGATATTGGGCGGTGTTAAGACGTTGTATAACATTTGTCATGTCTTCAAGTTCATGGAATCTGTTATTAAAGGACCGTGCCTCGTGGAAGTCTGCCTGCTGCTGGATTGGATCATCTATTTTCATAAACCACAAAGAACAAAATTAATGACATTAGTTTTCCTGTCATGATGTCACGGAACAATGTGTGTCCACCCTTTCTTTACCATCTTGGGTTTCTTGTAAAGTCGTGGTTCGTGGTTGGAAGCGGATCTTTTATGACGTGAGTAAATATAAATTATGGGTATGCGTGTGGATGTGT
>NC_134877.1:30588013-30590513 GCF_041734735.1 Babylonia areolata | reverse complement strand
CCTTCCCTCTCTCTTCCTTCTCTCTCTCCCTTCTCTTCTTATCCCCGTTCTCTCTCTCTCTCTCTCTCTCTCTCTCTCTCTCTCTCTCTCTCTCTCCCTGCCTTCCCTCTCTCTTCCTTCTCTCTCTCCCTTCTCTTCTTATCCCCGTTCTCTCTCTCTCTCTCTCTCTCTCTCTCTCTCTCTCTCTCTCTCTCTCTCTCTCTCTCCCTGCCTTCCCTCTCTCTTCCTTCTCTCTCTCCCTTCTCTTCTTATCCCCGTTCTCTCTCTCTCTCTCTCTCTCTCTCTCTCTCTCTCTCCCTGCCTTCCCTCTCTCTTCCTTCTCTCTCTCCCTTCTCTTCTTATCCCCGTTCTCTCTCTCTCTCTCTCTCTCTCTCTCTCTCTCTCTCTCTCTCTCTCCCTGCCTTCCCTCTCTCTTCCTTCTCTCTCTCCCTTCTCTTCTTATCCCCGTTCTCTCTCTCTCTCTCTCTCTCTCTCTCTCTCTCTCTCTCTCTCCCTGCCTTCCCTCTCTCTTCCTTCTCTCTCTCCCTTCTCTTCTTATCCCCGTTCTCTCTCTCTTCCTTCTCTCCCCCCCTCTCGCTCTCTCCCTGCCTTCCCTCTCTCTTCCTTCTCTCTCTCCCTACTCTTCTTCTCTCCATTTTCTCTGTATCCACCCCCGCCCCCTCTCTCTCTCATTACATCACTGCATCCCCATCTCCTCTCCCCTTAAAATAAAACCAGGCCGACATAATGCTACCAGAAAGGGAATTTGAATCACATTACATGTTGCTATGTAAAAACTGTTTTGATTTACTTCCACACGAGAAATACCAAGAACACCTTAAAAACCACCTTCAGATGGCACGTTCATGTCCCTGTGTGTTGAACTGAAAGGTGGCAGAATGGTTAAGACGCTCATCTGCCCATACAGTGAGTTCGTGAGGGTCTGGGTTCGAACTCTTTCTCGCCCATTCTATCAAGATTGACTGGAAAATCAAACTGAACGTATCGTCATTTGGATGAGACGATAAACCGAATTCTGCCACTCTCTTTTTTCGCCAGTCTTTGCCTTTTGCTACCGGGTACTACTACTACTACTACTACTACTACTACTACTAATGATGATGATAACAATAATGATAATAATAATAATAATGATGATTATGATGACGATGTTGATGATGATAATGAATAGCCTTCGTACTGTGCTTTTCTCACAGCGAATTTAGACTCAGTGCACTAGACTTCACGGACGGTTTGAAAAGAACGGCGTTATCAATCAGTCTCAGGGGACCGGAGAAACCAGCAGGCAAAACTTCTGTTTTATCCGTGCTCAGCACGAGCTTATCACTGTTCATCTGTGCACCTACATCGAGGATGCACGTTTCAGTGCCACTTTGAATTGAAAGGAAATCACAAGGAGCAGCGTTCTGCGACTCTTCAGTGTCGGCAGCAAATTTGTGGAAATCGCGCCTAAATGCATTAGTCATATCTGGCAATGGCTAAGAAGACAATGTCAAAACGCCAGGACCCAAAACGTAGCCCTGTGGCACCCCGCAAATGGGAGGCGAGTGTGCCGAGAGAATGGCATGAAACAACAACAGAGAAGTGGAGTT
The DNA here is from genome assembly GCF_041734735.1 of Babylonia areolata. Lineage (NCBI taxonomy): Eukaryota > Metazoa > Mollusca > Gastropoda > Neogastropoda > Buccinidae > Babylonia > Babylonia areolata. The sequence goes on along the minus strand of NC_134877.1, from coordinate 30,588,921 downwards.
CACAAACAAAAAACGAAAAGCAATTCAGGACAAAACCTCGAGTTCCAAACGTAAACTCTAAACTCTTTAAGATGGTGGAATGATCCAACGAGTCGAATGCTGCGCTGAAGTCCAAGAACGCTATAAGCGGAACAAGCCTCTCCTCAGCGTTCAAGTGAAGACCGTTCACGACACTTAGCACAGCAGTATCGACGCCGTGATCCTTCATGTAGGAAGACTGATGCACATCAAACAAGCTGTCCTTTAACACGTGTTTCAGTAACTGTTTTAAAACCCTCTTCTCTACAATCTTGAAGATGGAAGGGAGATTAGACCCTGGCCTATAGTTTTTTTAAATCATTATAATCAACTCCACACTGTTTGGAAGACGTAACGACAGCATGCTTAAACTGCTTGAAAAAAAAAATGAAAAAAAAGAGAAAAAAAAGTGAGAAGCGTCTACAACAGCAGCTGCCAATGGCACGTGATCACCGAGACAAACGTTGTCAGAGAGGCTGGGATTGGACCAAGCATACCACGTTTGATGGATGGCTGTGTGGTCTGCACCGTTTCAGTGCAGTTCAATTGTCACACAGTCCATGTACTCCTCGAACGAATTAGACACCTGACCTGACCTTCTATTGCTTCGTTATCAGTCCAGGGCTCCGCACACACCGGCATTGCTCCAAAGACTCATTTCAGTACACTAGCACCCCGACTTGTGGATGGAAGATTATAAAGGTCCCATTGCCCCTTACAGCCTTTGGGTCAGTGAACTCATATCCATTGTGTCTAGGAAGGCGGGACCCAGTTCTCTCCTTTCGCCGTTTGATCCTTTCCCAACCGAACTGGTACCTGTTCACACCTGGGTGGAATGAGGAAAATCGGATTGAAGCGCCTTACCCAAGGTCATAACACCATGCCGAAAT
>NC_134877.1:30580513-30583013 GCF_041734735.1 Babylonia areolata | reverse complement strand
ATAAGGTAGAGACAAAGAAAGAAAGAGATGAAAGAGAGATCGAGGAGAGAGAGATCGGAGAAAGAGAGAGAGGGGCGGGGGTGAGGGGAGGGGTATAGCAAGAAAGGAGGAAGACATAGAAAGGAGGGTTAAAGAAAAAGAAACGGGAGATAATGTAGGGTGGGTTGGTGGGGTAAACGGGAGGAGATGGGTGTGCAAGAGTAAGTCTTTATCGTTGAGGGTAACGGATAAGCAAGTATCTATCTATCTATCTATCTATCTATCTATCTATCTATCTATCTATCTGTCTGTCTGTCTGTCTATCTGTCTGTCTGTCTGTCTATCTCGTAGTCTCGTAGACAGTTGGGGCACCACACAATTGGAAACCAGCCTCCTCCATCCCTCGCGGTTGTCTGTCTGTCTGTCTGTCTGTCTGTCTCACTCACGGTTAGACCTGTCCACTCTGAGATGTTGTCTCCCCATCTCTTCCTCTTCAGCCCGCCTCTTATCCTTGCTCTCAGCACTGTCCGCTGCAGGAAGGTCTTGGCCAGTGCTGATGAACGCGAGACGTGGCCATACCACTTCAATTTCTTTTCCTTTACAGTGGTCAGCAGTTCGTCATGTGGACCAATAGCTTGTTTGACTCTTCTACGCGCTTCCAGAAGCAAGTAACATAACAGTTTTTTTGTTTGTTTTACATCTAGTCCCTAGGAACTAAAGCTAAAAGAAAGGAAAAGTTGGGCCAAAATGGAAAATAAACAAAAAAACAAAACCACAATTAAATCACCTACATTCCTATTTCCCGATTACCCTACACTTCGCTGTCATTCCAACCAGAGGAGGGAGATGGTAGAATGGTTAACACTCTCCATACGAACGGCGAAAGAGACGACGTTAACAGCGTTTCACCCCAATTACCACCATCAAAATATTGCAAGCGGAAGGCTCTTATACTGAAGAGGTGAATGTTGACAAAGAATACCACAATTCTGACGACGGAAGCTAAAGGTTGGGTCATTCAGACACCCACTAGACATCCGAGGGGTCTGTGTAGAGGAGAAGAGAGGACTGGCCGTACTGAGTGAGTTAAGACGCTCAGCTGCCACTACAGAGAGTCCGTGAGGGTGTGGGTTCGAATCCCGCTCTCGCCCTTTCTCCCACGTTTGACAAGAAAATCAAACTGAGCGTCTAGTCTCAGATGAAACGATAAACTGAGGTCCTGTGTGTAGCACGCACTTGGCGCACTGAAAAAGAAACACATTAGAGAGAGAGAGAGAGAGAGAGAGAGAGAGAGAGAGAGAGAGAGAGAGAGAGAGAGAGAGAGAGAGAAGACAATACAAGACAAGACAAATTCTTTATTATCGAGGATAATAGATAAGCACTGGCGCGCTTTTTTTTTTTTTTTTTTCGTCCAGTCCCCGCCCTGAAACAGGGTCTACACTGCACAATACTACATTATATATGTCATTGCATGCACTACACAATGCTACTTAAAGTCATAGAATGCGAATACTATACTACGTAATGGCATAAGCATGGTAAAAATAACACACACACACACACACACACACACACACACACACACACACACACACACACACACACACACACACACACACACACACACACACACACAAGCATGGTATCAATAATCGACATTAGAAAAAAGAAAAGAAAAAAAAGAACACACACACACACACACACACACACACACACACACACACACACACACACACACACACACACTCACCTCTCTCTCTCTCTCTTTCTCTCTCTCTCACACACACTTACACACACATAAGCATACATTGTGTATGTTAAAAAAATACTATACTAATGTGAATATAAAACAGTAAGTCTAATATAAAATACACATAGCAATAACAGGGGTGTGGGGGTGCTCATTGCCAAAGGAAGCATAATTCAACATATAAAATAGTATGAGAATAAAAATGTAAACGAGAGAGAGACAGACAGACAGACAGATAGAGACTCAGAGAGAGAGAGAGAGATGGGGAGGGGTTGTTGGGGGGGGGGGGGGGGGGAGAAAGAAATAGAGAGGGTCAACGGAAGAGACAGAAGATAATGACTCTATTAGTTCGGGAAAACCCGTGCATCATTACGGGGCCTTCTTTGTGACAGGGGACGGAGGGTGAGGCGATGTGGGTAGGCGGGGGGTTAGTGGGGATTGGGGGGTGCAGGGGTTTGAGGGTATGGACTAGTGGGTGGACGGGAAAACCATTTTGCAGAGAACCAGGTTTGGGTACACAACCGAGAAACCTGGGGGAGTTTGCTTAACAGTTCCTCCTTTGCGGAGCCACAATGACTCTTCTCTTCCCCAGGTAAAAAAGGAAGACCAAGAAGAAGGAGGAGCAGGAGGAAGAGGAGGAGGAGGAGGAAGAGAGGGGGGTGGGGGTGGGGGATGAGAAGAAGGAAGAGGGAGAAGAGGGGCAACAACAGCAGAAAAAGGAGGAGGAAGAGGAGGTGACAAAAGAACAAGAAGGAGGAGGAGAAGAAAAAG
>NC_134877.1:30558013-30568013 GCF_041734735.1 Babylonia areolata | reverse complement strand
ACCACACTCTTCACCAAATCCTCCCCAGCCCTCCCCCCTCCCTCTGCATCCCCCCTCCCCCATTCCCCCCTCCTCCCCACCTCAGCGTTTTCCATTCTCTCACTGGCGCGGAGCAGGTCTCCCACACTATGGACCCAATTTCCCTTTTCCGTCCTCAGGAGTGTTTAGCAAACATTTCCTCTCGATCCTCTTTCTTGTCTGAGCTGGGAAAAAGACCCCCGCCCTTCCCCCCCCCCCCCCCACTCCCCCCAAAAAAACAAACAAACAAACAAAAAAACAAGCAAGCAAGCCAAAACACACACACACACACACACACACACACACACACACACACACACACACACACACACACACACACACACACACACAGAATCGTCTAGGTATGTTTCTATGCTCATTTTTTTCTATCAGAAAAAAAAATGTGCGTGCGTATGTGTGTGTGTGTGTGTGTGTGTGTGTGTGTGTGTGTGTGTCAAATATTCTAGTTTAAGCTTATACTACTACCACCACCGCTGGTACCATCATCACCATGACTACCATCCTGATGGTACACTAAAACTGATTATAAAAAAAAATGCGAAGCTCATAATACTTCCAGTGAGAGCATTGTGAAAGTTCATGGGAAAAAATAAAGAACACGCAAAGGCTATCATTTTTAAAACTATTTTTTCTTCCTTTTTGTTTTAATCTAGGGAAGATGGAAAAACGACAGAAGCACAGAATCTATCACAGGCAGCATTAACCAGAAGACCTGAAAGAGACAGATATGTCCAAGGAGAGATGACGGAAAAACAAACAACAAATAAACCAACAAATAAACCAACAAAATAATTTCTTCCCTTCACCCCCCCCCCCTTTCTCTCTTCCTCCTTCTTCACCTTCCACCCTCTCCTTCCTTCCTCACAGTTTCAGTTTCAGTATCCCAAGGAAGCGTCACTGTGCTCGGACAAATCCATATACGCTGCAACACCTCTGATCCGACGAGTGCGATGGCCGAATGGATAGAGCGCTTCATTTTCCCTTGGTGGGCTAAGGGTGTTTTTTTTTTTCCCCGACCTCCCAGGTCAACATGTGTGCAGACCTGCTAGTGCCTGAAGCCCCTTTGTGGGTATACGTGGGCAGACCTTTCTTTCTTTCTTTCTTTCTTTTGCGTTCGACAGCTACGCAGTCAGGGTCGAAGTCCGAGGGATGCCACAAACTCGGACGTCCGGTGAAGATCGGCTACCGTCCCCCAGAGCTTTGTGTTGAGGTCATCACCCCCAGGCCAGGACTGCTGCCGCATCTTCTCATACAGGGGGCAGTCTTGGAGAATATGGGATGGGGTCTGGTCAGCCTGGCCGCAATCACATAGGGATGTGGCTGCCACTCCAATCCTCTTCAGGTGTACTCGGAGGCCGCAGTGTCCTGTGCGAAGGTGGTAGATGGGCAGATCAAATTCACACGTTACAGTTCATGCAATCCTTGTCAGTCTGCCGACATGGAAACATATCTAAAACGAAAACAGAGCATGGCTGCCTTTCAGGCGGGGTTAAAAACAAAACAAAACGGTCATGCACCTGAAATGTTACATGTGTATGCATGTGTGTGTGGGCGGCGGGGGGTAGGGAAGGTGCGCGCGTGACTGAAACCTGATCGACACAGGAAACGAAATGATGAGCGCCCCAGTGCAGCTGTCAGTCGGTTCTACCCAGGTAGGTTGGCAGACTCTTGTGCAAATGACTCCGTGTTTGTAAAAGCGCTTTGAGCTTGGCCTCGGATCGAGGATAGACGCATCGAAGTATCCATATCATCATCATCATCATCATCATCACCATCATCATCATCAATAACAACAACACCATCACCATCTGCTAGGCAGCTTCCTGTATGCAGCATAACCCAAGGCACAACTAGTCAGGAATCCCTCACAAACTACTTGTTAAACATTCTTCCTCTCCCGTGACCTCATTTCCTCTTTGGACAGAGGGAGGAATAGAACACAGAGAGAGAGAGAGAGAAAAAAAATCTTTAGAGCATTACACAAATGCACAGAAAGATTTTCACCGCTTACATTCAGAGGTCGGTTTTTTTTTTTTTTTTTTTTTTTAATTTATTTTATTTATTTATTTTTTTTTTTTAAATTCCCAATCCTTTTGCTCACCGGCCTAAAGGGACCTTTTTTATGTTCTCTTGCTGAGTTTAGGGTCCGGGAAGGCGGAGGTGAGTAGGGGAATGTGTCACTGTGTTGTATTGCAGGCCAGAGGCTACATACATACACGACCGTTGCGAAAGCATGTGAATATTGATATGTTCCGATAGCATGTGAATATTGATAACCTTGGGTGGATATCATGGAAAGAGGGTTGGGGTTGGGGAAAGAGAAAAAAAAATACACTGCACACACACACACACACACACACACACACACACACACGCACGCACGCACGCACGCACGCACACACACACACACACACACACACACACACACACACACACACATACATATATAAACTAAACCTTCAGCAGGATGAGAGAGAGATAGAGACAGAGAGACAGAGACAGACAATCAGAGAGACAGACAGACAGAGACTGAGACAGAGACTGAGACTGAGACAGACAGACAGAGACAGACAGACACACAGGCAGACAGACAGACAGCACACACGCACGCACAGACATGCGTACCCACGCACACACATACACACACACACACACACACACACACACACACACACACACACACACACACACACACACAGAGAGAGAGAGAGAGAGAGAGAGAGAATGAATGAATGAATGAATGAATGAATGTTTTATTGCATTCAGGCCATAGGCATCATTGCATTGGGATCCTGGGAAGGGGGACGTGCTGACAATAGCATTCCGTTGACATTCCTATGAATATTAGAAATTATCCAATACTCTGAAGTTGCATGTAACAACAACGATTTTGTACAGGATTGGTATAAATAGTCATCATTTTACTGAAATGGATTTTCATACGACATTTTCTATCACACACGTATCTATAAATGTTCTTCTTCATTGATTAGTTATCGCTTCTTGTCTGCGTTTAATTGAATGAAAAATATATTTTGCTACAGAACGAGATCGATGTTTATCTACACCGTCCAGCAGAATGTTAATCTGGACATTGACATACAAACCAAGAAACTTTTTTCTAAGATCAACATACAAAGGGCATGCATATATAAAATGATATTCATCCTCATTCACACCTTTACAAAATGGGCAAAACCTTGCAACCGGATTTTCAGAGTATCTCTCATAGTTCTTATTTAGCGGCAAGACTCCAAGTCTTATTTGTGTCAAAGCGACTCTGAGGCAATAAATATCCAAATGTACAAAATAAAGTCCAGTTCTGAAACCATCTTGCATGGATGAATATAAAGCGTATCTTTCCTTATCTCTGACAGATGCCGACCATTCTTGCACATACATATCAATCAGTCTCTGTTTGAACTGTAATATAAACATCTGCATATTATCAACTCCTTGATTCAACCACACATAATTGAATCCAGTTTTACACAAAATTTCTCTAATTCCTGTTACCCAACACCTTTTACCGTTCCCATCTAAGTTTACTAGCATAAGATACGCCTGTTTAGGTAATCTATCTAAATTCATTTCTAATAATCTGAACCAATATTTTACGGCTTTCGTGTATGAGTTAACGTATAATGGGTATCTGCCTAATTCTGAGTATACTAGTTTGTTGGGTGTTTTGAGGGGAACACCGAGAAATCTTTTGCAAGCTAATAAATGTATTTTTTCGACGCTATCTAAACGTTGCAGCCCCCAAATCTCTGCTGAGTACAATAGAATAGACTGAATTTTGGAGTCAAATATTTTGAAAAAGACTTCTCGGGACATCTCTTTACAATTGTTAAATGCTCTGCATAGAAGGTAAAGTGCTTTTTTTGCTTTTGTTACTAGATGCCCTGTGCCTACATTAGCACTCAACATTGTTGTGAATGTGAACCCTAGGTAACAGTAGGTGTTTACCACCTCAATTTCCACACCTCCAAAAAACCATTTTTCTTTTTTACCCAGATATCCCCCCTTTCTGAACACTATTATCTTTGTCTTACTTCTATTAACATTTAACCTCAAGCTATCACAGCATATTTTCAAAGAGTTAAGTTGTGTCTGTAATCCACCTGGTGTAGTTGCAATTAAAGCTACGTCATCAGCAAAAAGTAGAATGAAAACTTCAATAAGAGTGGGAAGTAACTGTACACCATGAACCCCAGTATCATTTATATAATTGGCTAACTCATTAATAAAAAGTGAGAAAAGCGTGGGACTTAACCCGCAACCCTGTCTTACACCTACAGGACAATCAAAAAACTCGGAGTATTCTCCATTCGAACGAACACATGAAATGAGAGAATCATACATAGACTGAAGGCAACAAAAAAATTTCCCTTTTATCCCCTCCTTGTGCAATGTTTGTAACAATTTGTTATGATGGACAGAATCGAACGCCTTTTTAAAGTCAACAAAAGCCACATACAGTTTTCGACCATTGCTACTTAATATTTTCTGGGCAATTGAATACAGATTGAATATGTGATCAATTGTTGAATAGTCTTGTCTAAACCCAGCCTGGTTTTCAACAATTACATTGTTTTTCTCCAACCAGGCATATAATCGTTCATTCAAAATTGAAGTAAAACATTTGCAAGTAACATTGATTAAAGATACACCCCTGTAGTTATCAGGATTATCCATATTACCCTTTTTGAAAATTGGTACCACTATAGCTTTGGCCCACTCTTTGGGATATACGCCACTATCAAAAATCTGATTAAATAGCATCGTTAAAAAGTTAACAACATTGTGTCCACCAGCTTTCAACATTTCTCCTGTAACACAATCGGTTCCGCTGGCTTTTCCGCATTTTATTTTCTTAATGGATTTCTCTACTTCCTGATGTGTGATTACTTGATTTAAAGCATGTTCTTCTTCTTCCTGGGTATTACTTTCTATGTTTATTTGATTATCTGTACTCTCTTCATTAAAACTGAATACTGTCTGGAAATGCTCAAACCATTGCTGGATACTTATATTTTCACTGTTGCATGATGTTTTCTTTAGTCCTATTCTTTTCAGATCATTCCAAAATATCGAAGACTTATTCATATTTTTACACAGTTTCTCTGCTGTTTCACGCCGGAAACTCGTCCTTTTGGTTTTCAATAATTTTCTGTATGTTTTTCTACTTTCCACATACAATATTCTCATTTCCGGACACTTACAATTGCAAAATGACTCACTCTTATTTTCCATGTACGTCATCCGTTTGTTCTGACATGTGCAACGTCCCGAGCGTTTGTGCTTTTGGTATAAACGTAACAGTCTTCGACATTCCCGCTTTGCCTGCCTGCATTCCTCATCAAACCATTCTGCTCCTTTTGACTTCTTCCTATGAGACATGTTTTTCACCATACACTCAGCAGCTCCAAGTAAGTACTGATTAAATAATGCCAGTGCTAAGTCAATATTCTTGTCTATTTGGTTTATGGCTTCATTCAGATTTGTCCATCCCTCTTCGTTTGTAAGTTTGTCTTTGTATTCGTCTTCTTTGTCTACATTCCAAACTATTTTCTCTATAGTATTGTATCCATTTCTTTTAATATTGTTCTGTGAATTTGTATCAGTTCTTACCTCTGTAAACAATGTCAGCTGTACTGGCAAATGATCAGAGTCTACAAGTTCTTTTACAACTAACTGCATATCTGACAATTGAGTCAATAAGTTGCAGGACATCAAAAAATAATCGATTACACTTGATCCACTATTAGACATAAATGTACATGCAGAGTCACAATTCCACTGTACCATACCGTTCACAATAAAACAATCTGTAACCGTACACAGATCAACCAGCTGATTCCCAAAAAGATTCGTTTCTAAATCATCAGACTTTCTTGCAAATGTGTGATCATCCAGTGTAACATTGCTGCTTACCTTCTCAAAATTGTCCTCTGTTGGCTCATAGTTTTTGTTTGCAGTGCGAGCGTTAAAGTCTCCAGAGAGAAGAATATGAAAATTACCATATGTTTCGTGTAGAGACATGATACATTCATCAATTATTTCTACACCATATCCACCGTGATTGTTTTTCCAGTAATTGGAATCATATGGTCTTATATAAGATGAAATAAACATGACATCACATTCGCTCCCAAACAATTCTTTAGACATTCTTAATACAATGACATTATCTTGATCGGTTTTTATATGGGAGATGAATTTGGAAAAACGTTTGTTCGCAAGCATCATAACTCCTCCTGAATGCCTCCCTTGCTTCGTGAGTTTTGTCGCTTTGGAGATAAAACAGTCATAATTTTTAAAAATAGTTGAATCGATATCTTCCGTAACAAAAGTTTCAATCAATGTAATGAAATCATAAGCGGTTATATAATCTACAAAATCTTGATTAGACAACTTCCCAATCAGCCCACAAACATTATAATTTAGAAATGTGATGGTTTGACACATGCTTGGATCATTGCACCAACTCGACTTAACATTTACATTTAAAGTAGGTTCAGACAGTTTTGCAGTTTGACATGTATTTCTTAGTTCACATGAGGTAGTTGATGCCCGGCCTGACCCCTAATTGCTGTCCCGAAGACACGCAGGAGAAGCTGCCTGTCTTTCTCCGCCTCTATCAGTGCTATGAGAACCACCACCGTTTTTTGGCCTTTTTGAACGCCTCCTTGATATTGCCCTGGCTGCCTGAACGTTGTTTGGTGGTTCCTGCCCGTGTTGACATTCTGGATGGCCTCTGTTCCTTTGCGTTGGTCTGTACCTTGGCCTGAGAACGGCTGTGTATGTCCGACACGCCATCCTTGACAGCGTCTTCTGCCCTGGCCTTTACCTGTCCATGCTCAGTGTCCACTAGAGGCTGATCCCCTGAGTCTTCTCCACACTGGGTGTGACCGTGCTCCACTGCATCTGACTGCCCGAGAGGAATGACAGCCCCGTAGCTTGGTCCTGTTGATTCTGCCGTCCACTCTGATGCCGCTGCGTGAACTTCTGTCGACACTAACTGCCCCGTTGTCTGGTCGTCCGTAGTTATCTGACGATCTTTGACTGAAGATGGCGGTGACTCTCTGTGGACTTGTGACAGGTCACCTGTTGTAGGACACTGATGGGAAACTTCTGGGTCGTCCTCCTGCTCTTCCTCGTCATCGCCAGATGGTGGGTCTGGATTCGGTACTGTATTACAGTCCGACAGCTGGTCGACGTGAGACTCTTCCCCTGCATCTCTAACGTCACTGACCTGATATACGCGTGTGCGTGTTGTTGTAGTCTCATGCTGTGGTTCAGAGTACTCGTTGACTTTTACTCCTGATCTGACACCATTGTGGTCAGTTATTTCTTGTCTGTTTGTTTGTTCCTTTGGCCGTGAGTAGGTCCGCTTCTGCTCCCCAATCTTTACAATTATTCTCCTGTGTTCTGCCCCCGACGAACCACGAAAGATAGAGTTCTGCCTTCTGCGCCTGTCCCATTCTGAAGGGTTTTGTACTTGCCGTCTCTCCCAGCGTGCGTGGTTTCTTGATGTGTAATAATCATGTTCAGAATTCCCTTGTGTTGGACGTCCACTCCTGACAGCCTGGCTGTAAGTTTTGTTGCCAGGAACTACACGGGGCTCCGCTGACCTTCGTCTAAATCTAGCATCACCAGATGTCCCTTCCTTTCCACCGTTATTAGAATGCCCGCCATCCTTGTGAGCTTCAGCTCTTGACCACGTATCTTGGTTGTCTACCACTCTTTCTTGTCGGTAATCAAAACGTCTGTTAGCAGAGCCTCTCACCGGATAATCATTGCCTCCAAAATATTCTTGCTTTTCCACCACTTGTAGTTTGCCTTTCCAATAGTAGGCTCTTTTCCCTTGCTTGGTGTGGAAGTCAACCATCCCTCTTTGTCTCGTGGTCAGCTCTGAGGCCACTCTGATGTTGTCTTCGCGTAGTGCTTCCCTCAGGTCTTGATCTTGCAGAATTGCCATCTTGTCCTGCCACCTGTGCATCTGCACAACGATAGGCCTCGGATGGTCTGAAGAGTCACGCCACTCTCCCACTCTGTACGCCCTGTTGATGTCTCTGTGACACCAGCTTCGCTCATAGGAATATTGGTTCAGGATGTCGACTATTACATCAACTGCTGGAAAAGAGTAGGTACCTCCTTCTGGTACTCCCATGAACCTCAGGTTACAGCATTTCAAGTCCACTTCGTTGAGATCAACAAGTTCTTCTAACTTGTTGAGTCGTTGATCGAACAATTCCCAGTCTTCGTTCAGAACTGCGATGTCGTCTGTGGCTCTTTTCACTTCCTCTCTATCTCTCTCACATGTCCTTTTCATCGTATGGATCTCAGCATTAATGTTCCCTATGGCACTGTGTAGTTGCTCCAGACTGCAGCTGAGAGTGTTGCCAATGTTCCGGGAATGTGAATTCATCATTTGTATCATTTGGTTAAATCGCCAGTCCATCATCTGAAGTAAATGTGTGAATGCTTCATTTGTAGATGACTCCATTATGTTGTGTTCCTTTTTTTAATTATACGATGGCAAGAAGGTAACAGTATAATTTTTCTTCTCTTCACGAACCTGTGATATCGTCGCACAGTCCATCACTTGCGTCCGCACATGAGAACGCGAGCCTGCCAAACCGAGAGAGAGAGAGAGAGAGAGAGAGAGAGAGAGAGAGAGAGAGAGAGAGAGAGAGAGAGAGAGAGAGAGAGAGAGAAGAAACACAGAGCGGTCCACTCAGGAATGAGGAATGAGAGGAAGAGAGAAAAAAAGAAGAAAAAAAAAAGAAAAAAAGAAAGGAGAACAAAAACTAATCCGCTCACTGCATCCCCAAATGACCCCATGTATTTCCATTCCCCCATGAGCGCTGAACAAGTCTTCCTACGATCCCAATTTCTTTCCCATCCTCAGGAGTATTTAGCACACATTTTTTCATGAGCCCCTACATGTGGAGTGATGGCCTAGAGGTAATGCGTCCGCCGAGGAAGCGAGAGAATCTGAGTGCGTTGGTTCGAATCACAGCTCAGCCGCCGATATTTTCTCCCCCTCCACTAGACCTTAAGTGGTGGTCTGGACGCTAGTCAGTCGTATGAGACGATAAATCGAGGTCCCGTGTGCAGCATGCACTTAGCGCACGTGAAAGAACCCACGGCAACAAAAGGGTTGTTTCTGGCAAAATTCTGTTGAAAAATCCACTTCGATAGGAAAAACAAACAAACAAAAAAACTGCAGGCGGGAAAAAATACAAAAAAAAATGTTTGGCGCTGTCGTGTAGCGACGCGCTCTCCCTGGGGAGAGCAGCCTGAATTTCACACAGAGAAATCCGTCGTGATAAAAAGAAATTAAGCATTAGACAAATGCTAAGATATGTTTCCATGCTCACTTTTCTGTCTCTCGAGAAAGGAAGACGACTTATGCCGAGTGCGCGCGCGTGTGTGTGTGTTTGTTTATTTGCTTGTGTGTGTGTGTGGCATAGGGTGGGGATGGGGGTTGGTGTGTGTGTGTGTGTGCGTGTGTTAATGTGTTTGTTTATTTGCTTGTTTGTGTGTGAGTGTGTGTGTTTGTGTGTGTGCGTGTGTACGTGTGTGCGTGCGTGCGTGCGTGTTAATGTGTTTGCTTGTTTATGTGTGTGTGTGTGTGTGTGTGTGTGTGTGGCATGGGGTGGGAGTTGGTGTGTGTGTGTGAATGTGTTTGTTTATTTGCTTGTGTGTGTGTGTGTGTGTGTGTGTGTGTGTGTGTGTGTGTGCGTGCGCGCGAGTGTTTGTGTATGTGTGCGCAGACCCTCGTGGACACTGTATTGGTTGATAAACGTCTTTACCACTTTGCCACCTTTCCCCAAAAGCCTCTTTCCGCTTGTCCCAGTTTCCTTTCGGAACCAATAGAAAAAAAAAAGAAGAAAAATCTTCAGAGCGTTACTTAAATACCAAGAAAGATTTTGACCTCTTTGCTTTTCTT
>NC_134877.1:30540513-30550513 GCF_041734735.1 Babylonia areolata | reverse complement strand
CACACACACACAGAAAAGCGCGCACGTACCTTGCATGACGGAGACAGACAGACAGACAGACAGAGACAGAGACAGAAAGACAGAGAGAGGGAGTCTTTGGATGGTAGCACACGAACAAACACATAGACATGTTCATGCATGTGTGTGCGATGTGGCGCGGCGCGTGGATACATGCATGTTATTGCACACCTGCGTGCCTTCCTCTTCTTGTAGTGCTCGCAAGGCGAAGATTGCGTGTGAGTTTGACCCGGGAAGTATGTGACATTTTAATTGTTTGTCTTCATGCACTTTACGCATCTTCGTGTTGTGAGGAAGTTGGCATTATTCTTTCGGACATTGAGAATTCGGACGTGGCAAGACGGTGTTACAATAGGTTTGATCCCCTCTCTCTTCTTCTACGGGACTTTTACTTCAAAGATGTGGTAACATTGAGCTTAACTCTCTCCATACGAACTCTCTCATCCCAATTACCATCATCAAAATATTGCAAGCGGAACGCTCTTGTACTGAAGAGGTGAATGTTGACAAAGAATACCACAATTCTGACGACGGAAGCTAAAGGTTGGGTCATTCAGACACCCACTGGACATCCGAGGGGTCTGTGTAGAGGAGAAGAGAGGACTGGCCGTACTGAGTGAGTTAACCCTGGACCTGGACCCAGCAACAGAGCGGAAAGCCTGAGGCAGACACGACTGTCAAGTACCTGCAGGACGTCAGCGGCAACCAACACTCCTCCCAGCATGCAGGTCATCACCTGAGCCAACTATGAAGGACCTCAAATCTTGTCTTTAAGGATCTGAACTTAAAGTTCGATATAATGAAAGATGACATGAAGAACGTTAAAGAAACCTGCGCTGGTATACATGAGGAAGTGTTGACGTTGAAGCAGGAAGTCCATGTTATAGTTGTTAGTTTTTTCATTAGAAATATGTTATATTGTTATGGGTTTTTTTTTGTTTGTTTGTTTGTTTGTTTGTTTGTTTGTTTTTAACAAAACTTAAATCAATCATTTTCTATACGCAACACACACACACACACACACACACACACACACACACACACACACACACACACACACACATGCATGCACACAAGGCCTGACTAGGCGCGTTGGGTTATGCTGCTGGTCAGTCATCTGTGGTGTAGCGTATATGGATATACCCATGCTAAAGAAAACGAATGTCTGAAACCCTGGCAAATTCCTGTGAAAAAGTGACATTTTACAAAATGCACTTGCACCCTGAAAGAAACAGGAAGCCGTGTATAACACAGAAAGACAGCTGGAGATGTGGGGGGGGCCTTGGGGGAGGAGGGGTGAGCGGGGTGTGCGGGTGGGGGAGCAGGAATCTAATCCCATTTCTCCTTCCGTCTGCCCCCCCCTCCCTCCGCCCCCCTGCCCCCTCCGCCCTCCTGCCCCCTCCCCCTCTGTCGCATCATTCTCCTACCTCTCACACCAGTAGATATAATTCACCAGGCTTTCCTCTTGTCCTTATTAAAAAAAAAAAAAAAAAAATAAAAAAAAAATAAAAAAAACATCTTTCTGAACAGAAACGTCTAAAACGTCTTCAGGATGTTCGATTGACGCAAAGACAGATTTGGATGTGTGTGTGTGTGTGTGTGTGTGTGTGTGTGTGTGTGTGTGTGTGTGTTTCTCTTTTTCCCTATCTCTCTGCCTGTCTGTCTGCTTGTCTCATTGTGTGTGTGTGTGTGTGTGTGTGTGTGTGTGTGTGTGTGTGTGTGTGTGTGTGTGTTTCTCTTTTCCCTATCTCTCTGTCTGTCTGTCTGTCTGTCTGCTTGTCTCATTGTGTGTGTGAGTGTGTGGATGTCTTCCTTTATCTTTGTCCTTCTCTCTGTCTGTCTGTCTGTCTGTCTCAGTCGGTCTCCTCCCTTTCTCTCTTCTCATTTTCTTTCTCTGTCTCATATTTTCTGTCTCTCTGTTTCAGCTTCACTCTCTCTGTCTGCCTCTGTCTCTGTCTGTCTGTCTCTGTCTCTGCCCCTCTCTGTGTGTCTCTCCCTGTCTCTGTCTGTCTGTCTGTCTATCCCTCTGTGTGTGTGCGTGCGTGTGTGTGTGTGTGTGTGTGTGTGTGTGTGTGTGTGTGTGTGTGTGTGTGTGTGTGTGTGTGTGTGTGTGTGTGTGTGTGTGTGTGTGTGTGCGTGCATGCGTATGTGTGTGTGTAAGTGTGTGCGTGCGTGTGTGTGTGTGTGTGTGTGTGTGTGTGTGTGTGTGTGTGTGTGTGTGACTCACTCTCTCTCATTGTTTTGTGTGTGCTTTTTTTTTTCTTTCATTCTTTCTTTTTTCTCCAATAAACGATGACAACAGCGAGAACAATTTGAAAAAAAAAAAAAAAAAAAAAGCCCCAAGTTCTCTGAATCACTGTATATCCTTTTACGACAGTGCAGGAAGCTTAATGGCCATCATAAGAAGCTGTGGCTGTCAGAAAAGGTGATGGAGGGAGGGAGGAAGGGAGGAAGGAAGGAAGGAAGGAAGGAAAAGCGAAGTAATATGATCTCTCTGCCAGTGCTTCTTTACACCAGGTTTGTATAG
Organism: Babylonia areolata; assembly: GCF_041734735.1. NCBI lineage: Eukaryota > Metazoa > Mollusca > Gastropoda > Neogastropoda > Buccinidae > Babylonia > Babylonia areolata. The sequence continues at coordinate 30,547,968 of NC_134877.1, read as the reverse complement.
TTACAGCGTGATAGAAAGAAAGAAGGAATGACCTTACCAAAACGTTAATTTAATAATGGGAAAAGGAGAAAAAAGATAGATGGGGAGAGAGACTGACAGACAGACAGACAGACAGACACAGACACCGAGAGACACATAGAGAGAGGCAGAGAGAGAGAGAAACGGGGACAGAGTCTGAAAGAAAGAAAGAAAGAAAAAAAAAAGAAGAAGAAGAAGAAATTGTTCTCTCTCTATCAATCTTTCTCTCTCTAGCTGTCTGTCTTTGTCTGTCTCACTCGCTCATCTGGCGTTAAATTGCGAGCGAGCGCGTGTGTGTGTTTGTGTGCGTGTGAATGAGAGTGTTTGCGTGTATGCATTCACTTCAAACGTCATCTTTCAGCTGTCATATTGCAGGCCTCGTGCAAACCTATCGATTAGATATATACTGGACATGGTAATTACGCATAATTCTCATGAACACTACTTCAGAAAAAAAAGACAAAAACAAAACAAAACAAAAAAACAAACAAAAAGAAAGAAAAAAACCCAGATATGTCCTTTTAAATAACAACATATGATGCCTAAAATTTCGCATGCTTTTCTTTAAAACCACAGGAATGACATCTTTTAAAACTGTCGTAGAATATCGGCAAAAAACAAATTAGCGTGAAAAAGGCAAAAACCCATACATCTGTTGTGTTTGTTTTGGTTTTGTTTTTGTTTGTTAGATAATTTGATCATTGACTTTTGAAGACAGTCGAATTTCTACAAGGAAATTTCTCGAGGAAAGTGGCTGTAAGAGTTTATTTTGTTGTTGTGTTTAGCATTATTATTTTAGCAACTTTTTACCTTTTTCTTAACCTTTACACACAGTTCTTTGTCTTTGATGTATTTTTTGAATTGTTGCTAAAAGATATGTTCTCCCCCCATTCTCTCTCTCTCTCTCTCTCTCTCTCTCTCTCTCTCTCTCTCTCTCTCTCTCTCTCTCTCTCTCTCTCTCTATTTTCTCTGCATTTCTTGGCGCATATACGTCATTCTAAAGAGTGTGTTTGCGTTTATGTGTACAATTTCATGTAGTCCTTTCCATGATTTGTAATGGATGTGATGCTTTGATTTTTTTTTTCTTCCATTCTCGTTTGATGTTATGTTTTGCTATTTGCAATTCATTTGTTTATATATTTTCCCCCAGTTTTCTCCTTTTGGGGGGTGGATAAAAAAAATAAAAGCATCGTTGCTTATTCTATTACCCTCAGAAATAAAATTCATTCTTTCATTCATTCATTCTCCCCCTCTCTCTCTCCCCCCTCTCTCTCTCTCTCTCTCTCTCTCTCTCTCTCTCTCTCTCTCTCTCTGTATTTCTTTCTTTCTTTGTTTATTTGGTTTATTCTTTAACCTTTTTTTTCTCTTTCTTTCTTTTTTTTTTTTTTTTTTAAAGCTGTCCATGAAGCGCATTTGATTACTTCATGTGCGTTGTTCTAAAAAAGTAAATGTTCCATTTTATAATCACTGCATGCACTTTGCTCATACGTTTTAATCACTGCACTTTGCTCATACGCTTTATAATAAGAAAACATAAAATTCGCTTCCACTTCCTCTACACATCACACACCAGACTCTCGAACCAAGCAACCCCCAGGAGCAAATAACGATTTAAGGCGAAACGTTGAACCAAAATTAAGGAAAGAACAATGAGGCTTGGAGTGTAGAGGGTTAATGACCACTAAACAGTGGTACTTTGGTAACTCTCTCCATTGACAAAACAACCATGCGTTTGTTCTATATTGTCCTTATTTTCTGTGCAGTATATTCAGGATTATAAAAAAAAATAAATAAAAAAGCTATGCCAGTCTTGGATAAATTTTGTTCTGTCATTGTAGCTGCGTGTTATGCATGTGTGGGTGTATGTGTGTCTTCATGTTTTACATTTATTTGCTTATTTATCATCATTACTGTCTTTTATACATATATATATATTATTATTACTACTACCTTTTTCTATATTATAATTATTATTTATTTATTTATTTATTTATTTATTTATTTATTTACTTATGTAAGCTTATCTATTATTTATTCCCCCCTTTTTTTTTCTTCTTTTTTTTTTCTCAAGGCCTGACTAAGCGCGTTGGGTTACGCTGCTGGTCAGGCATCTGCTTGGCAGATGTGGTGTAGCGTATATGGTTTTGTCCGAACGCAGTGACGCCTCCTTGAGCTACTGAAACTGAAACTGTAGCTGCGTGTGTGTAAATGTCAAATGGTCGGTAAAAGGACAAGCTTGGAGCGTCCTTCTTTTAGGAAGTGTCTGGGTTTGTTCCATTGAACCTTTAAATTTACTTGTGTGCTAACTGAACTGGTTGTGTAAGTAGCGTTGACTTGACGTTATGTAGCTTGTAAATGGAGAGAGCTACCACTCTGTATTGTTGCTTAAAAGTTAAACTTAGACACTGGTCTTTGACCATTATTCACAGAAACCGAAGATGATTATCTGAGCTTGTGTATCTTTGTCGCTGTATCACAGCATATCATACACAACCGAATCAGGCTTTCAGAGTTGTTGAGTTGCGATGTCCAGTTTTTTTTTTTGTTTTTTGTTTTTTTGTTTGTTTGTTGTTTTTGTTTTTTTAATCTAAGGATTTGCTGCTGGCCAGAGTTCCTTTTATTACCCCGTGTTTTACTGTTTCCCCACGGTCTGTGTCTTTTTTTGTGTGTGTTTTTTTTTCCCCACATATAGATTTCAAGAAAAATAAGTCTTGGATATTATTTCATTACAGACAAGACCAGACCACACCAGAAGAAAGCTTTCATTTCCAACCTACTGACAACTCTTCTCCCCCGCCAATGAGCAAATCGGTTTTTTTTTTTTTTTTGTTTTGGTTTTTTTTTTGTTTTGTTTTGTCGTTTTTTGTTTGTTTGTTTGTTTGTTTTGGTTTTTTTTAATCAAGACTGGGTTTTGGCGACTGTCATACCCCTTCATTATCGAAAACGACATTTGGCCGTGAGTTTATTGCTCTCTCTCTGAGTGCGCTGGTTCCAATCACGGCTCAGCTGCCGATAGTTTCTCCCCCTCCACTAGACCTTGAGTGGTAGTGGTGGTCTGGACGCTAGTCATTCGGATGAGACAATAAACCGAGGTCCCGTGTGCAGCATGCCCTTAGCGCACGTAAAAAGAACCCACGGTAACAAAAGTGTTGTTCCAGGCACAATTATGTAGAAAAATCCACTTCGATAGGAAAAAAATAAAGCTGCACGAAAAAAAAAAAAAAAAAAAAAGTGTGTGGCGCGGTAGTGTAGCGACGCGCTCTCCCTGGGAAGAACAGCCCGAATTTCACACAGAGAAATCTGTTGTGATAAAAAGAAAAACATATACAAATACCTCGGCCTGCTGTGAACTTGTAAACTCCTTCTTGACTTGACTGTTGCTGCTGTCGTCACATGTCTGGAATATGTCTGGAACAACTTCCGTGTCGGGTCGTGTGTGTGTGTGTGTGTGTGTGTGTGTGTGTGTGTGTGTGTGTCCTGCCTGCTTGCTCCTGTTGGTAAACTGAACGGAGAGTTGTCCGTTTTTTGTTTTGTTTTTTTTTTGTCGATATGTACCGACCAAGTCATATTGTTCTTGCGAGATACGAGCAAACGTGTTGCAGATAAGATGTGTTGTCACTATAATACCTCTATATTTTATCTTATGTTATTTTGTCCTGTTGTGTTTTATTTATTCTGTTTTATTTTGTTCGCGTTTGCGATCGTGTTTCTTAATGGGTTTTACAATGTTGTGACGACGACTGTCATAGCAGAGAGAGAGAGACAGACAGAGACAGACAGAGATACAGGGACAGGGTGACAGAGACAGAGACAGACAGAGACAGAGACAGTGCTGCGTTCCATTGAACAAGATTGAAATGTTTGTGTAAATTCCATGGAAACCTGCACAAGCGGCAGAAATGGGTTGACAAAACTGGGAGCGCAAGACATCAATTTCAGTCCCATCATCTGTCATTGCTGTGATCACTAGGAACACGCTTGACATTTTGCTCTGGGTTCTTTGTGACAGTGACATGGACATTTCATCCTATGTCTGCCTGTCTGTCTGTCTGTCGGTCGGTCATGTGTCTGTCTGTCTCTCCATGTCTGTCTCTGTCTCGCCCTTTCTCCCAAGTATATATATATATATATATATATATATATATATATATATATATATATATATATACACTATTTTCCATACTCTTTAGTGTTGGTGTTGCTAAACAAGAATAGTGCAATGTCAAGACGAAGACGTCCAAAAAGATAATGATTACTGACATGCTGAGCTGTAGGCTTTGTCTCTTTCAGGATGTGGCAGGCTTTCATCGACGAGCGTGTTCGTCACCAGAAGTCAAGGGGTTAAAAATCAAAGTGGATTTTCAATAATAGAACTATTTCCTCAATGCCACACCCACCAAAATTTCGCTGGGGTACTTCTTGAACTTTCACACCAATCATTTGCAGCTGACTTCTCAAACTGCAACTTCTGGCACGTGTAACGGCTGAGCAGCTGACAGAAAGCACTTCCTGACCTGCCTGATTGTCTGCTGGGTGTGTCAGAGGTGTCTCCCTTCCTCCCTCCACCTGGACCCTTGGATGTTATTTTCCGTCACACACCACAGAATGTTTAGTGGAAGACTTGTACGATTCTCACAGTAAACGTCTGCAAGTTAGCAAGTTCTCGTGTCTGTTGATTGTCACAGCTGTCAGGTAAGTGTTTACGGCTTGCATCATACTGGTCTGGAATGTTTCAGTCTGTCTCGTTGTATGGTGATATATCAAACCCAAAAGTGAGTTTTCTCTTCAGCGAGGACGTCTATGGAGATTTTACGTGGGACTAACTATTACATGGGTCTTAATAGTTTGGATATATTTTCAGTCATACACCCCATGAATGTCATTGGAAGGGTTTATGATCGTCACAATAAACATCTGAAAATTTAGTTGTGTGTGTGTGTTCTCGTGCTGCTACTTGCGTGTAGGAATTGATTGGATGTTTACCAGCCAGGTAATTCAACAGGAAGCACTTCCTGACCTGTCTAACTGTCTGTTGGGTGTGCCAGTAGTAGTGTCTTCCCTCCACCCTGATGACGTTATCAGCAATGTTGGATAACGCCGGGTGGGGTAAACGTCTTGATGATTGCTACAGATGTCGTGTGTCCGAGGTAAATTGTGTGTGCAGCTTGCATCATACTTGTCTGGAACATTTCAACCTGTCTCGTTAAATGGTGATTTATCGATTCCAAGTGTGATTTCTCTTTTCAGTGAGGAATTTTATGGAGATGTTACGTGGGACTACATGTCAACAGTCTGCCAAATAATGAAGACTTTTTTTTAAGGATAGTTTCTTTATTTATTTACTTTTTAATTCTGTATTTATCTATTATTATTCTTTTTACAATTTCCCAGACTTGATATCTGCTCGTGCTCTTTATTATCCAAAGAACCAAGAAGTCTGTTTCAAACGTCACTAAAAGACTGAAATGTGATGCTCTTCACCTCTCTCTCTCTCTCTCTTTTTCTGACAGCTGACAGGATGTTAATTTTCTACTTTAATTTCTTGCAATTACTGAAATGCAAACTTGAACAGACACATTGGACAGTTTACAACGTTAGATACTCCGCCTACGGACACTACAGCACATTCTGACATCATTTCCTGTGCTGCACGTGCCAGATCCCACATCCTGCTGGCGTTAACAACACCTTGCTGACTGTTATTGTTGCTGCTGAATGTCTTGAGTAATCTTTGGATCGCTTGTGTCACATTTGTCTGGAATTTTTCACCATGTAGATGTTGTAAATACGCAAACAAAAATATGTTTTCCGTTATAATGACATATGCTAGTTTGGGTATATTTTCAGTCATACATCCCAAGACTTGTAGTGGAAGACTTGTAGAATTGACACAGTAGACATCTACAAGTTAGCTGTGTGTGTTCTCGTGCAGCCATTTGCGTGCAAGAATCGTGCAGGAATTGATTGGATGTGTACCATCCTCGTGATTTAACACAGAACACTTCCTGACCTGTCTAATTGTCTGCTGGGTGTGCCAGTAAAGACCCCAGCTCCCCACCCCCAACTCCCTCCCTCCACCCTGGTCACGTTATCTGCAATGTTGGATAAAGTCAAGTGTGGTAAACGTCCTCTAGATTGTTACAGCTGTCATGTGTCTGAGATAAAGTGTGTGTGTGTGTGTGTGTGTGTGTGTGTGTGTGTGTGTGTGTGTGTGTGTGTGTGTGACTTGCATCATATTTGTGTGGAACATTCCAACCTGCCTCATTATATGGTGATATATCAAGCCCAATTATTTTTAATTGATTTCTCTTTTGAGCGAATATTACGGACAAAATGCTTTGTGCATTTAGTCAAACGAGGTTACGTTCTCTCCCCTGCATAAATTAAACTCCATTAAATGGACGTTGACGGATGTAATCAATAGTTACTTGGTATCAATCTATTTCTGAATACATATATTCTTTTTTGACATTATCTTCATCAGTTTCCATATTACATTCCTTTCAATTTCATTCTCATCTACCCATGTTGATCTGCAGTTTATGATCATTGCAACAATACTGTATTAACGATATATACATGCATCTGAAACTTGAATTTTCCTTGACACACACACACAAAAAAAATGATGTTCATATAAAAAGAGGCATTTAGCGATTTTCACCACGGCACAAAGCACTTTCTGACCTGTCTAATTGTCTGCTGGGTGTGCCAGTTCTGCCTCCCCCTGCCCCCTCCACCCACCTCCATCCTGGTGACGTTATCTGCAAATGTTGGGTAACGCTGAGTGTGGTAAACGCCCTGTTGATTGTTACAGCTGTCATGTGTCTGAAGCAAACTGTGGAGATATGGGAGTTGTGTGACTCTATGCACCTGCTTGCGCGCGCGTGCACACGTGTGTTTGCTCGTTTGTTTGTATTTGTGTGTGTGTGTGTGTGTGTGTGTGTGTGTGTGTGTGTGTGTGTGTGTTACAGGTGTCATGTGTCTGGGACAAAATGTGTGTGTGTGTGTGTGTGTGTGTGTGTGTTGATTGCATCATGCTTATTTGTCTGGGACCTGTCAGCCTGTCTCATTGTATGGTGACATATTGAACCCAACAGTGATTTATCTTTTCAGTGAAGTATTTGTTTGAGATCTTACGTGGGACTTTAGGTCAACAATGTGCCAGACTTTCTTCTTATTTCTTAGAATTATTTTTTTTAGGATATTTTCTTCTTTATTTCGTTCAATAACTATCATATTCACTTATCTATTTTTTTTCTGTTTATCTATCCATCTATATACTTACTTGTTATTGACAATTTTTCTTTATTTTTAAAATCTGCTCTGACTTCATTGTCCATAGAACTTGAACGTCAGTCACAAAAAAGACTAAAATTCTCTCTCTCTCTCTCTCTCTCTCTCTCTCTCTCTCTCTCTCTCTCTCTGTGTGTGTGC
>NC_134877.1:30525513-30535513 GCF_041734735.1 Babylonia areolata | reverse complement strand
AGATAGGACTGGCTGTACTGAGTGAGTTAAATCATGTTGGTTTGGTACATCTCGGGCATTTACAAAATTTCTTTCAAGTCCGAGGCAAAGGAGACATTCCTATTGCCTCAAAAACACTGCACTATATGTCCGTTTTTTTGTAGATCTGCAGAGATCTGTGTTCGATAAGCTTTGTCTTTCCACTCACTGAGAAACAAGGACACTTCCAATCATTTTTTTTTCTGTTCATTCTAGTTAATTCAGTAACCACTTTAAAACATCCATATGCAGTAAAACATCCATATGCAGTAAACACATTGATGATTATTTAAGAAATTCTTTTAAATCGGCGGACGTTGTCTGACGCAGGATTTGCAACATGTTTTGTCAAAATCTGCACGGATCAGTGCCGTGTAGACGAGGCAGTGAAAAGATCAATTCAAATTTTCTTTTCTGTTCATTCTAGTTAATTCAGTGTCCACTTTAGAATATTCATATGCTGTAAACACGTCAATAATGTAGTTAGTGTCACTGCATGTGCTCTGTCCAGAATGTGTATTTATTTGCTTTTAAATGCGAACAAGATGTGACCAAGTGCTACTGCTGGCTTCAAAACTTGCTCACACACGAGCTACAGCAGCCGACGTTTTCACAGCTAACCGGCTGTCCCTCAAAGGCTAGCACACATTGTGTGACATCACTCCTAGTTTGAACGCAAAGCAGCTTACATCATTTTGTCCTCCTCGCCAGACAACCTACTCATGGCTCGACCAGTGTCGCGTCGCGGGACGCTATTGGCTGAACTGGAATCTGTGTTTCTGCTCCATCATATTTAATTAATATTTCTGTTGTCAGATCAGTAAACTACAAGTATAATATACTGGCAGAATCGTCGCAATTCCATCTTTAAGTCTATTCCATTTATGTTTGCCTACGTTAAACTGATTTAACACAGTTTGTAATTTTCAGCGACAAGCTCGTTAAAACTGACCCTGTTCAGGTGACTTAAATTAAGATTATAAATTTATCTTAAATAATCAACACTTCATTTCATACTTATTATAAGGTAGGTGCTGAGCTCTTTCTTTTGCAACTTATCCAACGTAAATCGGTTCAGGAATCATTTAGAAATCTGTCAGTGAACACCTTGTGAGAAACAGTTGTTTTCTCACAACGGTGGACATCTCGCTATGTATTGCTGTAAGTACTAGTGTGTAGAATGTGTTGATTTGTAAATTGTATTGTTCAGCACAGTACTTGTGTTCATATGAGTATGTTCAGTTATTGCTTTGACATGTTAGTCACAGCTCTGCTATGATTTATCTAAATAATTGGCATGTCGTCATATGCTTGGAGCAGTATTCCATTTGATTCTTCCTAACGTCACAGTCTATGACGTCTCTGGACACTGATAGTTTGTTCCAGAATATTCTAGTGAGAACATATGACGCGTTCTTTCTCATTTGCTGTCACTGATGAAGGTTAGTGTTTCACTGATTCTCAGTACTGTAAGATGTGTGTAGTATTCTGTCATGATTACAAGATAGTGTTGAATTAATATCAGTTATTGGTTAACTCTCTCCATACGAACGGCGAAAGAGACGATGTAAACAGCGTTTCACCCCAGTTACCATCATCAAAATATTGCAAGCGGAAGGCTCTTGTACTGAAGAGGTGAATGTTGACAAAGAATACCACAATTCTGACAACGGAAGCTAAAGGTTGGGTCATTGAGACACCCACTGGACATCCGAGGGGTGTGTGTAGAGGAGAAGAGAGGACTGGCCGTACTGAGTGAGTTAAAACCACCTGATATGCATCAGTTTGTTAATTGTAATTTAGTTATCATGCCCTCTCCTATATGGCTTACTCCAGTATAGTGCTACATGATAAACTGATTCATTTGAGTCACTTTGACACAGTATAAGCTTTACCTATCTTTATCTATACTGTCAGTGTACTTTCACTAAATCAGCATAGTTTCAATCACTTTAACTGCACTATTTAAATGTATTAGAAATGTCATTTGATGTCAGTGTTTGGTCTTCACACGTATACATTACCAAGTGGTAGTCTTTCCATGTAATATATATACATGTGCATTATTATTCACTTGTGCTGACATGTTGTGCTAATGACATTTGTTTGTGTCATTCCAGGCACTGTCTTCTCTTTCTTATATTTTCTTCTTATTTCTCCTCTTAGTTCTCCTCTTATAAGAACTATTGTAAATAAAACAGTAGAAAAACCCATTTGTGACTGGCCTCTATATGTTCCTGGCCTGTGCGCGGGAATTCTTGTCTATCCTTTAATACAGTAAATCATCATTTAGTTAGTTCTTTTGTACCGTCCATACCTTTGAATAACCACTCGGTCGGGTACAAAAAAACGAAGTCATGGCGTATTTTCATCAGACAATCTGGAAGCTGCAAAGAGGTAACAGCGGTTTTCGGAATGCGGAACGAAATCAACGAAATAAACTGAAAATGATTCGGAGTACGGCTAAATTCGGGAGACTTACAACCTGTTATTGGTATGTAAAGATTTTTCCCCACTATTTTTAAGCCGAATTTGGTATTGGCAGACAAAGTATTTCCAGAGAAAATGGCAATGTTAAATTTTAACACACTCACACGTACACACACACACACACACACACACACACACTCGAACACTGGGTTATAACATATGTTCGCTATCACATGCTTATGTCAAACTAAACTACTGGACTTTTCGAACGTACCCCATATTTTATTATTCTTATATTATATAAGTAAATCGTCCTCTATATGCCTCTTATATTATTTTTGTTATCACACGTTTATGTATTGATTTGCTTATTTTGTTTATTTTATTTCTTCTTCATTTTTTTTTCTTTTCCTTTTTTTTTTCGATATTAAAACGTGTACCTTAAGGCCTGAGTTTAAGCGTGGGTCCGGTATCGTTTTAGAAAGCAGAAGTATCGTAGCGCATATGGATTGGTCCGCACGCTTTGACTCCTCTTTCTATATGAAACTATACTTCCTGTCAAGCAGACTTATATCATCCACAAAAGGTGTTGTGTGTGTGTGTGTGTGTGTGTGTGTGTGTGTGTGTGTGTGTGTGTGTGTGTGTGTGTGTGTGTGTGTGTGTTTCGTCTTTGATGGACAATCGTTTGTATGACATTAACAGAAAAGAAAGTTTCCAGCCGATCGGTAAACCCCAAATGCTTGTATTGAATCTTCCCATAAAGAAGCCTCATCTTCTCCCCACTGACTGATAAATGTGCAAGTGACACACGCCAGAAAACAAACGGAAAAATGTAACGAAAAGGCGTATCACTGTTCACAACATTTTTTTTTCTTTTTTTCCCGGCAAACCAGTCACGGGAAAGAAAAGAAATATTGTCGGACTATGGACGAAACAGAGAGAGAGAGACAGACACACAGACAAACAGACAGACAGACAGAGAACAAAAAAAGGAGAACAAATAGCACACAAAAAAACCACCACCAACAACAACAACAACAACAACACACACACACACACACACACACACACACACACACACACACACACACACACACACACAACTAGCTACTCTGCAGATGATTTTTCGAAAGTTATTTCTGACGAGGTTCTTATGGTCAAACTTTCACAGGCATTAGTTCATAGCCCTATTTCTACATTCCTTTACTGTTCTTCAGAATTGTGTTAATGGTTTTTGATCATTATTATCAATATTGAACAGTTACTGTTCGATATTATTGCATGTTAGGTATGCATTTTTTTGTATTTTTCTAACTTTTCTGTTTACCTCTCCACACACAACCCCTCCCGCCCCCCATCCGCTTTTGTGTGTGTGTGTGTGTGTGTGTGTGTGTGTGTGTGTGTGTGTGTGTGTGTGTGTGTGTGTGTTTTCTTTTTTTCGTCTAATATCACTGATATTGAAAAGACTCTAAACTAAAGAACGAACACACATGAAAACGCCACCATTCTCAGTGGCTTCTACCGCCATGTGACGCTGTAAAAAAAAAAATAAATAAATAAAATAATGATAAAAATAAATTGAAAAGCAACAACTTCCTTCCCAGCACCATTTAGTGACATATTGTGAGGAGGTTATTGACACGTTTAAACTGGCAGCAGTTTTCCGGTCACAAAACAACACACCAAACACAAAAGAACTCCCAACTTTCCCTGTTGCGACGACTACCAATCAGAAATCGAAATGATGTAAGGGAGGAAGGTGGTGAAAGGGCGGTATGTGTGTGGGGTGGGGGGTGGGGGCGTGGGGGGTTGGAGGGAGTTGGGGGGGGGGGATGAGTGATCGTGGGGGCGGCGGGGGGTGGTGTGGGGGAGGTCGGAGGTTGGGTTGAGCGTCCGTGTCTGGGTGCTCGAGAGACCGACTGGTGTCAGTCACGATATTACTGCGCACTTCACTTTATTATCGTCGTTGTCGTTGTTGTTGTCGTTGTCGCGACGGCTTTTCAGGTTTTGTTGACGTCCGGGTTTCTCCCTTTCTGGGCTCGACACGTCACCTTTTTTCTTCTTTTTTTTTAACCGATGATCGGCTGTTTGTTTGGTGTGTGTGTGTGTGTGTGTGTGTGTGTGTGTGTGTGTGTGTGTGTGTGTGTGTGTGTGTGTGTGTGAGTGAGTGAGAGAGAAAGAAAGAGAGAATGTGTGTGTGTGTGTGTGTGTGTGTGTGTGTGTGTGTGTGTGTGTGTGTGTGTGTGTGTGTGTGTGTGTGTGTGTGTGTGTGTGTGTGTGTGTGAGTGTGTGTGACAGAGAGAGAAAGTGTGTTTTTATGTGTTTGAAAAAAAAATGATAACGACAAACGAAATTCAACAAATCTGAAAAAAAAAAAAGTTTGCTCAACCACTCAATATTGATCCAACATAAAATTTAAATGAAACTTAATGAAAGAGTGAAAACAAAGCAAGAATCAAAAGAGACAGACAGAGGGACAGATAGATAGATATATAGACAGATAGATAAATATCTGAGTTGATAATTGGATAGACAGATAATAGATAACATATTGATATATATTATACATTCAAACATACATTCATCTATCTATCTATCTATCTATCTATCTATCTATCTATCTATCTATCTATCTATCGTTATGTGGGAGGCAGGTGGGGGTATAGAAACTGACGGACGCAGAATCAGTTTCGCGATATACTGAGGTGAAGTTACCAGGGAAACGGCCACGGTGACCAGAGAAAACTGTCAGAAAAGTGATGACACAAAGAGAGACGGAGAATCCATCTCCATTAGAAAAGTGATGACACAAAGAGAGACACCATCTCCATTAGAAAAGTGATGACACAAAGAGAGACACCATCTCCATTAGAAAAGTGATGACACAAAGAGAGACACCATCTCCATCAGAAAAGTGATGACACAAAGAGAGACGGAGAATCCATCTCCATTAGAAAAGTGATGACACAAAGAGAGACACCATCTCCATTAGAAAAGCGATGACACAAAGAGAGACACCATCTCCATCAGAAAAGTGATGACACAGAGACAGACAGATAATCCATCTCCATTAGAAAATTGATGACACAAAGAGAGACACCATCTCCATTCGAAAAGTGATGACACAAAGAGAGACACCATCTCCATCAGAAAAGTGATGACACAGAGACAGACAGATAATCCATCTCCATTAGAAAATTGATGACACAAAGAGATACACCATCTCCATTAGAAAAGCGATGACACAAAGAGAGACACCATCTCCATTAGAAAAGTGATGACACAAAGAGAGAAACCATCTCCATTAGAAAAGTGATGACACAAAGAGAGACAGAGAAACCATTTCCATCAGAAATGCGATGACACAAAGAGAGACACCATCTCCATTAGAAGCGTGATGACACAAAGAGAGACACCATCTCCATTAGAAAAGTGATGACACAAAGAGAGACAGGGACACCATCTCCATTAGAAAAGCGATGACACAAAGAGAGACACCATCTCAGTCAGAAAAGTGATGACACAAAGAGAGACACCATCTCCATTAGAAAAGTGATGACACAAAGAGAGACACCATCTCCATTAGAAAAGTGATGACACAAAGAGAGAGGACACCATCTCCATTAGAAAAGCGATGACACAAAGAGAGACACCATCTCCATTAGAAAAGTGATGACACAAAGAGAGACACCATCTCCATTAGAAAAGTGATGACACAAAGAGAGACAGACACCATCTCCATTAGAAAAGCGATGACACAAAGAGAGACACCATCTCCATCAGAAAAGTGATGACACAAAGAGAGACACCATCTCCATTAGAAAAGCGATGACACAAAGAGAGACACCATCTCCATTAGAAAAGTGATGACACAAAGAGAGACAGGGACACCATCTCCATTAGAAAAGCGATGACACAAAGAGAGACACCATCTCCATTAGAAAAGTGATGACACAAAGAGAGACACCATCTCCATTAGAAAAGCTGATGACACAAAGAGAGACACCATCTCCATTAGAAAAGTGATGACACAAAGAGAGACACCATCTCCATTAGAAAAGTGATGACACAAAGAGAGACACCATCTCCATCAGAAAAGTGATGACACAAAGAGAGACAGAAACCATCTCCATCAGAAATGTGATGACACAAAGAGAGACACCATCTCCATTAGAAAAGTGATGACACAAAGAGAGACACCATCTCCATTAGAAAAGTGATGACACAAAGAGAGACACCATCTCCATCAGAAAAGTGATGACACAAAGAGAGACACCATCTCCATTAGAAAAGTGATGACACAAAGTGAGACACCATCTCCATCAGAAAAGTGATGACACAAAGAGAGACACCATCTCCATTAGAAAAGTGATGACACAAAGAGAGACACCATCTCCATTAGAAAAGTGATGACACAAAGAGAGACACCATCTCCATTAGAAAAGTGATGACACAAAGAGAGACACCATCTCCATCAGAAAAGTGATGACACAAAGAGAGACACCATCTCCATTAGAAAAGTGATGACACAAAGAGAGACAGAGACACCATCTCCATTAGAAAAGCGATGACACAAAGAGAGACAGAGACACCACCTCCATTAGAAAAGTGATGACACAAAGAGAGACACCATCTCCATTAGAAAAGTGATGACACAAAGAGAGACAGAGACACCATCTCCATTAGAAAAGCGATGACACAAAGAGAGACAGGGACACCATCTCCATTAGAAAAGTGATGACACAAAGAGAGACACCATCTCCATCATAAAAGCGATGACACAAAGAGAGACACCATCTCCATTAGAAAAGCGATGACACAAAGAGAGACATCATCTCCATTAGAAAAGCGATGACACAAAGAGAGACACCATCTCCATCAGAAAAGTGATGACACAAAGAGAGACACCATCTCCATTAGAAAAGTGATGACACAAAGAGAGACACCATCTCCATTAGAAAAGTGATGACACAAAGAGAGACACCATCTCCATCAGAAAAGTGATGACACAAAGAGAGACACCATCTCCATTAGAAAAGTGATGACACAAAGAGAGACACCATCTCCATTAGAAAAGTGATGACACAAAGAGAGACACCATCTCCATTCGAAAAGTGATGACACAAAGAGAGACACCATCTCCATTAGAAAAGTGATGACACAAAGAGAGACACCATCTCCATTAGAAAAAGTGATGACACAAAGAGAGACAGAGAACCATTTCCATCAGAAAAGTGATGACACAAAGAGAGACAGGGACACCATCTCCATTAGAAAAGCGATGACACAAAGAGAGACACCATCTCCATCAGAAAAGCGATGACACAAAGAGAGACACCATCTCCATTAGAAAAGCGATGACACAAAGAGAGACATCATCTCCATTAGAAAAGCGATGACACAAAGAGAGACACCATCTCCATTAGAAAAGTGATGACACAAAGAGAGACAGAGAAACCATTTCCATCAGAAAAGTGATGACACAAAGAGAGACACCATCTCCATCAGAAAAGTGATGACACAAAGAGAGACACCATCTCCATTAGAAAAGTGATGACACAAAGAGAGACACCATCTCCATCAGAAAAGTGATGACACAAAGAGAGGCACCATCTCCATTAGAAAAGTGATGACACAAAGAGAGACACCATCTCCATTAGAAAAGTGATGACACAAAGAGAGACACCATCTCCATCAGAAAAGTGATGACACAGAGACAGACAGATAATCCATCTCCATTAGAAAATTGATGACACAAAGAGAGACACCATCTCCATTAGAAAATTGATGACACAAAGAGAGACACCATCTCCATTCGAAAAGTGATGACACAAAGAGAGACAGAGAAACCATCTCCATTAGAAAAGTGATGACACAAAGAGAGACATAGAAACCATCTCCATCAGAAAAGTGATGACACAAAGAGAGACACCATCTCCATTAGAAAAGTGATGACACAAAGAGAGACACCATCTCCATTCGAAAAGTGATGACACAAAGAGAGAAACCATCTCCATTAGAAAATCGATGACACAAAGAGAGACACCATCTCCATTAGAAAATTGATGACACAAAGAGAGACACCATCTCCATTAGAAAATTGATGACACAAAGAGAGAAACCATCTCCATCAGAAAAGTGATGACACAAACAGAGAGATCATCTCCATTAGAAAAGTGATGACACAAAGAGAGACACCATCTCCATTAGAAAAGCGATGACACAAAGAGAGACACCATCTCCATCAGTGTGTGTGTGTCTGTGTGTCTGTGTGTGTCCGTGCCTGCGTGTGTGTGTGTGTGTGTGTGTGTGTGTGTGTGTGTGTGTGTGTGTGTGTGTGTGTGTTTGTGTGCGCACGTGCACGCGTGTGTGGGAATGTGAAACGATGCATCTTGAGTATTTTTTTTTTTTTTTTTTTTCTTTTTACGAAAGCCAGTCTACTCAATCATGAACTTCACCAAAGTAAAATACAGAAACCACAAACAAACGAACAGTAAAGCGGTAACACAGCACAACTGTAACACGATGATTTTCAAAAACCGAGGAAGGATAGATAGGTAGATAGACAGATACATAGATACATGAATACATAGATACATAGATAGATGTAAAACAACGAAAGAGACGATCACACACACACACACACACACACACACACACACACACACACACACACACACACACACACACACACACACACACACACATCCGAAAGCGTTAGCCGGACAATATATGAAACTGAGAACTATGACAGTTGAAACTGACGCGTTTCTCGCCAACACCACGAGGGAAATTATGTGGAGAGTTCCCTATCCCCCATCCCCATTAATAAACAAAGAAAATAAATAGTAATGTTCACATTTTCCCTTCAGGGATAAATCATATGAAAAGTCCAATCCAGGAAAGCACAATACTTTTATATTCTCCCTTTCACTTCCCGTTAAAGTTTTTAAATGATTATTTTCATTGGTTTCTTTTCACGACTGTGTTGTCAGTTGGTGCTTCCCAAACATCTTTCGGTGGGTAATTTTTTTTTTTCAGCCAAACACCTTCGTCCGAAAACAGGCCAGGTGCTGAGGATCCAGTACTTCAAAATGAGCTTCCCTGAACCTCCACAGTTCAACAAGGCTATGTCTCACATTCTCTCTCAGAATGGTAACTGTCTGTTCTATGACTCTCAGACCTCAAGGTCTATTTTTCCCAGGTCACTCCTGTGACCAGTTCAGCTATGCTCAGAGAGGGAAGTGGCAAGAATTTTGGTGCACTTCACAACACAACAACTCGTGAACACATAATCACCTCAGCGCCTAAAGACATGCGTCATGAGCCTTTCTCCAAATATCAAGTTCAAATTAATATAGTAACACAGCCACACCATACAAGAAATCTGACCTTTACAACAAGCACATTATGACAACCAACTTGGTGTCATGACACTATGAAAAAGTTAGAACCAAGCAATGCAACTGGCTCTGGCCACCAGTCGGACACAGAGAAAGAAGGGTGATGTCCAGAGTATACACAGCAGAGAGTGACAGATGTTCTTTCAGAC
>NC_134877.1:30515513-30520513 GCF_041734735.1 Babylonia areolata | reverse complement strand
GCAGGAATGGAACTTACATATGGAAGACAGCGACCGGTTTGAAATGTACAGAACATTTTGTACTACTCATGAAGTGAACATGTATTTGCAAATTAGCTTAGACAAACATTTAAAATTCATAATGGCAAGATTTAGATTAGGTATTTCAGAAATTGCTCAACATTATTACCGGTACAGAAAGCATACTGTGGATGAGTTGAATTGCCCTCTGTGTGGAAGTGCTGTTGAAGATGTTACACTTTATTTTATGTTGTGCTGCTTTAAGTAAATTAAGAGAACAGTATATTCCACGAAAGTATTTTAAGTTTCCAAATCAGTTTCGGCTAAGTCTGTTGATGGCATCTAATAAAGAAAGCATTGTAAAGAATGTGTCCATTTACATATATAAAGCATTTAAGTTAAGATCAATAATGATATCATAATTTCTTTGATGATTGTTTCGCCTTGTGCACTTGCATTTTTAATAATGTTGTATACTGCACCCCTTCATGAGGGGCAATGGCCTATATGAATAAATCATCCGAATCTCTCTCTCTCTCTCTCTCTCTCTCTCTCTCTCTCTCTCTCTCTCTCTCTCTCTCTCTCTCTCTCTCTCTCTCCCCTGTGTGTGTGTGTGTGTGTGTGTGTGTGTGTGTGTGTGTGTGTGTGTGTGTGTGTGTGTGTGTGTGTGTGTGTGTGTGTGTGTGTGTGTGTGTGTGTGTGTGTGTGTGTGTGTGTGTATGCATGCAAGCATGCATTATGTATTTATTTATTGATTTGATTTTTGATTGACTGATTGATTTATCTATTCATCTGCTCATGTATTTATTCAGTCGTTTATTTTGTTTTTCGTGGCCTAGGATTTTCAGAGTTGTCATCGCTGTTGTTGTTCTCTCTTTGTGGTTTTTTGTTTTGTTTTTCTTTTGTTTTATTTTTTTTTAGGGGTGGGGGTGGGGAGGGGGTCCTTCTGATCTTTTATAGTGTTACCTTTTTGTTTCTTAAGCAGTTTGTCTTTTTCTTGACGTTGAGACTCAAGTTTCCCCAGTGGTAACATTTGACAGTTTTACATCGTTTATCTCCCTTCTTTTCCAAGTGTCTTACTCCGTTCTTTTTCCGCTTCTTCTCTTTTTCTCCCTCCTTTTCTTTTCTTTCTTTTGTTCGTTCTGTCCTTGTTCCTGTCGTAATGTCTGTCTATTACCTGCCCTCTGATACATTTTGTTTTCTCTTCTTTTTCTGTTTGATTATTTATTCCGCTGTGCTCGCTGTTCATCTCTCTCTCTTTCTCATTCTTTCTCTCCCCTTCTTTCTCTCTCACTCTCTCTCTATCCCTCTCTCTCTCTCCCTCTCTTTCATTCTTTCTCTCCCCCTCTCTCTATTTCATTCTTTCTATCCATCTCTCTCTCTCTCTCTCTTTCCCTCCCTCTCTCTCCCCCTCTCTTTCTCTTCCCCTTCTCTCTCTCTCTTTCATTCTTTATCTCCCCTCTCTCTCTTTCATTCTTTCTCTCCCTCTCTCTTTCCCTCCCTCTCTCTCTCCCTCTCTCTCTCTCCCCCCCCTCTGTCTCTTTCTCTTCCCCTTCTCTCTCTATCTCTCTCTCTCCCCCTCACACACATTCTCTCTCTTTCATTCTTTCTCTCCCCCTTTCTCTCTCCCCCTCTCTCTCTCTTTCATTCTTTCTCTCCCTCTCTCTCTCTCTCTCTCTCTCTCTCTCTCTCTCTCTCTCACTCTGTATATATATATATATATATATATATATATATATATATATATATATATATATATATAATCAGAGAGAGAGAGAGACAGAGACAGAGAGAGATGTTGAAAGCGTCAAAATATGAACGACAGACACCATTACACCATTTCTACCCTATAAGTAGAAGGCACCACATTAAAATCACGGTTAGAGTGTGCGTGCCGACTGTATTCTATATGATGTAAACCTGCCTTCCAGAGATTCAAATCTCGGAACGTGAATCTCATGTGGCTCCCTCTACCAGGGTAGACTTAAAAGATCACTCAATGTTAGCCTGCAAGTTGAGGTGGGAATGGAGTTCTTGTTTGTAGAAGAGCGCCCAGAAAACCAAATCACAATCCCAGCCACCCACCCATTCTATCGTAATAAAGTAAGACCCACCCTGTCTTTTTTTTTTTTTTTTAATAAAATAAAATAAAATAAAATCTTTTTTCTTTTCTTTTTTTTAAAAATAAATTTATTTATTTATTTATTTATTTTAAATATTTTTTTTGTGATTCTAAAAGCCAGGATACACATAATAATTTTATGTCAAAATTGATAAAACCCAGAAAGCCAGCACGCATATTGAAATTACAATTCGTTCGTGCGTGCCCTTCAAAAGGCTAGAACAGATGGAAATCACCACGTGAAC
Organism: Babylonia areolata; assembly: GCF_041734735.1. Classification (NCBI taxonomy): domain Eukaryota; kingdom Metazoa; phylum Mollusca; class Gastropoda; order Neogastropoda; family Buccinidae; genus Babylonia; species Babylonia areolata. The sequence goes on along the minus strand of NC_134877.1, from coordinate 30,518,146 downwards.
TATAGAGGTATATGTTGTTTGTTATATATGTGCAATTTCAGCATTCTACAATCAGGGGAAATACTTCATGAACATCCCTCGTAGCTTGCAAGTGGTATCTCTCTGTTAACCTTTCAAATACCCGTGATAATCTTTTCCCATGCCAGGAGTAATAATAATAACAATAATAATGATAACAATAACAATAATCATCATCATCATCATCATCATCATCATAATGGATATTTATATAGCGCGTTTCTACAGATATACTGCTCAAAGCGCTCTACATTTCGTTCATCAACATTCCTCTCCACCCGCACCCTCCCTACCCTCCCCCACACACGGAAGCACGTGCCAAAAACAAAAACAAAAACAAAAAAACCTCACGCAACTGAAATATTGGAAACCACCCACCCACCCACCCATGGCGCCCTCTAGAAAACGTCACATCCCTGCAACACGCACACAGGCACGCACACACACACACACACACACACGAACGCACGGACACTCACCATCCCCCCTCCCTCCCACAACCCCCCGCCGCCCCCCCTCGCCCCCGCCCCCCCCCCCACCCCCCACGCCCCCACACACACACGGCAAACAGCCTCTCCACAACAAAATATGCACCCAAAACCAGATCACATCAAGATATAAAAAAGGTGAGAGAAAAAAGAGAGATTAATTGAAAACAACAACAACAACAACAATAGCAACAACAACAAAAAACAAACAAACAAACAAACAAAACACACACACACACACATACACACACGCACACACACATGTACACGTACACGTACACACACACACACACACACACACACACACACACACACACACACACACACACACACACACACACACACACACACACACACACACCAAAAAACCCCAAAGAAAACAAACAAACAAACAAACAAAAAAAGACTGTTGTGACTGCTGTTGGAAAAGATGTGTTCTCAGAGCAGACTTGAAAGATTTCAGCAACACAGAATGACCCAAATATTTCGTGTAGTTTGTTCCACAATGTTGGAGCCTGGAAAGAAAAAGAGTAATGTATCAATGGCCGAAATACGGGACTGAAGGGGCTTCTTCTCTGAAGACCTTGCATTGTCCACCTCTCCCTAGAGTTTTTTATTATTATTATTATTATTATTATTATTATTATTATTATTATTATTATTATTATTTTATCACCGTTTTAACCTTTCAAACCCACGTGATTATGTTTTCCATGCAAGACTGCAGAAGATTTAAACTTTCTTTTGAATGTTTCGCTTATCTTCAAAATGATGTGAATGATTCAAAGATTCAGAGAAATTTAATCCTTTTGCCCCTTTTGGGGTGTGAAGGATACAGTAACAATACATACTCATTGAATCACAACCTCAGTCCAACGATGTCTCCGAAACAGGCTTTAAAAAACGCACCCCACGCAAGCACACACGCACGCGCGCTAATGATGATTTGCAACAAAACAAATCAATCTTAAACATACTGACAAGTATTTTTTTTTTTTTAGATGTAACAAAAGTTACACAACCTTTCCAAGTTTTACTTAGATTAAGTTGTGTTTTCTTCCCAGCACTGAATAAACTGCATAAACCGAACATTTACATATGTGATTTATATTTATGTGGTATCAATTTATTTCGAATTACAGTATGAAGAGTATGAAATGCGATGTCACTGTTGGTTCTCAATATTAAGTTTCCCCCAACCAAAGAGTGACTGACAGTTTCAGTTTCAGTTTCACAAGGAGACGTCACTGCGTTCGGACAGATCCATATACGCTACACCACATCTGCTAGGCAGATGCCTGACAGCAGCATAACCCAACGCGCTTAGTCAGGCCTCGAGTGCATGCTTAAATATTCGTGTACCTATCAGAGTGGGTCTCTTTTTACAGAATTTTGCCCGAGGACAACACTCTCGTTGCCATGGGTTCTTTTTTCAGTGCGCCAAGTGCGTGCTGCACACGGAACCTCAGTTTATCGTCTCATCCGAAAGACTAGACGCTCGGTTTGATTTTGCAGTCAAACTTAGGAGAAAGGGTGAAAACGGGATTCGAACCTACACCATCACGGACTCTGTGTATTGGCAGCTGAGCGTCTTAATCATTCTGCCACCTTCCTCCTTCACTGACTGTTGGTTGTGAATGAAGGATGTGTTGTTTTCCTAAGTATGTTGTGTCGGCGATGCATAGACACTGTTTTGTAAAGCGTTGTACTGTGCTGCATTGCATTGCATTGAACTGTATTACTTTTCATCACAACGTGTTTCTCCGTGTTGTTGTCGTTGTTGTCTCGTTCATCATTAATCAGATGGATTCCCCCGTCTCCTCGACGAAGGCGGCAGTACGTCGCAGGTCCTCCAATCCTCCGTAGAGCTTCCGGGCCGCTGGGATTGGGTCGGGCCAGGTTTTCTCTCGGAGCGCTTGGTAAAGCGGGCAGGACTGCAGCAGATGTTCTGTTGTCTGGCTGCCTGTTCTGCAGGGCCATTGCTCTGTGTCGCCGATACGGAGTTTCGTGTATAGGTGGTGTTTCAGGCGGTTGTGGCCTCTCCTGAGCCTGAAAATGGCTACAGCACGGGTCTGCTCGTGTGAACTTCGGACCGCTCTCCTCGGGGAGATCGTGTCGCCACAATAT
>NC_134877.1:30495513-30510513 GCF_041734735.1 Babylonia areolata | reverse complement strand
GTCGTGAACTTGGTGATTTCTTCATCGTTTCCTGAAGGGAATACGACTACTCACTCGGCTTACAGTCGTGAAGTAAGTGCACTTTTTTTGTCTATTTTTTTAAAATTAAAGTTGATATAATGGATGGTGGGTGGGTGTACGTGTGTGGGTGTAGGGTGTGTGTGTGTAGGGTGTGTGTGTGTGTGTGTGTGTGGGTGAGATCAGGGGGTGGAGGGTTTTAATTTATGTGTATGTGCATACGGGAAAGATGTGTGCGTGTGTCACAGTGTACATGTGTATCAGTGTGTGTGTGTGTGTGTGTGTGTGTGTGTGTGTGTGTGTGTGTGTGTGTGTGTGTGTGTGTGTGTGTGTGTGTGTGTGTGTTTCTCGCATGCATCTTTCTCTGCCAGTCTGTCTGGTGGTCTCTCTCTCTGTGTCTTTCTCTGTCTCTCACTCCGTTTACAGTATTCGTAAACTTTGCGTTTATATATTTAATGCCCTGAAGATACGACAGGTATTTTGTGACAACAAATAAGAAAGTTAGAATTAATTTACTGTGCACAAGAAGCAGTTTTGTTTTACAGGTTTAAGTTAGTATTTTACATTTTGTTGTCGCTGCGTGATCACCATATTATGTATTTTTGACCTCTTTCTAGGGGCCGGAGGCCTGGAGATTTAAGTTTTTGTTCTTGTTCTTGTTCAATCCGTCACTCTCTCTAACAGGGAAATTTGTGTGTGTGTGTGTGTGTGTGTGTGTGTGTGTGTGTGTGTGTGTGTGTGTGTGTGTGTGTGTGTGTGTGTGTGTGTGAGCGAGAGAGAGAGAGAGAGAGTAACAAAGAGTGTGTGTCATAGAGTGTCAGAGAACGAAAAATGGAGAGAGAGAGAGAGAGAGAGAGAGAGAGAGAGAGAGAGAGAGAGAGAGAGAGAGACAGACAGACAGACAGACAGACAGACAGACAGACAGACAGACAGACAGACAGACAGAGAATGAGAGAACAAACCACGGGCAGAAACATACCATGACCACCAGAGCTGCAGAGGAGGCATCCAGAATTTGATTAAAGATTATAGCAGAGAGTGTCTTGCCCAAGCTACATCCCCACTGTCTCCGCCAAAAGGGGTTTAGGACAGTTGGCGTTGGGATGGTTCCTTAAGGCTACCTACCCCCACAACCCCCACCCCAACCCCACCCCAACCCCCAAGTCTGCAACACTAAGAGCCAGCGCCATCTTGCATCTTAATTTCAGAGTCGTAGCCCTTCACGAAAGATAAAGCTGTAAATGACTTTCCATTGCAGCAGATAAACCACTGATCACACAACTCTCACTTAGGCCCACCTGTAAGTTTATGTCAGTCGTGATAACCTATAAGCCGAGCGTTGGGCCTTTAAGTAAACTAACTGGTTTACTTGTTGGAGTCTCCCGTCGGACCGACGGATGAGAAGGCAGGCAGGCTTATCTGTCGGTATGTGTCCTCAAATGGGAGAAGAGGCCGATTCTGGATGCGCAGCACTTCCCACAGGTGTTGCAAGGGAAAACGTCTCCAGAAGTTGAGCCCTGCCTCCTTCACTCCCGCTTCTCCTTAATGGCCAGCGTTCTCTTGTTTTCAAACGTATTTACGCCACTAGAGTACAGCATCCTCCAGCGAGAGCGGTCAAGGGCATCCGTTTCCCAGGAAGCGATGTCTATGTCACAGGCTTTGAGGTTTGTCTTCAAGGTGTCCTTGAAGCGCTTGCAGAGTCTTCCAAGTTCGCGGTGGCCTTCCTTCAGCTGGCCATACGAGAGAATCTTCGGGATCCTGCTGTCTGTCATGCGGAGAACGTGTCCTGTCCAGAGTAGCTGGTACTGGAACAGCAGGCTTTCGATGCTGGGCAGGCCGCTCCTCTGTAGGACCTGGAGGTTGGAGACCCTGAATTGCCACTTTATGGTTTACTTACTGGTCAGACATTAGCACCCCGTACAGGATAAGGATGGCGCCACAGGCCGGGGCTGAGTGGGTAAGGCGTTGTTAGACACCTTGTCCAGTGTTCATCAGTGATCAGGGTTCGAGGCCACCGTTTCGGTATGATGTCATTTGCCACCTTGGGGAAGGACATTAATACAAGAATCGAAATAAAAAGTATAACGAGGCAATGAGAGTAAAAGACTGACGAACAATAAAGAGCGGTAACTCTCTCCGTGTACAAGGTACACAGCTTCAAGTCAATGCTGTTTATGCTGCCGATTCAGCTCGGACACAGATGAACTGAAGGTACACTGGAACAAACTCAGACACTTCCTCAAAAAAGGAAGCCCCGGGCTTGTCCCTGTACCTATCATCTGGCATGTGCACACAGCAGCAATGACAGAAGAAGAAATTGCAAACGCAAATGATCTAGCTTTTTATTTGCCCTTTAATCCTGTACATACTACACAGAATATACGGACAATACAGAACAACCACATTCTTGCCTCGGTAATAAAATTTTGAGTTTCCTCAAACCACCCTAGATGTCAGCAAGATGTACATAACAACGATCGGAGACAGGTTTGAACCTGCGAAAGGAGAGGAATTGGTCCCGGTGGCCTACCTTCCTATGCCGATCCCCAGACACGATGTGCATTATGAATTCTCTGCCCCCGTGGCAGACAGAGGGGTAGGGTGGGCCTTAAAACTAACAAGTCAGATCAGCCGAAAACCCAGGCCTTCTACGATACTGTGTTGTGTTGTGTTGGGTTGTGTTGGGTTGGGTTTTGTTGAATGTTGTGTTGTGTTGTGCTGTGATGTGCTGTGCTGTGCTGTGCTGTGCTGTGTTGTGTTGTGGTGTGTTGTGTTGGGTTGTGTTGTGTTGGGTTGGGTTGGGTTGGGTTGTGCTGTGTTGTGCTGTGCTGTGTTGTATTTGGTTGTGTTGTGTTGTATTGCGCTGTGTTATGTCGTACTGTGTTCTATTGGGTTGCATTGTATTATGTTGTGTAGAGCTGTGTTGTGTTGTGTTGTATTGAGCTGTATTGTGTTGTGTTGTATTGCGCTGTGTTGTGTTGTGTTGTGTTGTATTGAGCTGTGTTGTGTTGTGTTGCGTTGCGTTGCGTTGTGTTGCGTTGTATTGAGTTGTGTTGCGTTGTGTTGTGTTTTGTTGTGTTGTGTTGAGCTGTGTTTTGCGTTGTATTGGGCTGTATTGGGTTGTATTGTATTATGTTGTATTGCAAAGTGTTGTGCTGTGTTGTAATGTATTGTATTGCGTTGCGTCGCGTCGCGTCGCGTCGCGTTGCATTGTATTGTATAGTATTGTGTTGTATTGTATCGTAATGTGTTATATTGTGATGTCCTGCGCACAGGATCTCAGTATATCGTCTCATCCGGAAAACAAAAGAAGTGACTCCCAGACTTCACTTAACTCCTTGCTGCAGTGAGGTCTTGATATGGGAATCGAATCTAAGGTCCCTCGCTTCCGTGTTCGGCTTATGACCACGGGGCCACCGCCCCACCCATTGCCAGTTACTGCGATGTACTGTGTTGTGTTGTATTGCATTGTATTGTGTTTATGGTATTGTGCTGTGTTGTGATGTGTTGTGTTGTGCTGTGTTGTGCTGTGTTGTATCGCATTGTGTTGTTTCGTGTTGTATTGTGTTGTGTTGAATTGCATTGTATCGTATTGCGTTTTGTATTGTGTTGTATCTTATTGTGTATCGTATCGTGTGGTATTGTGTTGTTTGTGTTTATATTATGTTGTGTTGTATTGTGTTGTGTTCTGTTGTATTGTTTTGTATTGTATTGTGTTGCATTGCGTTGTGTTGTTTTGTGTTGCATTGTGTTGCATTGTATTTTATCATATCGTTTTGTGTTGTTTTGTATTGTATCACATCGTATTGTGTTGTTTTGTGTTGTATCGTATGGGGTTGTATTGTATCGTATTGAGTTGTATTGTGTTGTAATGTGTCGTGCTGTATTGTATTGTATCGTATTGTGTTTTGTATTGTATTGAATCGTATTGTGTTCTATTGTGTTATGTTGTATTGTATTGCATTGTATTGTATTATGTTGTGTTGTTTTGTGTTGTATTGTATTGTATTTTTTTTGTATTGTGTTGTATTGTATTGTATTGTGTTGCATTGCGTTGTGTTGCATTGTATTGTGTTGTGTGGTATTGTGTTGTGTTGCGCTGTGTTGCATTGTATTGTATCACATCGTATTGTGTTGTATTGTTTTGTATCGTATTGTGTTGTTTTGTGTTGAACTGTATTGTATTGCGTTGTATTGCATTGTATTGTATTGTATCGTATTGTGTCGTTTTGTGTTGTATTGTGCTGTATTGTATTGTATTGCATTTATTGTATTGTGTTGTGATGTGTTGTGCTGTATTGTATTGTATTGTATTGTCACAACAGATTTTTCTATGTCAAATCCCGGCTTCTCTCCTCTGGGGGAGGCGTGCGTGTCAACACGATGCAATGCCACCCTTCCTTTTCTTTCCCTCTGCTAGGATATTTTGTTTCACGATCAGAGTGACTTATTCTGCACAATTCTGTCTGGGGGGACAATCCTTTTTATTATTATTATTATTATTATTATTATTATTATTATTATTATTATTATTATTATTATTGCCGTGGGCTCTTTTACGTGCGCTTATTGCCTGCTGCACACACACATGAACTTCGGTGGACGGGTCCACGTCCATAGAACGAAGTACTGAGCATCCAAGACTGATTCGGTCTGGTCTGGATCAATACCATTATGTAAGCCTAATCACACCTCTGAGGTGGAGGGTGATAAAACTGATGATCAGTCATGCTATTCATCCCCAGCACACGTACATAGTAGACAAAGACACGCAGACACTCCCAATAACAGATGTACACGCGTCCACACGCACACACGGCCGCCCGCCCGCCCGCCCGCACGCAAGACCACACACATTATTATTATACATGCAAGTCAGACAGATACGAGCTGAGGAGAAAGAGGAAGGGGGAAGGGAAAGAGAGGGGGGGTGGGGAGAGAGAGAGAGGGGGGTGGGGGGAGAGTGAGAGAGAGAGAGAAAAGGGAGAGAGAGGGGGAGAGAGAGGGGAGCAGAGAAAGAGGAGAGAGAGAGAGAGAGAGAGAGAGAGAGAGAGAGAGAGAGAGAGAGAGAGAGAGCGGAGAGAGAAAGAGGAGAGAGAGGGGGCGGGGGAGGGGGGGGGGAAGAAAGAGAGAAACGTGGGGAGACTCTCAAGGAATTAAGGACTCAAAGAATTCAATGTCAAACCTCTGGCCTGTAAACATGGGGAGAGAGAACGAGAGGGGGAGAGAGACAGACAGACAGACAGACAGACAGAAAGAGAACGAGAGAGACAGGGGACAGAGAGAGAGAAAGAGAAAGGCGAAAGAAAACAGAACTGTTGCTTTTTTTTTTCCAGTGTTGCCCTGCTCGCAAATCTTCTTCCACTTACTACAATAACCCTTTCTTCATATAATCACATCATTTTATAGACAGACGAGACAAACTCACGAACGAATAAGAGTGGAGACAGATAAAGAAGAAAGAGAGGGAAGGGACAAGACAAGACAAGACAAGAGAAAGACAGGAGTGTGTGTGTGTGTGTGTGTGTGTGTGTGTGTGTGTGTGTGTGTGTGTGCGTGCGTGTGTGTGCGTGTGTGTGTGTGTGTGTGTGTGTGTGTGTGTGTGTGTGTGTGTGTGTGTGATCTGTGCACACACGTTTTGCAACTGTTTACATGTCCAGGCGCTCACGCATGCACGCCTCTCAACATGCCTGGAGGGAAAACCGCGAGCACACACACACACACACACACACACACACACACACACACACACACACACACACACACACACACACACACACACACACACACACACACACACACACACACACACACAAGCCACACCTCTCTGGCATGTTATGGATCGAAGGGAAAAGCCCAGGGTTGGTACGGTGGAGAAAAATCACACAGTCTGTATGTCTGCGTGGTGCGTCATTTTCTCTCTCTGTCTCTCTATCTCTGTCTCCCTCTCTCTTTGCCCCCCCCCCCCCCCGCCCCCCCGACCCCCCTCACCCACCCCCCTGACCTCTTTCTCTGTCTTTCTTTGTGTCTGTCTCTGTCTCCCTCTGTCTGTCTCACCCTCACCCTCTCTCTCTCCCTGTCTCTTCCCCTTTCCTGTCACCCTATTTTTACTCCCTCTTTCTCTCTTTGTCCCCCTCGCTCTCTGTCACTCTGTCTCTGTCTCTACACCCCCCCTCCCCCCTTCTCTCTCCCCCGTCTTACTGTATCTGTCTTTGTCTCTGGTTATCTTAAAAAAACCCCAAAAAACAAAAAAAAAACAAAAAAAAAACAATTAAGGGTGATCAAAAGACGCTTTGAAAGTTTTGCAAATAAACCTCCTTACAATACTTTTGTCTTTGTTGTTGTTGTTGTTGTTATTTTCTTTTCTTTTTTTTGTTTTTTTTTCTTTTTCTTCCTTTCTCTCCCCCCCCCCCCCCCCCCCCCCCTCCAGCGCGCCTTTTTAAAAAAATTTTCTCATTCAGATCCAGGTGATAAACATGCATGGCTTTCTGGAGTTCCAGACTTTTTGTTCCGAAATGGTTTCGGATTTGCATGCTTAACCAAGAAGTAAACAAAACAAAAACAAAACAAGAAGAAGTAAATGCATTTTTGCAGGATCTTCGTCAAAGAGTTAATGATTATCACTTGAAAAAACTTGAATGGTTTTGTTGTTGTTGTTGTTGTTGCTGTCCTGTTCGTCATTTATCATATGGATTCCCCCTCCTCGACGAAAGCGGCAGTACGTCGCAGGTCCTCCAGTCCTCCGTAAAGCTTGGGATTGGGTCGGGCCAGGTTTTCTCTCGAAGCGCTTAGTGGAGCGGGCAGGACTGCAACAGATGTTCTGTTGTCTGGTTGCCTGTTCCGCAGGGGCACTCCTCAATATTTCTTTTTTTTTTTTTTATATTTTTGTTTTTGTTTTTTGACAGTGTGTATATTTGGAATAACAGATGCGACAATACATCGTGTTCGATATAACCAAGATTCCACCAGTACCTTGGCTGAAAACAACAACAACAACAACAACAACAAAACAACAACGAACAAACAAACAAACTAAAAACCCACAAGAAGATGAAATGCATATTTGCTCTATTGCACTGTCCTGCTCTGTGTGATCTGAAGCAAGATGATAATCCTAGAAAAGTTGACGTCAACCCGTGTCTCTTTCATGGCGGCTTACTGATAGCAAACCAAAATAATACAGCATACTGTCAAAAATTGTGCATGTATTTCAGTTAAAAACCTTACACACACACACACACACACACACACACACCAATCAGGCCAATCCCCGCCCGGAACGTTCTAACGCAGTGTGGACAGGGGATGGTGGCGGCTGTTGGGGACTTGCTGGCACTGCTTTTCCTGCTCTGCTGCAGCGATTCTGTTGGCCTCACAGGATTTAGCGCCTTTGTGGACAGCTGAACGCCACTTTGGTCTGTCCATTGCATTCAGCTCCCATGTGTCGTGGCTGATGTTGAAAGCCTTCAGAGAAGCTTTCAGAGTGTCTTTGAAGCGCTTCTTTTGGCCTCCGTGGGAGCGCTTGCCATGTTGGAGTTCGCCGTACAGCAGTTTCTTGGGGAGCCGATGGTCTGGCATGCGAACTACATGGCCTGCCTAGCGCAGCTGGGCCTGCAACAAGACAAACACAGTGGCAGAGGGGTGGGTGTGTTGAGAGGGGATTGGTGGTGTGTGTGTGTGTGGGGGGGGAGAATGCGGTGGGGACGGTGGTGGTGGGGGTAGGGTGCGGGGGCTGGGCGGGGAAGGGGGGTGAGGGCTAAAAGGACAACTGAATATCTTCCTTTCGTCATGTCCTCGCGCAAAAGGCATGGACAATCAGAATGAAAAAGAAGAGAAGGTGGAGGAGGAAGGGCAAAAGAAGAACAGGACAGGAATGAAATCGACCCCCCCCCCTACCCCCGAAACAAAAACAATACAAAAAAACAAACACAAAAAACAACCAAACAAAAAAAAACAACCTTAGAAAACAAGAACAAAATATAAGAATGGGAAAAAAAATCGTGAAATTGATTACACAGGAGAAGAACAAAGAAGAAACAAAGAACCTCAGGAATGTGTCGTGTGGCAACCAACTTCCTCCTAACCTTATTAGAACAGAAAGAAATGCACGGTTCGGTGAGCAGAGGCATGATTAAACAAACCAAAGTAGAATAGAGGGATTAAACAGAAAAAACAGTCTCCAGCTATGATTAACACACCGTGCATTCAAGACTGCAAATAACGAATGGTGTACAGAGAGGAAAAGGCGAGATAAAGGGGATTGGGAGAAGAGAGAGAGAGAGAGAGAGAGAGAGAGAGAGAGAGAGAGAGAGAGAGAGAAATGTTTTAATGAAAAGGCCATTGGCCCATGTCAATAGAAACACACACACACACACACACACACACACACACACACACACACACACACACACACACACACACACACACACAGAGATAGAGAGAGAGAGAGAGCTGTCAATCCTGCTATAGTCAATCGTGGCGCATCAGTTCCATTATTTGTCAACCGAAGCAACATCTAGACTTGTCTCTCTCACTCTCTCTCGCCTTGACTACATCTCTATTTCCTGTTTTGCATGCTTCATCTATTTAGACCCTTCAGCGCATACAAAACTCTGCTGCTCGATTCGTCCTCGGAAAGAAAAGATCTGAGCACATCACTCCTCTTTTGCAACATCTCCATTGGCTCCCTCACACATAATAAAGTATAAGATCAGCACTCTATGTAATAAATGTATTCACAAGTCTGCCCTTTCCTACCTCTGTGGCTGCCTTCACCTCTACACACCATCTCGCTCTCTACGATCGGCTTCGGATCCACTCTGTTTACTCATAACCAGATTCGAACACTCCACTGTCGGCCGCCGTTTGTTTCTCTTGTCTCTGGACATTGCTTTTGGAATGAACTTCCTCTTTCGCCGCGTCAGGTTTCCACACTCATCTCTTTCAAATCTGGCTTAAAACCCACCTTTTTCCAAGATAGCCCCCTTCTCCTGCCTCTTCTTTTTCTTCAGTTTATCAAGCTTCGAGTTATGCATGCGTGGAATGACTGACTGGTTGAAAGCGCTTTGATTTTTTTTTTTTTTTTTTTTTTTTTCTGCACAAGATTCAGCGCTATGTCGATGCTAATCATCAATCATTAGAGAGAAGGGTGAGGAGAGACAGAGAGAGAGAGAGAGAGAGAGAGAGAGAGAGAGAGAGAGAGAGAGAGAGAGACAGAGAGAGAGAGAGGAAGAAGAAGACGCAGAGGGCGGAGGGGGTGGGGAGAAATCATTGATATAATTATGTATATAGGCCTTTTTTTTCTAACGAGAAACCAAATCATTTTGTGGTGTTAGTTCTGTTGTTGTTGTTGGAAACACAGTACAATATGTTTTCCGGTTTGAAAACGACTTTGAACTTTTTTTTTCTCTTTTTTTCATGATTGAAGAGTTCACGCTGGTTTTCCCACACCTGCACTGGCGTTGTCAATAAGATGCCATGCCTTGGCAGCCACGGAAACGCAATATCATCACAGCCGCCCCCTCACAAGAAGCATTCCATGGATTCACCACATAGTCCAGGTATATTAACACCGGGAAGCGACGACTGTCCTGTCGTAAACAGGTGCAGCCCAAGAATCTGTGCTATGTCTCTGGCTTTGGCTTGGATCTGTCTCTCTGTCTCTGTCTGTCTGTCTGTCTGTCTGTCACACTCTCTCATTTTGACGCTGTGTTACACTTCTACATTAACATGTTATGTTATAGTTCGTCCGTCGGGATCGACGAGGACCATCTAGTCATCCTGGGGGTGGGTGGGTTTGGCTCTGTGGGTGCGCAGATGACTGGTCAGGCCAATCCGCGCCCGGAAGGTTCTGACGCAGTGTGGACAGGGGATGGTGGCGGCTGTCGGGGACTTGCTGGCACTGCTTTTCATGGCCTGTCTGCGTTGCTCTGCTGCAGCGATTCTGTTGGCCTCACAGGATTTGGCGCCTTTGTGGACAGCTGAACGCCACTTTGGTCTGTCCATTGCATTCAGCTCCCATGTGTCGTGGCTGATGTTGAAGGCCTTCAGAGAAGCTTTCAGAGTGTCTTTGAAGCGCTTCGTTTGGCCTCCATGGGAGCGCTTGCCATGTTGGAGTTCGCCGTACAGCAGTTTCTTGAGGAGCCGGTGGTCTGGCATGCGAACTACATGGCCTGCCCAGTGCAGCTGGGCCTGCATCAAGATGGTGTAGATGCTGGGCAAGTTTGCACGAGTGAGCACCTCTGTGTCAGGGATCTTCTCTTGCCACTTTATGCCGAGAAGTTTTCTGAGGCTGGTGGTGTGGAAGTGGTTCAGCTTTTTGGCGTGGCGTTTGTAGACCGTCCATGATTCACATCCATAGAGCAGTGTGGTGAGAACTATGGCCTTGTATACTTTGAGCTTCGTCTCCAGGGTGATGCCTCTCCTGTTCCAAACGTTCTTATGGAGTCTGCCAAAGGCAGCGCTGGCTTTGGCGAGTCTGGCATTCACCTCGTCGTCGGTGACAACTGTGCGAGAGAGTGTACTGCCCAGGTATATGAACTTGTCCGCCGCATTCAGTCGTTGCCCGTTGATGAAGATGTTTGGTTCAACGTAAGGCTTTCCTGGAGCTGGCTGGTGCATCACCTCGGTCTTCTTTGTGCTGATTGTGAGGCCAAAGTTGTCACAGGCAGCAGATAACTTGTCGACGCTGTGTTGCATGTCAGCTTCGGAGGCAGCATTGAGAGCACAGTCCTCAGCAAGCAGGAAGTCGTTGACGGTGTCTGTCCTCACCTTGTTTTTTTCTTGAAGCCTCCTGAGGTTGAAGAGTGAGCCATTTGTGCGGTACCTGATGCCAATGCCTACGTCAGCGTCTATGAAGGCATCTGTCAGCATGGCTGAAAACATGAGACTGAACAGGGTGGGGGCAAGAACACACCCTTGCTTGACTCCGTTGGAGACAGGGAATGGTTCTGAAGTCTCTCCATTGTCTTGGACTCGGGCCAGCATCCCATCGTGTAGTTGCTGTATGATGGTGATGAACTTTCTGGGACATGATTCTCCAAAGGCCATCTCTGCTAACAGTATCGAAGGCCTTGGTCAGATCGACATAGGTGGAGTAAAGGTCGGCGTTCTGTTCCTGACACTTCTCCTGGAGCTGCCTGGCAGCAAACACCATGTCGATAGTCCCGCGTTCTTTCCGGAAGCCACACTGGCTCTCTGGTAGGAGACCTTGCTCAAGGTGCGCTATGAGCCGGTTGAGTAGCACTTTGGCCAGAGTCTTGCCTGCGACGGACAGCAGGGATACTCCACGATGGTTGTCACAGGCCTGACGATTTCCTTTTCGCTTGTACATGTGTATGATGGAAGCGTCTTTGAAGTCCTGTGGAACTGCCTCATGCTGCCAGATGAGCTGGAATAGCTGATGAAGCTTCTCAGTCAGCGCCATACCACCTTTGTAGACCTCAGCTGGAATGGAGTCTGAGCCAGGGGCTTTGCCATTGGATAGCAGACGGATAGCTTTCTGGGTCTCCTGCAAAGTTGGAATGGCATCCAACGACTCACTGACTGGCACCTGGGGGAGTCGGTCGATGGCTTCATCATTGATGGTGGAAGGGCGGTTCAGTACGCTGTCAAAGTGTTCAGCCCATTTCTCAAGGATCCCGTCCTTGTCAGTGATTAGGGTAGAACCATCAGCACTGAGGAGTGAAGCAGATCCGGAGGTGGTGGGACCGTAGACTTCTTTCACGCCGTTATAGAAGTTCTTCATGTCGTTCCTGTCTGCAAAGCCCTGGATCTCATCAGCTTTGTTGCTCAACCAGGAATCCTGCATCTGCCGCAGCTTCAGCTGGATGGTGCTGCCTGCGCTCTTCAGTATGTCTTTCTCTGACTGTGACTTGGGATCTTCAATGTGGGCTCTGTAGGCTTGGCGTTTGTCTTCCAGCAGCTGCTTGATCTCAGTGCAGTTCTCATCAAACCAGTCTTTGTGCTTCCTGGCAGAAGACCCCAGGCACTCCATGGCAGTGTTGTACACCGTCTCATGCAGTGCGCCCCATGCTGCCTCCACATTCTGGTTGTCCAGCACGGTGGACTCAAGGCGTTCCTCCAGAGTGTCAGCAAAGCTCTGCTTGATGTTGCCTAGCTCCAGCTTGTTGACATTCAGGCGTTTGGGTGCTTTCATGCCCTGAGGCCGTCTCTTGGGCTGGATGCGGAGGTTGAGTTTGGAGACGATAAGGCGGTGGTCTGTCCAGCACTCGGCGCCGCACATGGCCCTCGTGACTCGTACGTCCTGCCTGTCCCTCTTCCTGACGATGACAAAGTCGATGAGATGCCAATGCCCAGAGCGAGGATGCATCCATGACGTCCTGTTACGGGTAGGGAGGCAGAAGACGGTGTTTGTGATAAGGTCGTACTCGGCACATGTCTGGAGAAGTAGTTAACCATTGCTGTTACAGTTGCCAACCCCATGCTTCCCAATCACGCCTTCCCAGGAGGTGATGTCACAGCCAATTCTCGCGTTAAATTCACCAAGAATGATGAGCTTGTTGTGTTGGGAACAGTGGTGATGACAGCGTTCAGGTCCTCGTAGAACTTGTCCTTGATCTCATCCGGGTTGGTCATGGTGGGCGCGTAGGCGCTGACAATGGTGGTAAACTTCTTCCCGTTGCATAAAGGGAGTTTCATCGTCATCAGGCGATCGTTCACTCCTTTCGGGGGGCCAGCCATCTTGCCAACGAGGGTTGTCTTCACTGCAAAGCCAGCTCCAGCCTCACGTCTCTCTTTAGGTCCGCGACCACTCCAAAAGAAGGTGTAGCCTGCGCCTCGCTCACAGAGTTCGCCTTTTTCTGCCAGTCTGGTCTCACTTAAGGCAGCGATGTCGATGTTGTACCTGGCTAGTTCACTCGCAATGAGTGCTGTGCGTCTCTGTGGTCTGTCCGAGTCGCCTCTGTCCAGAAGCGTACGCACGTTCCATGTAGCAATGGTCAATGGGGTGCTCCTTGTTTTCTTCTTTCCTTCCTTTATGTGTCGACCGCTTGAGTAGGGTCCCCGTCAGCCGCGGTATGCTGACTAGGGTGGTGTGGAGCAGGCAATGTTTAGGGCACCTTTTCTAGCCCCTTCCTCATGCCATGGAGGTGAGCAGTGCTGTCCTGAAGAGGGCTGCTCAGTCGCTCAGGGGGCTGCCGATCTCCACCGCTGCTCCAGTCGGTGAAAAACGACCCTATGGCCTGAGCCGCCTGTGTGCAGGTCCGCGGCTACGACTGCCAGTGTACCCACACCTGTCGCTTCGTCGCTCACCTGTTGCCACAGGGCTTGGGGAAAATGATGGTATGGGATGAAGGATGACTGATGACTTGCGCGATGACTCTGTTTATAGTGAGGAGGAGTTGCGCACCGTCGACCTCACTCTCTTGTCCGAGACCGTCTGTATCCAGAGGCAAGACGAGGTCAAGACGACTGGAGATGGAAACGGATGCAGTGGATGACCAGGATGTCCTATGTGCCTCATCCTGCCCTCAGCACTCCACAGTGCTCTGCTGCAACCGCCTTCCTCTCCGTTGAACCATGAAGGTTTCTTCCGCAGAGTCCGCCGGATCCAGTCTTCACATGCTTGGGTAGACAAGCCCTAACTCACCGAGGGTTTGAGACCCGTCGGCTACCCCAGATAGATAGATAGATAGATAGAGAGAGAGAGAGAGAGAGAGAGAGAGAGAGAGAGAGAGAGAGAGAAGAGACAGAGACAGAGAGAGACAGAGAGAGACAGAGACAGAGAGACAGACAGAGAGAGACAGAGATATACAAAGCCAAAGAGGTGTGCTGATGAAGTCAAAGAACAATATAATTGTCTGATGGTTTTGCACTGATTATGACATCAACTCAACTGAAGAACGTTGTCAACTTATTATTGACTGTATTTTCTTTTCTTTTTTTTTCTTTTCGCCATAAGTGCTACATTTGTATTTGCATTCCCTTCAGAACAGGCAGTGGCGGATACTAAATGAAATGTTCTTCTTGTTTCGTGTTCTCCCCCCCCCCCCCTCTCTCTCTCTCTCTCTGTGTCTGTCTCTGTCTCTCTGTCACTCTCTCTTTCCCTACCACCTCTCTCTCTCTTTCCCTACCACCTCTCTCTCTCTTTCTCTTCCACCTCTCTCTCTTTCCCTACCACCGCCCCTCTCTCTCTCCCGTTCTCCCTCTTTTTTATTTTATTTACCCTCCTCCGTCACTCTTCTCTCTCCCTCTCTCTCATCCACACCCTCTCTCTTCTCTCTCCCCCCCCTTTCTCCCTCTCTCTCTGCGTCTCTTCCCTCAGTCAGTCCTTGACTTTCCCACTGGAAGGATACAGAGAGATAAGAAGAACGGAAAGTGGTGGTTGTCTGTGGTGAAGCAGAAACTAATTGGCAGCCTCTTTTCCGTCACCTTTTCTTTCTCTGGTCACCCCCCCCTCTCTCTCTCTCTCTCTCTCTCTCTCTCTCTCTCTGTGTCTTTCTCCCTCTCTCTCATCTCATTCGGTCTCTCAATCTCTCTCTATGCCTAGTCACTCTCTGTTACTCTTTTACCTCTCTTTTTCTCTCCCTCCCTCCTTTCTAACATTCTCTCTCTCTCTCTTTCTCCCTCTCTCTCCCTTTCTGTCTGTCTCTGTCTCAGAGTGTATGCTTATGTGTGTGTAAGTGTGCGTGAGAGAGAGAGAGAGAGAGAGAGAGAGAGAGAGAGAGAGAGAGAGAGAGAGAGAGAGAGAGAGAGAGTATGTGTGTGTTCTGTGTGTGTTTTATTTTATTATTATTATTTTGTGTGTGTGTGTGTGTGTGTGTGTGTGTGTGTGTGTGTGTGTGTGTGTGTTCTTTTTACCATGCTAATGCCTTATGTTGTATTGTATTCGCATGCTATGACTTTAAATAGCATTGTGTAGTGCATGCAATGACATATATAATGCAGTATTGTGAAGTGTAGACTCTGTTTCAGGGCGGGGAATGGATGAAAAAACAGCGCGCCAGTACTTACCTATTATCC
>NC_134877.1:30478013-30490513 GCF_041734735.1 Babylonia areolata | reverse complement strand
CATTAGGAAATAAGCTGAGCTGGGAAATAGGATTTGCCAATCGAGTCAAAATGCGCAGTGTGTGTGTGTGTGTGTGTGTGTGTGTGTGTGTGTGTGTGTGTGTGTGTGTGTGTGTGTGTGTGTGTGTGTGTGTGTGTGTGTGTGCGTGCTTGTGTGTTGGGAGGGTGTGTGTGCAAGCGTGCATAAGCGCTCGAATATGTGTGTTTGTGTGTGCGGGTGTGTGTGTGGGGGTGGGTGGGTAGGTAGGTGCGTTTGTGTGTGTGTGTGTGTGTGTGTGTGTGTGTGTGTGTGTGTGTGTGTGTGTGTGTGTGTGTGTGTGTGTGTGTGTGTGTGTGTGTGTGTGTGTGTCTGTGTGTGTGTGTGTGTGTGTGTGTGTGTGTGTGTGTGTGTGTGTGTGTGTGTGTGTTTGGGTGTGCATTTGCATGTGTGTGTATGTGTTCGTGTGTGTGTGTCTGTGTATGCAGGTGTGTGCGTATAGTGTGTATGCATTTGTATGTTTGTCTGCGTCTGTTCGTTCGTTCTTTAGTTTAACGTCTTTTCACTGTAAGTGATATTAGACGAGGGTCGGAAAAAATCGAGTGGGAGGATGGTAATGAAGGGGGTGGGGGGTGGGGGGTGATTACTGTGTACGCATGTCAGTAAGTGAAAGTGTGTGTGTGTGTGTGTGTGTGTGTGTGTGTGTGTGTGTGTGTGTGTGTGTGTGTGTGTGTGTGTGTGTGTGTGTGTGTGTTACATATAGAAAATGATTGATTTGTTAAAAAAACAAAAAACAACAACAACAAAACCCATAACAATACAACATAATTCTAATGAAAAACTAACAACTGTAACAGCGAACCAACTGGACAATTGAACAAGGCGTTGAAAAAGTCATACATTAGCAATGGACTGCTGAAGATCGTCAACACTGAAGATGATTTCAGTTCAGGGATTTGAGACTTTAACATATCGCAAGTTGGTATATGATCGGCTGTTATGTGAACACCACAGATGCAAGAAACATTACTGATATATTTTGTCCTAAAACAAATCATTTTCCATCTGCCGATTAGATAAATGATTTGCCTCTTATGAAAATCATTATTGTAATGTTTTCCCATGAAACCATACATTTTCTGTATGTTCTTATGTAACTCCGAGTTACCGGTGTGTTTTTCCTCAAACTGAAATTTTGACCATTGGACTTTTTCTACCATGTTGTAACATTCCTGTAGTGAAAGCGAAACATTTAAATCTAACTCCTTCGTGGAGCTTCTAGCTCCTTTTTTTTTTTTTTTAGCGAAAATGTCAACTTTTTCATTATAGTAAAAACCGCAGTGAGAAGGAATCCAGCAAAAGGTTATGTGAGAGCCTTTTAGTAAGAGTTCGTGAATCAAATGGTCAATTTCAATAACGAGCTCATACCTAACCGTTTCTTTTATAAGTTCAATAGCGTGAAAAACTGATTTAGAATCAACACAAAATAGAATCTGAAATATAGTTTTCGGAAAGGATATTATGAAATTTAACGCCATTAGAATTGCTATGAGTTCAGCTGTGAAGATGGACTTATTCTCTCCCAGTTGAAATGTGTTTTGAAAGTTAAGGTCTGGAATAACGAAACCAGCACCAGCTCTATCATTTACAACAGAGCCGTCTGTAAATATCTTTAGATGATTAAGGTATTTCTCTTCCAAATGGATTCGTACATGCGATGTAAGTAAATTTATGTTGTCATTGTTGTCATCTTTGGTCAGATCAGTGTGATCGATATCAAATTGCGCTCTTTGATGTTCCCATACAGGTGTAGGTGATACTACAGACCTTTTAGCAAAATGTGGGGTTTTATTCACGCCGGAATTTGTTAAAATACTTGGCGTGTATGTTCCCAGTGTGGTATGAGAGGACATGGATCTAGTTCTCTTTGGAAAATCGCGGTCGGATCTGAGAGTTATTTCTGATTCGAAATCATTTTCGTCCGTTAAACTTCTCAAGACAAATTTACTACACGCAAGTTCCCTTTGACCCTCTAATGGTAATACTCCCGCTGCACTGTACGTTTTCTTACTGGAAGCATGGACTGGTAAGGCAAGTGCCAGTTTATATGTTCTGCAGTCTATGCTTTGAATTTTTTTCAATAAATATTTCGGTGCACTGAAGTATACTTCTTGTGCACATATCAGTTTTGACCGAACAGGTGATGTGCAAAGGTGTAGTAGAATGAATATGTCCTGGCTCCATGGTTGTTTGCATACTATTTTCAAGAAGTTTAATGTTTTCCTGGCCTTTGTTAAAATGTAATCGATTTGATGATTCCAAGTTAATTTTGATGTTAGGTGTACTCCAAGGAATTTAACTACGGTTTTTTTGTGTGTTATATATATATATATATATATATATATATATATATATATATATATATATATATATATATATATATATATATTCCAGGGTGTTATCATAAATTTTAAAGGAAGACAATGTTGCTGGAGCAGTCAATAAGAAAAAGCATACATTTAGAATATATAGACGAAAAGCATCGACTCAGAACCACAAGGCTATGAACCACGCCAAATTAAAAAGTAATAGAGTAATAGAACAAGCCAAGAAAACATACTGGACAACATTTTGTAACACCGAAGTCTCAGACTATAAAATTACTAAAAAAGTGTGGGATCAATTAAATATCATGAAGAATGGGATAAAACTTCCAGAATATCCTGTCACTTTAGGAAACAACAAACTCAGAAAAAGCTGAAGCATTTGTCAACTTGTTTTTTAAAGTAAGCAGACTAGATGGACTACCACAGGTACAGAAAGCACTCAGAGAAAAAGAAGAAAAATCTGAAATTTATAATGATCCTGCTCCTGATAATCAACATTACGTTAATGCTCCTCTAACACACCAAGAAATGAAAGATGCAGTCTATTCCATTTCAAATAGAAAAAACACAAAAAAACATCGGTAGTAACTGATGCAATTTCTAATGAAATGATGAAGCATCTACCAGATAAATGGATAAACATTCTTCTTAATATATTCAAACGATGTTGGGACACTGATGTTCTCCCTAAAATCTGGAAGGAATCAATAATAGTTCCAATCCACAAACAAGGCAAACCAAAATCACACATTGACAGTTACAGACCTATAGTACTCACTTCTCATGTCTGTAAGTTGCTAGAAAAAATAATATTAAACAGACTCATATACTACTGTGAAAAGAATAATGTCATCCCTGTAAATCAAGCAGGTTTTAGAAAAAACAAGATCCACAATTGATCATTTAGTGAAATTAACCACTCAGGTTAAGCACCAATTTGCGAGACGAAAATGTTTGCTTGCAACTTTTTTCGACATACCCATAACCAAGTGTGGCAATCACGTCTAAGGTTAAAAATGAAGACGATTGGATTATCGGGACATATGTATAACTTTATAAAAAAAAGACTTCTTAGAAAACAGAAAAATTCAGGCTAAAATAGGGAATACGTATTCATCTACACGAACATTGCAGACATATATTCCTCAGGGCTCTGTAATTGATCCAATATTGTTCAACATTCTAATGAATGGTCTACCAAAAAAAACCTAACACAGAATGTTGTAATGGTTCAGTACGCTGACGATATATGCATGTGGATGAAAGTTACAATCAAAACGAATACGCCTGCCCGATATATGAATTACACAAAAAAGCTATATCAAAATGAATTAAACACAGTAGCAAATTATATGAGCGAGAATGGTCTGCAAATATCAACCGAAAAAACACACTTGATGCTTTTTAATAATGGTCTGTAGTCCACCATACATTGCCTAAGTGATTACGGTTTTTAACGCTGTGTGTATTCATTTTAGGAATAGATTCATTGGCAGCATTTAGAATATTGTTGCAAAATTTGTTGTATATTTTGTCAATATTATCTTCGGTAGATACTGTTAGAGCTAGATCATTTAGAATATTTGCGAAAGTGACCCAATCTGCTTTTTTGTAGTTGTACTTTGGGATTGCATCCTGGATAGTATTTTCTAATTTAATTTTTTCGTTAATCGTGATGGATATTGGAACATGGTCACTTCCTGATGTATCGTCACGAGTTTTCCATGAGCATGATAAGTTAAGGGTGAAGTCAATGTTAAATCTATAGCTGTTGGTCGATGAGTGGGTACGTCAAGAATTCTAGTACATGAGCCATCGCTAAGTAATCTTAGTGATGAATCCACTATATTTTCTATAAGCCTGTTGCTCTTCACGACAGTACAATCGTTTTCCCAAAAAGGAGAGTGAGCATTGAAATCACCACCGATTATCCACTTTTCACTTTGATCTTTGACGGTTTTCAACCAGTCAGTGTTAAACTGTTATCATTGTCTGCTCCTTTTGGTAAGTAGACCGATACACAATTGACAATAATTGAATCAGAAAACTTGATAGTGGTGGACCTTGACGAAATATTTTCTACATTTTTGGGGAACGGGCGACTGTTTGATACAATATTGTAGTCCGACACGGATATAAATAGCAGTGTTGATCTTTGCGTCATGTCGTTTCTTGATCAACGACTGGTGGGTAATAGAACTGCTTCAGTTTAGGGAGATTATTCTTTTTGACATTAAAGACTGAAGCAGAAGGACATGAAACTCGTTTGATGCAAGGTCTTGTCGTAAATAGTCAATGTTTGTGGACAATGATCTGCAGTTTCATTGAATTATCTTGATATTGTTCTTTAAAAAAAAAAAAAAACATTGTCAAAATGATATGGATAGATAATATGAATATGCGAGCTGCTAAATTAACTATAATAACTGGAAAATAAATAGAAAAAAAAGTAGTTTATCAATAAATACTTAATTACCACCGAGAGTGTCACAAGTGATTCTTTCACAAAGTGCGGCAGATGACGGATTCTGGAATAGTCAGCACAGTTGATCCGACTTGCTTTGTTATTGCGAAAGTAAACTACTGCAGGTTTAAGACTAAGTTAACTTATCTGTTTGTTTAAGTTATGTTTATGATCATGTGCTCTGCTGTGTGATTAAGATTAAGTTATTATATATATATATATATATATATATATATATCATCATCATAATCATGGCCTGGCTTCGCTGACGAAGATCTAGGAAGGGCGTTGTCCACGTCTGATGCAGGCACGCTCATGGCTGACAAGGCCAATGCGGGAAAAGCAGAGTCGGCCGCAGCGGTTGCAAGGGAAAGTCTGGTCTGGGTTCGCGGCTGCAGCGTCGTGGTTCTTCCTCCTTCTGCGTTTGTCCTCAAGGCTGGCCCTGCGGTTGTTTTCGAAGGAGGAGACAGCTTGGTGGATGGTGCGTCGCCAGGTCTCTCGATCAGCGGCTACTGTGGACCACTGGCGATGGTCAATGTGACAGGCACCGAGAGCTTTCTTCAAGGAGTCTTTGTATCTCTTCTTGGGTGCTCCTCTGTCACGGTGGCCAGTGGACAGTTCGCCATACAGCGCGATCTTGGGCAGGCGGTGGTCCTCCATCCTGGACACGTGCCCTGCCCAACGTAGCTGGGTCTTTAGCAGCACTGCCTCGATGCTGATAGTCTTTGCCTGCTCCAGGACCTCGACATTTGTGATGTAGTCACTCCAGTGGATGCTGAGGATGGTGCGAAGGCAGCGCTGGTGGAAGCGATCAAGCAGTCGTATGTGGTGCCGGTAGGTGACCCAGGTTTCGGAGCCATACAACAGGGTGGGCAGTACAACAGCTCTGTACACGCTGATCTTTGTGTCTTTCTTCAGGTGTTTGTTGTTCCACACTCTCTTGTACAGCCTGCCGAATGCGCTGTTTGCCTTTGCAAGTCTGTTTGTCGATCTCCTTGTCGATCTTGGCGTCAGACGAGATGGTGCAGCCTAGGTAGCTGAACTGGTGGACCGACTTCAGCTCTGTCTCACCGATGTTGATGTGAGGAGCGTGGAATCTTCCTGTGGGGCAGGCTGGTGGAGAACTTCCGTCTTTTTCAGACTGACTTCTAGGCCGAAGAGCTGCGCAGCCTCTGCGAAGCAGGACGTTATACGCTGCAGGGCCGCTTCTGTATGGGCGACGAGGGCAGCATCGTCGGCAAACAGAAGCTCTCTGATGAGTTGCTCCAGTGTCTTGGTGTGGGCCTGTAGCCGCCTCAGGTTGAATAGGCTGCCATCAGTGCGGTATCTGATGAAGATACCGTCGTCGTCGCCAAGATCTTCAGTGGCCTGTTGGAGCATCATGCTGAAGAAGATCGTGAAGAGGGTCGGCGCGAGGACACAACCTTGTTTCACTCCATTTCCAATTGGGAAGGGCTCCGAAAGGTCGTTGCTGTGTCTGACCTGTCCATGCTGTTCCTCATGTAGTTGGATGACCATGCTGAGGAATTTTGGGGGCATCCTAGACGTTTCATGATCTCCCACAGACCTTTTCTGCTCACGGTGTCGAAAGCTTTCGTGAGATCGACGAATGTCGCATACAGTCCTTTGTTCTGTTCCCGACATTTTTCTTGTAGCTGTCTGAGAACGAAGACCATGTCAGTGGTGCCTCTGTTGGCTCTAAAGCCACACTGACTCTCTGGGAGATGTTCTTCGGCGATAGTAGGCACCAGCCGATTTAGGAGGACTCTGGCGAGGATCTTGCCTGCGATGGAGAGCAGAGTTATCCCCCTGTAGTTGGAGCAGTCCGACTTTTCTCCCTTGTTTTTATACAGGGTGATGATGACTGCGTCACGGAGGTCCTGTGGTAGTTTGCCTTGCTCCCAGCAGCAGACAAAGAGGTTGTGGAGTTTGGAGTGTAGTGCTGGGCCTCCATTCTTCCACGCCTCCGGCGGAATTCCGTCAACCCCTGCTGCCTTGCCACATTTCAGCTGTTCAATGGCCTTGACAGTCTCTTCTAGGGTTGGTAGCTCGTCCAGTTGTAATTTCACTGGCTGTTGTGGGATGCGGAGAATTGCCGAGTCTTGAACCGTGCGGCTGGCGCTGAAGAGGGCCTGGAAATGTTCCGACCACCTGTTCAGGATCGACGTCTTGTCTGTGAAGAGCGCCTGGCCGTCTGCGCTGCGCAAAGGACTCTGGACCTGGTATGAGGGACCGTACACCGCCTTCAAGGCTTCGTATAAGCCCCGGTAGTCACCAGTGTCTGCACAAAGCTGAGCCCTCTCTGCCAGGTTGGTCCACCACCCATTTTGAATCTCACGAAGCTTGCGCTGGAGGTTGCTGCATATGAGCCGGAAAGTTGCTTTCTTCACCGGACAAGACGGTTGTGCAAGGTGAGCCTGGTGGGCTGATCTCTTCTTCGCCAGCAATTCTTGGATCTCCTGGTTGTTTTCGTCAAACCAGTCCTTGTTCTTTTTCGATGAGAACCCTAGGACTTCTTCAGAGGACTGCAGGATGGCTGATTTCAGCTGTGCCCATAGTGCTTCTGGAGAGGGGTCTGTGGGGCAACTGGGGTCTTCAAGTTTGTCCTGAAGCTTCGCCTGGAATTCAGCTTTCACTTCAGCTGACTGAAAGTTGCCGACCTGGAATTTCTTCCTAGGAGCTCCTCCTTTCTTTGGTTTGGGCTTGAAGTGGAGCCTGAGCTTGCTGCGGACGAGGCGGTGGTCAGTATGA
Organism: Babylonia areolata; assembly: GCF_041734735.1. Lineage (NCBI taxonomy): Eukaryota > Metazoa > Mollusca > Gastropoda > Neogastropoda > Buccinidae > Babylonia > Babylonia areolata. The sequence goes on along the minus strand of NC_134877.1, from coordinate 30,482,935 downwards.
CACTCCGCGCTGGGCATCACTCGGGTGTGTAGGACGTCTCGTACGTCTCTCTGGCGCATCAGGATGTAATCAATGAGGTGCCAATGTTTGGACCGAGGATGCATCCACGTTGTCTTCAGGCTGTCCTTCTGCTGGAAAATGGTGTTGGTGATGGTAAACTGCTGCTCTGCACAGAACTCGAGAAGAAGGCGCCCATTGTCGTTGCAATTACCAACGCCATGCTTGCCAAGGACTCCTTTCCAGGCTTCTGAATCTTGGCCAACTCTGGCATTGAAGTCGCCAAGGATGATGACCTTGTCGTCAGCAGGGTGTTCTGAACGAGGTTGCGCAGATCAGTGTAAAACTTGACCTTTTCTGTGGGGTCCGCTTGGAGGGTTGGAGCGTACACGCTGAACAGAGTGGCATGCTGTTTGTTCCGTAGTGGGAGGCGCATGGACATAATTCGGTCTGAGTGTCCCTGTTGGCAGGTTTTCAAGCTTGGAGGCAATGGTGCTCCTGACCATAAAGCCTACGCCATAAAGGCGTCTCTCGGTCTCTGGCTTGCCTGACCAGTAGAGGGTGTACCCAGCGCCGTGTTCCTGGAGGCTGCCTTTCCCTGCAAAGCGGACTTCGCTGACGGCAGCAATGTCAATGTTCAGTCTCTGAAGTTCGTGTGCGACTAGAGCGGAACGCCTTTCTGGTGGTTGCTGTCTGCAGAGTCACGCATGGTTCGGATGTTCCAGCATGCTACCTTTAGTCCTTTTGCACCTAATTGTGAGGCAGGTGCCGGCCTTTTCTTCTCTACTGTTGTTCGACCGCGTTTGGAGATGCCCGTTGACCGCGGCTAGCCAACTGGGGGGTATGGAGATGAGCATTTGTTTGGACCACCTTTTCTAGGCCCCTCTCCGTGTGGAGCAAGCAGTGCTGTCCCTAGAAAAGGCTGCTTGGTCGTTCAGGGTGCTGCCGAGTGATGCTGTCACCTCCGGGTCAACAATCAGGCGACCAATATCCTGAACCGCCTGCATGCAGGATTGGAACTGCGGCTTCCAGTGACATCTTCCACCTGCCGTTTCGCCCTTTCCCATCGCTACAGGGCTTGGAATAGTTGGTGGCGCGGACGTGGACGTGTCCTTCAAGCCTGCGCAATGGAATTTTAGGTGGAGTGCAGTGTGCGCAGTACTGGCCCCACCCTTTACACCCGTGGTTCATCTGCCATAGCCTAGCAAGCTGGGACGGTGACAGTGAGGTCCTCAGGTCGTAGGTTTTATATCAGACTGTCCTTGTCCTAGCCTCTGGCTCAAAAACCTTCCTCGGAGGCACGGGGGCGCGGCTACTGAAAGTCGGGACATGGCCATGGACCCAGGGTCAATGCATGTCGAGACTGTCCTGCATTCCTTAGCACTTCATGGGTTTTACTTCAGACTTTTCCTTGTCTTAGATGGACTGCCTTCCCGGGCTGTCGAGCTCCATCTGCCCGCATGTGACAGGTAGCACAGGGTTACATGGTACCTGTGGCAGGTAGAGACCTGACCTGACCTGACATATATATGTATATATGTTTTGCACATCACAGAGCATGGTAACATAACTTAATTTGTAATTTATGCTACTGTTATTGACACTTGTAAGTTCACTGTAAGCATCATATTCTGAACTGTTAAGTAGGATTATTCTTTGCCGCTTATATCTTAATAACACCCTCTCTACATCTCAAATATGTTCCACCAATCGTCTCTTGGTCCAGGAAAGTGTTGAGGTCCCTATCGGTGGAACGGGGCTGCCTTGGTGGGTTGCTGCCTGGTCCTGGTTGTTCTCTTGGGTTTTGTCCAAAACAGCTGTCGCACGTGGCGCCCAAGGTTCACGGCCAGGGTGTTGGAGCCTTTTCTCGTGGGGTGGATACTGTCTTGGAGGTTGATGGGGTGGAGATTGTCGTGTGAGACCAGCGACACGCCTTTTAATTCAAATAGGTCGTTGGAAATGACGGCATTAAAGAGCTGTCGTTTGATTTCCATTTCTGGGTGTTTTACTGGAGCTACTTTGCTGACGGTGATGCGGGCTTGAGGGTGACTTTTGTGAACATATGTTACGACTTCAACAAACTTCTTACTCACTGTCCGGGCGTCTTCCTTTTCCGATTGTTGATACGATACCGCAGTGCAGTACAATGCCGTCGAGAGGTCTGCTCGTTGCTTCGGTGGTGGCATCAAGTTGTTGTTGAAGATCTTTGTTGTATGTCTTTTGGGGCACGGCAACAAATTCGTAGGACTGATCTAGCCTCTTTTGTTGTACACCTTTGAGAACCGAATTATAAAGAACGGCAAGTGGTAGGTCGTCTTCTTGGTATTTGGTTCCTTTTACGTCATTTGGATTTTCAGGCTTTACGTCTTTTGCAGCACTGACGTCATTTGTTTTCCTTGGCCGTTTTTTTGTTGTTATTGTTGTTGTTGTTGACCGATTTTGGTGGTTTTGCTGGTTTTGGCGGTGCGCGGCAGTCGTCGTGGGTCGCAATGGGGCAGAGGGGACCTTTTTGGCAATTTCTGAGAAGGTAGGTGGGTATGGGACGTATGTTTGCGTGGCTGAGTTCTGCACTCACTTGCCTCGTTGTCCTGGTCAGCTTTTCGATTAGATGGTTTTGGTTGTTGACCGTCTTTTCCAGGGAGGCCACACGTTTACGTAGTTCCACGATTGTTCTTTTGAAATCCTCCATGCCTGTGATGTCGCTCGTTATTTCATTTTGGTTCCTGCCTTCATCACATTCTGTCTCTACGGACCCGGGCTCTGGGTTGATGGGGATCTTCTGGGACTTGCTCTTCTGTTCGATAGGATTCGCCTGCCCTCTGGCTTCTTTGGGCTTGTCTTCGTTTTCAGTGGTGTGCGAAGAAGTCATCGGGACACAAGGGTTGAACTTATTACTTCTTGCACGTGTTGTCCTAGTCATGGCAGTAGATTGTTTTAGCAGTCGGGCTTCAGACGTTGACTATCTCCGCCATCTGTGTGTCTGCGTGTGCATGTGTGTGTGCATTTTTGTGTTGGGGGGATGGGGGAGGGGGGGGGGGGGCATGGGGTATGGGGTGAGTTAGCGAGAGAGGGAGGCAGATGGTCAGCCTTTCGACTGCATACGTGACCACCAAGATGCCTTGACCACCCTGTGGGTCAGTCAGCTAATGATCAGGTTCATTCAATCAGTTCTCGTTTGTTCTCTGTGCCGGTTGCCAAACGATTGACGTTTCTGCAGTCAAATTAGGGATGAGCAGATCATACAGATCGTGTGTGTGTGTGTGTGTGCGTGTGTGTGTGTGTGTGTCTGTGTGTCTGTGTTGTTTGTGTGTGTGTCTGTGTGTTTCCAATGAGCAAGCAGTGGCGCGCACCACACATACACACACACACACACACACACACACACACACACACACATACACATACACATACACAAACACACACATGCACGCAACGAAGCTTCCATCCATATAATATATACTTACATATATAGTTTGTTTATTTCTTAGTTTGTTTTCAATTTTTAAAGAGTTGTTTAATGGGGCGGGCTGGGGGATTGGGGGGCGGGGGCAAGGGGAGTGGAGGTATGTGTGCGTGTGTGTGTGTGTGTGTGTGTGTGTGTGTGTTTGGGGGAGGGAAGAGGGGTAGCGGCAAAAGAAGGCGCGGAAAGGATCATTATAATTAACCCCTTGCCCGCCGCTGACAAACTGTCATCCACAGAGAAGGGCCTTAAGCTCAGTGAGATGTGATAGAGATCATGAGATCATTCAGCCGTCAGCTTAGTGAGATATGATAGAGATCATGAGATCATTCGGCCGTCACCTCAGTGGATGTGATTGAGATCATGGGATCATTCGGCCGTCAGCTCAGTGAGATGTGATATAGATGATGAGATCATTCACCGCGTTTTTAATCTTTGTTTTGTTTTGTTTTATTTTGTGTGTGTGTGTGTGTGTGTGTGTGTGTGTGTGTGTGTGTGTGTGTGTGTGTGTGTGTTGTCCCTGTTGGGGATTTCGTTGTTCTACAATATGAATAACAGCACTGAAATTCACACACTGAAAAGAGTGATTACATCAAGACAGATTCCACACTCATCCTATTTCTCCATCCCCCAACAGTAACGGGCTTAAAGGAATAAACGCAGGTTGAGAAATATGATTTTGCGCCTGCGCGCGCGTGCGCGCGTGTGTGTGTGATTCTTGCGATGGCTTTGTGTATGTGTGCGCGCGCATGCGCACGTGATTATGCGTTTATGTATATCCGGTCATGGTAGTAGGAGGCGGAGGAAGGGTTTGTATCGTCTGCATGTTTGTATGTCAGTTTTTTTGCATAGATTTGTATGCATGCGTGTCCATGAAAATGCGGCGTCCATATAACTTTGTGTCCCTAACCCCCATCATGCATGTATATACAAGCAGTGACGATGTGTGGATTGAACACATTATTCAGGGAATCTGCTTCGTGTGAGGAATGCCATTTTCTGCCTGCTGCATATGCTGCATGTTTATTTCGTTTCTGATGCAATGTTGTTGTTTCCAACGTGGATATTTTGTTTAAGAGAGAGAGGAGGGTGGCAGTGGTGTGTGTAGGATCAGATGGATTGAATGCAGGTTCGGTGTCAATTTTTTCAAGGGGGCGTCACTGCGTTCGGTAAAACCCATAACATACGCCACACCACATCTGCAAAGCAGAAGTCTGACCAGCAGCGTAACCCAACGGGCTTAGTCAGGTCTTGAGTGCATGCATATATATCATGTGTATATCTTTCCTACATAATTTTGCCAGAGGACAACACTCTCGCCGCCATGGATTCTTTTTCCAGTGCGCCACCGTCGGAGAAAGGGCGAGAGCGGGATTCGATCTCAGACCCTCGGGCTCTATTTTGCATGACATCTCAACCATTCTGCCATCTTCCCCCCAAATTAAACAAGCCTTCCGACAAAAAT
>NC_134877.1:30475232-30477913 GCF_041734735.1 Babylonia areolata | reverse complement strand
TAACCCCTTCAACTGAAGACGTTGTCAACTCATTATTGACTGTATTTTCTTCTTTTTTTCTTTTCGCCATAAGTGCTACATTTGTATTTGCATTCCCTTCAGAACAGGCAGTGGCGGATACTAAATGAAATGTTCTTGTTTCGTGTTCTCCCTCCCCCCCCCCTCTCTCTCTGTGTCTGTCTCTGTCTCTCTGTCACTCTCTCTTTCCCTACCACCTCTCTCTCTCTTTCCCTACCACCTCTCTCTCTCTTTCTCTTCCACCTCTCTCTCTTTCCCTACCACCGCCCCTCTCTCTCTCCCGTTCTCCCTCTTTTTTCTTTTTTTTTTATTTACCCTCCTCCGTCACTCTTCTCTCTCCCTCTCTCTCATCCACACCCTCTCTCTTCTCTCTCCCCCTCTCTCTCCCTCTCTCTCTGCGTCTCTTCCCTCAGTCAGTCCTTGACTTTCCCACTGGAAGGATACAGAGAGATAAGAAGAACGGAAAGTGGTGGTTGTCTGTGGTGAAGCAGAAACTAATTGGCAGCCTCTTCTCCGTCACCTTTTCTTTCTCTGGTCACCTCTCTCTCTCTCTCTCTCTCTCTCTCTCTCTCTCTCTCTCTCTCTCTTCTCTGTGTGTGTGTGTGTGTGTGTGTGCGCGCGCGCGCGCGCGCGCGCGTGTGTGTGTGTGTGTGTGTGTGTGTGTGTGTGTCTTTCTCCCTCTCTCTCATCTCATTTGGTCTCTCAATCTCTCTCTATGCCTAGTCACTCTCTGTTACTCTTTTCCCTCTCTTTTTTCTCTACCTCCCTCCTTTCTAACATTCTCTCTCTCTCTCTTTTTCTCCCTCTCTCTCCCTTTCTGTCTGTCTCTGTCTGTCTCTGTCTCAGAGTGTATGCTTATGTGTGTGTAAGTGTGCGTGAGAGAGAGAGAGAGAGAGAGAGAGAGAGAGAGAGAGAGAGAGAGAGAGAGAGAGAGAGAGAGAGTATGTGTGTGTTCTGTGTGTTTTATTTTATTTTATTATTATTATTATTATTATTATTATTATTATTATTATTATTATTATTTGTGTGGTGTGTGTGTGTGTGTGTGTGTGTGTGTGTGTGTGTGTGTGTGTGTGTGTGTGCGTGTTCTTTTTACCATGCTGATGTCTTATGTTGTATTGTATTCGCATGCTATGACTTTAAGTAGCATTGTGTAGTGCATGCAATGACATATATAATGTAGTATTGTGTAGTGTAGACTCTGTTTCAGGGCGGGAAATGGATGAAAAAAAAAAAAAAAGCGCGCCAGTACATACCTATTATCCTCGATAATAGAGAGTTTGTCTTGTCTTGTCTTGTCTTGTCGCTCTATCTCTCTTTCTCTTCCATCTCACAGTATGTGTGTCTATATCACTATAGTTGTGCTTCGTTCTAATTTAATGAATGTGCTTCTGATTCCCATTATTCTTTAACGATCATGCTTTTGCCGCTGCTGTCTAGTATTCTGCCGTGTAGACCCTAATCCAGTAATGAGTGTGTTTCTGATTTCACATATATATTCCGATAGTATATAGCGTTGTGTTGTATGAACTGTATCAAGACGGAGACAATATGGAAGAAAAAAAACAACACACCAGTGCTCATCTATTATTCTCAAAAATTAATAATCAGTATCGGGCTGGGGGAGTATCGACACGGGAGAGTATCGAACTGTGTTACACGCTGAATTGTCGCCAGTCCGCTAAATTGTCGCCAGCGACAAATCAATGGTTAACAGACCTACAGCGACCAGCGACAAATTAGCGGGTCACAGAACCACCAAACTGTCGCCGGTCGACGACATTTCAGCGGATTGGCGACGTTTTAGCGGTTACAAAGTAGCCGCTGATTTGTCGTTATTTTCTTCAGTGGCTGTTCATGACTAACAGTTTGTTTTGCTTTGAGGGTGGAGGGGAGGGGGTGGGGGTGGGGGTATTCTGTGTATTTGCGTGCGAAGTCGGGGGCATGTGTATGTACCCCCGGGTACATGTTCTCCAAGGTCTATGTTCCCAATGGTCAACAGTGGTCAGTGGCAATCAGCATTTGTGGTTAGTGGTATTCAGTGGTCAGTGATCAGCAGTGGTCAGTGGTCAGCAGTGGTCAACGGTCATAATGTTCCGTGGTGAACAGTGGTCAGTAGTAGTGGTCAGTAATATTCAGCGGTCAGTACTGGTCAGCAGTGGTCAGTAGTGATAGGTGATTAGCAGTGGTCAGTTGGCAGTAGTGGTTAGTAGTGGTCAGTAATGGTCAGCGGTAGTCAGTGGTCAGCGATGGTCTGTAGCGATGATGATGAGTACTTATATAGCGCCTATCCTCGGTCGGAGAGCAAGCTCTAAGCGCTTTACAGACACGGAGTCATTTGCACAACAGGCTGCCTGCATGGGTAGAGCCGACTGACGGCTGCCATTTGGGCGCTCTTTATTCGTTTCCTGTGTCATTCAGTCAGAGTTCAGTTACGCACACATACACACTCATACAGACATGTAACAATTAACGCGTATGACCATTTTGTTCATTTACCCCGCCACGTAGGCAGCCATACTCCATATTCGAGTGGATGCATGCTAGGCATGTTCTTAATTTTATAACCCACCGAACGCTGACATGAATTATTGAATCTTCAACGTGCGTATTTGATCTTCTGAGTACGTGTACACCCGAAGGGGCTTCAGGCACTAGCAATT
>NC_134877.1:30460232-30470232 GCF_041734735.1 Babylonia areolata | reverse complement strand
CCTCTAATGGTAATACTCCCGCTGCACTGTACGTTTTCTTACTGGAAGCATGGACTGGTAAGGCAAGTGCCAGTTTATATGCTCTGCAGTCTATGCTTTGAATTTTTTTTCAATAAATATTTCGGTGCACTGAAGTATACTTCTTGTGCATATATAAGTTTTGACCGAACAGGTGATGTGCAAAGGTGTAGTAGAATGAATATGTCCTGGCTCCATGGTTGTTTGCATACTATTTTCAAGAAGTTTAATGTTTTCCTGGCCTTTGTTAAAATGTAATCGATTTGATGATTCCAAGTTAATTTTGATGTAAGGTGTACTCCAAGGAATTTAACTACGTTTATATATATATATAGATAGATATATATATATATATATATATATATATATATATATATATATATTCCAGGGTGTTATCATCAATTTTAAAGGAAGGCAATGTTGCTGGAGCAGTCAATAAGAAAAAGCATACATTTAGAATATATAGACGAAAAGCATCGACTCAGAACCACAAGGCTATGAACCACGCCAAATTAAAAAGTAATAGAGTAATAGAACAAGCCAAGAAAACATACTGGACAACATTTTGTAACACCGAAGTCTCAGACTATAAAATTACTAAAAAAGTGTGGGATCAATTAAATATCATGAAGAATGGGATAAAACTTCCAGAATATCCTGTCACTTTAGGAAACAACAAACTCAGAAAAAGCTGAAGCATTTGTCAACTTGTTTTCTAAAGTAAGCAGACTAGATGGACTACCACAGGTACAGAAAGCACTCAGAGAAAAAGAAGAAAAATCTGAAATTTAAAATGATCCTGCTCCTGATAATCAACATTACGTTAATGCTCCTCTAACACACCAAGAAATGAAAGATGCAGTCTATTCCATTTAAAAAACAACAACAACAACAACAACAAACAAAAAAAAAAAAAAAAAAAAAAAAAAAAAAAATCGGTAGTAACTGATGCAATTTCTAATGAAATGATTAAGCATCTACCAGATAAATGGATAAACATTCTTCTTAATATATTCAAACGATGTTGGGACACTGATGTTCTCCCTAAAATCTGGAAGGAATCAATAATAGTTCCAATCCACAAAGAAGGCAAACCAAAATCACACATTGACAGTTACAGACCTATAGTACTCACTTCTCATGTCTGTAAGTTGCTAGAAAAAAAAAAAAAATTAAACAGACTCATATACTACTGTGAAAAGAATAATGTCATCCCTGTAAATCAAGCAGGTTTAAAAAAAAAACAAGATCCACAATTGATCATTTAGTGAAATTAACCACTCAGGTTAAGCACCAATTTGCGAGACGAAAATGTTTGCTTGCAACTTTTTTCGACATACCCATAACCAAGTGTGGCAATCACGTCTAAGGTTAAAAATGAAGACGATTGGATTATCGGGACATATGTATAACTTTATAAAAAAAGACTTCTTAGAAAACAGAAAAATTCAGGCTAAAATAGGGAATACGTATTCATCTACACGAACATTGCAGACATATATTCCTCAGGGCTCTGTAATTGATCCAATATTGTTCAACATTCTAATGAATGGTCTACCAAAAAAACAGACTCATATACTACTGTGAAAAGAATAATGTCATCCCTGTAAATCAAGCAGGTTTTAAAAAAAACAAGATCCACAATTGATCATTTAGTGAAATTAACCACTCAGGTTAAGCACCAATTTGCGAGACGAAAATGTTTGCTTGCAACTTTTTTCGACATACCCATAACCAAGTGTGGCAATCACGTCTAAGGTTAAAAATGAAGACGATTGGATTATCGGGACATATGTATAACTTTATAAAAAAAGACTTCTTAGAAAACAGAAAAATTCAGGCTAAAATAGGGAATACGTATTCATCTACACGAACATTGCAGACATATATTCCTCAGGGCTCTGTAATTGATCCAATATTGTTCAACATTCTAATGAATGGTCTACCAAAAAAAACTAACACAGAATGTTGTAATGGTTCAGTACGCTGACGATATATGCATGTGGATGAAAGTTACAATCAAAAAGAATACGCCTGCCCGATATATGAATTACACAAAAAAGCTATATCAAAATGAATTAAACACAGTAGCAAATTATATGAGCGAGAATGGTCTGCAAATATCAACCGAAAAAACACACTTGATGCTTTTTAATAATGGTCTGTAGTCCACCATACATTGCCTAAGTGATTACGGTTTTTAACGCTGTGTGTATTCATTTTAGGAATAGATTCATTGGCAGTATTTAGAATATTGTTGCAAAATTTGTTGTATATTTTGTCAATATTATCTTCGGTAGATACTGTTAGAGCTAGATCATTTAGAATATTTGCGAAAGTGACCCAATCTGCTTTTTTGTAGTTGTACTTTGGGATTGCATCCTGGATAGTATTTTCTAATTTAATTTTTTCGTTAATCGTGATGGATATTGGAACATGGTCACTTCCTAATGTATCGTCACGAGTTTTCCATGAGCATGATAAGTTAAGGGTGAAGTCAATGTTAAATCTATAGCTGTTGGTCGATGAGTGGGTACGTCAAGAATTCTAGTACATGAGCCATCGCTAAGTAATCTTAGTGATGAGTCCACTATATTTTCTATAATCCTGTTACTCTTCACGACAGTACAATCGTTTTCCCAAAAAGGAGAGTGAGCATTGAATTCACCACCGATTATCCACTTTTCACTTTGATTTTTGACGGTTTTCAACCAGTCAGTGTTAAAGTGTTATCATTGTCTGCTCCTTTTGGTAAGTAGACCGATACACAATTGACAATAATTGAATCAGAAAACTTGATAGTGGTGGACCTTGACGAAATATTTTCTACATTCTTGGGAACGGGCGACTGTTTGATACAATATTGTAGTCCGACACGGATATAAATAGCAGTGTTGATCTTTGCGTCAGGTCGTTCTTGATCAACGACTGGTGGGTAATAGAACTGCTTCAGTTTAGGGAGATTATTCTTTTTGACATTTAAAGACTGAAGCAGAAGGACATGAAACTCGTTTGATGCAAGGTCTTGTCGTAAATAGTCAATGTTTGTGGACAATGATCTGCAGTGCCATTGAATTATCTTGATATTGTTCTTTAAAAAACATTGTCAAAATGATATGGATAGATAATATTAATATGCGAGCTGCTAAATTAACTACAATAACTGGAAAATAAATAGAAAAAAAAAGTAGTTTATCAATAAATACTTAATTACCACCGAGTGTCACAAGTGATTCTTTCACAAAGTGCGGCAGATGACGGATTCTGGAATAGTCAGCACAGTTGATCCGACTTGCTTTGTTATTGCGAAAGTAAACTACTGCAGGTTTAAGACTAAGTTAACTTATCTGTTTGTTTAAGTTATGTTTATGATCATGTGCTCTGCTGTGTGATTAAGATTAAGTTATTTTATATATATATGTTTTGCACATCACACAGCATGGTAACATAACTTAATTTGTAATTTATGCTACTGTTATTGACACTTGTAAGTTCACTGTAAACATCATATTCTGAACTGTTAAGCAGGATTATTCTTTGCCGCTTATATCTTAATAACACCCTCTCTACATGTCAGATATGTTCCACCAATCGTCTCTTGGTCCAGGAAAGTGTTGAGGTCCCTATCTGTGGAACGGGGCTGCCTTGGTGTGTTGCTGCCTGGTCCTGGTTGTTCTCTTGGATTTTGTCCAAAACAGCTGTCGCACGTGGCGCCCAAGGTTCACGGCCAGGGTGTTGGAGCCTTTTCTCGTGGGGTGAATACTGTTTTGGAGGTTGATGGGGTGGAGATTGTGTGTGAGACCAGCGACACGCCTTTTAATTCAAATAGGTCGTTGGAAATGACGGCATTAAAGAGCTGTCGTTTGATTTCCATTTCTGGGTGTTTTACTGGAGCTACTTTGCTGACGGTGATGCGGGCTTGAGGGTGACTTTTGTGAACATATGTTACGACTTCAACAAACTTCTTACTCACTGTCCGGGCGTCTTCCTTTTTCCGATTGTTGATACGATACCGCAGTGCAGTACAATGCCGTCGAGAGGTCTGTTCGTTGCTTCGGTGGTGGCATCAAGTTGTTGTTGAAGATCTTCTTTGTTGTATGTCTTTTGGGGCACGGCAGCAAATTCGTAGGACTGGTCTAGCCTCTTTTGTTGTACACCTTTGAGAACCGAATCATAAAGAACGGCAAGTGGTAGGTCGTCTTCTTGGTATTTGGTTCCTTTTACGTCATTTGAATTTTCAGGCTTTACGTCTTTTGCAGCACTGACGTCATTTGTTTTCCTTGGCCGTCTTTTTTTATTGTTGTTGTTGTTGTTGACCGATTTTGGTGGTTTTGCTGGTTTTGGCGGTGCGCGGCAGTCGTCGTGGGTCGCAATGGGGCAGAGGGGACCTTTTTGGCAATTTCTGAGAAGGTAGGTGGGCATGGGACGTCTGTTTGCGTGGCTGAGTTCTGCACTCGCGGTAATCCTGCAGTTTAGAATACTAAACTCAGGGGGCCGTTCAAATGAAAAAATAGAGGTTGTTTTAGACTGACCTTGATGCGCTGAGTCGAAGGCAACCCTCAGCTAAGCTCTACGGCCACTCCTTGTCAATGAAACAGAGACATAATAAATAGTAAACTCAGTCGGTCACTTCCCGAGCAACTATCGGCGAGCCATTTTGATTGCTGGTGACGTGGTGTTTACGTCATCAACTTCTGTGTGTTTTCAGTAGAAACTGAAAGTAGAAATCTGTGGGTTTAAGACTTACCGTGCATTTGATCCAGTTTCGTGGCAAAAGGAGTGGTCTTAGAGCTTAGCTGAGGGTTGCATTCGACTCAGCGCATCGAAGTCAGTCTAAAACACCTTCTACTTTTTCATTTTAACGGCCCCTGAGTTTAGTATTCTAAACTGCAGGATTACCTGCACTCACTTGCCTCGTTGTCCTGGTCAGCTTTTCGATTAGATGGTTTTGGTTGTTGACCGTCTTTTCCAGGGAGGCCACACGTTTACATAGATCTAGTTCCACGATCGTTCTTTTGAGATCCTCCATGCCTGTGATGTCGCTCGTTATTTCATTTTGGTTCCTGCCTTCATCACATTCTGTCTCTACGGACCCGGGCTCTGGGTTGATGGGGATCTTCTGGGACTTGCTCTTCTGTTCGATAGGATTCGCCTGCCCTCTGGCTTCTTTGGGCTTGTCTTCGTTTTCAGTGGTGTGGGAAGAAGTCGTCGGGACACAAGGGTTGAACTTATTACTTCTTGCACGTGTTGTCCTAGTCATGGCAGTAGATTGTTTTAGCAGTCGGGCTTCAGACGTTGACTATCTCCGCCATCTGTGTGTCTTCGTGTGCATGTGTGTGTGCATTTTTGTGTTGGGGAGGGGGGGTAGGGGGTTGGGGGGGGGGGGGGGGGGGGGGGGGCATGGGGTATGGGGTGAGGTAGCGAGAGAGGGAGGCAGATGGTCAGCCTTTCGACTGCATACGTGACCACCAAGATGCCTTGACCACCCTGTGGGTCAGTCAGCCAATGATCAGGTTCATTCAATCAGTTCTCGTTTGTTCTCTGTGCCGGTTGCCAAACGATTGACGTTTCTGCAGTCAAATTAGGGATGAGCAGATCATACAGATCGTGTGTGTGTGTGTGTGTGTGTGTGTGTGTGTGTGTGTGTGTGTGTGTGTGTGTCTGTGTTGTTTGTGTGTGTGTCTGTGTGTTTCCAATGAGCAAGCAGTGGCGCGCACCACACATACACACACACACACACACACACACACACACACACACACACACACACACACACACACATACACAAACACACACATGCACGCAACGAAGCTTCCATCCATATAATATATACTTACATATATAGTTTGTTTATTTCTTAGTTTGTTTTCCATTTTTTAAAGAGTTGTTTTAATGGGGCGGGCTGGGGGGTTGGGGGGCGGGGGGAAGGGGAGTGGAGGTATGTGTGCGTGTGTGTGTGTGTGTGTGTTTGGGGGAGGGAAGAGGGGTAGCGGCAAAAGAAGGCGCGGAAAGGATCATTATAATTAACCCCTTGCCCGCCGCTGACAAACTGTCATCCTCAGAGAAGGGCCTTAAGCTCAGTGAGATGTGATAGAGATCATGAGATCATTCAGCCGTCAGCTTAGTGAGATATGATAGAGATCATGAGATCATTCGGCCGTCACCTCAGTGGGATGTGATTGAGATCATGGGATCATTCGGCCGTCAGCTCAGTGAGATGTGATATAGATGATGAGATTTTTAATCTTTCTTTTGTTTTGTTTTATTTTGTGTGTGTGTGTGTGTGTGTGTGTGTGTGTGTGTGTGTGTGTGTGTGTGTGTGTGTGTGTGTGTGTGTGTGTGTGTGTTTTGTCCCTGTTGGGGATTTCGTTGTTCTACAATATGAATAACAGCACTGAAATTCACACACTGAAAAGAGTGATTACATCAAGACAGATTCCACACTCATCCTATTTCTCCATCCCCCAACAGTAACGGGGTTAAAGGAATAAACGCAGGTTGAGAAATATGATTTTGCGCCTGCGCGCGCGTGCGCGTGTGTGTGTGTGATTCTTGCGATGGCTTTGTGTGTGTGTGCGCGCGCATGCGCACGTGATTATGCGTTTATGTATATCTGGTCATGGTAGTAGGAGGCGGAGGAAGGGTTTGTATCGTCTGCATGTTTGTATGTCAGTTTTTTTGCATAGATTTGTATGCATGCGTGTCCATGAAAATGCGGCGTCCATATAACTTTGTGTCCCTAACCCCCATCATGCATGTATATACAATCAGTGACGATGTGTGGATTGAACACATTATTCAGGGAATCTGCTTCGTGTGAGGAATGCCATTTTCTGCCTGCTGCATATGCTGCATGTTTATTTCGTTTCTGATGCAATGTTGTTGTTTCCAACGTGAATATTTTGTTTAAGAGAGAGAGGAGGGTGGCAGTGGTGTGTGTAGGATCAAATGGATTGAATGCAGGTTCGGTGTCAATTTTTTCAAGGGGGCGTCACTGCGTTCGGTAAAACCCATAACATACGCCACACCACATCTGAAAAGCAGAAGTCTGACCAGCAGCGTAACCCAACGGGCTTAGTCAGGTCTTGAGTGCATGCATATATATCATGTGTATATCTTTCCTACATAATTTTGCCAGAGGACAACACTCTCGCCGCCATGGATTCTTTTTCCAGTGCGCCACCGTTGGAGAAAGGGCGAGAACGGGATTCGATCTCAGACCCTCAAGGACTCTATGTATTGGCAGGTGAGCATCTCAACCATTCTGCCAGCTTCCCGCGAAATGTGAAACACAGCCTTCCGTACAAAAATGCGATATCCCTCTCTGCACATCATAGTGAGGATTCCATTTGTCATCAGTGAATGTGTTTATAGGGAAGGGAGGCGGAAATGTTATGGGGAATCATGCTTGTAAATCTTGCTTCTTTCTAAATACGTTGCTAAGAAATAAATATTATTTCCTGTTCGTTATAATGGTATCGGCGTGCGTGTGTGTGTAAGAGAGAGAGTAGACGTCTGCGTGTTTACATATGTCCAATTTGTGCAAAGATTTATACTCGTGTCCATGAAAATATGGCAACATTAGTGTCACCCAGTGTCCGGCAGATACATACATACATACATACGTACGGTCGGCAGCGATGCCCGGCTAGAGCATATCAGAGGAATCTAATATGTTGTGAGGAATGCGATTTTCTACATACATGTTGCATGTCTCGTGTTTATTATGCTTCTGCTATCTCACCCAGCCTTTTAGTATTTTTTTCCTGCTCAATACGTTTCTTCT
Source organism: Babylonia areolata (assembly GCF_041734735.1). Lineage (NCBI taxonomy): Eukaryota > Metazoa > Mollusca > Gastropoda > Neogastropoda > Buccinidae > Babylonia > Babylonia areolata. The sequence continues at coordinate 30,462,428 of NC_134877.1, read as the reverse complement.
ACGTGCTGTTTACAGGAGGATGAGAGGTTTTTGTTGACTCACTTGTGTAAACAAAGTGAGTCTATGTTTTAACCCGGTGTTCGGTTGTCTGTGTGTGTGTGTGTGTCCGTGGTAAACTTTAATATTGACATTTTATCTGCAAATACTTTGTCAGTTGACACCAAATTAAGCATAAAAATAGAAAAATTCAGTTCTTTCCAATCATCTTGTTTAAAACAATATTGCACCTCTGGGATGGGCACAAAAAATAAGAAGAAGCCAAATTATATGCAAACTACATTTACCGTTATTTATTTTATTTTATTTTTTTCATTCTCTAAATTTGGCACTTTGATAAGATATTCTGACACAACAACAAGAGCTGTCATTATTATCATTTTTTTTATCAAACAGGAACTTCTTTTGCTAAGCATGGAAGTTTTATTTATTTGCAAACCTTTTGGTGCAGTTAGTAAAAAAGGGAAATTAATCTGTAATTAATGCTAGGGGACTTAATTTGCTTTAAACTGATCTTTCTCATCTTAAACATTACATTTTGAAATTATAATCAATACATAAAAAGCTTGTGTGTTTTACTCTCAGTGTACAGGGCTTTCACTATGTTCATTCGCCCATTTGATCTTTTTTCGGAAAATACTAAAATCAATACGAAGAGTGGAGTTTATAGATCTATTGGCTGAGCCTGAAGGTCATGGGCAAAAATCAGTTGCGTACACATATCTGTACACATTCAAAGTGCATGCTCATATTCTTTGCGAACACGAACGACGCCATTTTGTTTCAAGTTGTTGACCTGCCCGTTCAATCCTATAGTCAATGGACAATACACGATAACATGTGATGGAAAGTTGGAGAAGGAGACCGTTAAATATTTATTCAGAGAAAGATTTGTGAACGCCTCATCACTTACTGGATTATGCCCCAAACTGCCATAAAAATATCCACAGAATCAGTCGGAATTCACAGTTAAAAATTGTAAACCATGCGAGTTAATACCCTTGAATTGATGAAACGAAAAAAAATTTCCAGTCTTGGCATTTCTCAAAATGAAATCCTTTTCACTTCATGCGACATTTAGAAGTACTTGTACTTGGCTCTACATGTTATTAGTTTAACAAAATACTAAATTTTCATATCAACTTTAAAACTATAAAACTAGATTGAACATAAAAGAGAAATTGAATCGACCGTGTTGTACTACATTCCCGGCGGGTGTAACTAAACTTGTACATCTATCTACGGCTAAATGTTGTAGTGTGATTGCGTCTCCTTTACAGCGGACTTTATTTTTTTTTTTTTTTATTATTGCCCTTAAAGATTTTTTGAATGCCCAAGATACACCGGCGTTTTCACTGCGAATACCGCAATTGATTTATCGCCCTTTAAAAAAGTATGTTCAACTATTAAATTTTAGAACGTCAGTTAAGGAGCCACGATAGTGTAATGGGTAAGACAGTTTCTTCTCACCCGAACACGTGGGGCTCGAATCTGGTTAGGATTTTTTTTTTTTTTAACCCAAAGCTTTATAATAACAAATACAGAACACATTTTAACGATTATAATTTTTTTTTTAAGTGTATCACAAGTGAGTAATGAAGGCCTTGCCTCTCTTGTTGTTGTTGTTGTTTGTTTTTTTGTTTGTTTTTTGAGAGGGTCAGGGTAAGACTGGGAGAATGGGAGAAGTTAAACATGGCTTGTTGTTCTTGGCCTTGGCTTTAGTGGTGGTGTTGGAAGTGGTGGTGGTGGTGGTGGTGATGGTGGTAGCGGCGGTGGTGATAATGGTGGTGTTGTTGTTGTTCTCGTTGTTGTTGTTGGTGGTAGTGGTGGTGGATGTAGTGGTAGGGGTGTAGATGGTGTGTGTGTGTGTGTGTGTGTGTGTGTGTGTGTGTGTTTGAATGTCTGTGCGTCAGTAGTAATTTCAAGCTCTGGAAATACTTTGTTTGTCGATACCAAAAATTTGGATTGAATATAGTGGAGAAAAAATCTTCACAGTTATACCAATAATAGGTTAAAAGCCATTCGGGTGAAGCTGTATTTCCGGATCATGAACGGTTTATTTTGTTGAGGATCCGATTACAGAAAATGTTTTGGTTGGAAGACCGCATGAAATGTTTTGGTTTGAAGACCGCATGACCTCATTTTTTTCTTGCTCGCAATTAAACGAAAAGAAATACGAGTTCTGAAAGAACATATGCA
>NC_134877.1:30447732-30450232 GCF_041734735.1 Babylonia areolata | reverse complement strand
TGTGTGTGTGTGCGTATATCTCTGTGGTGTGTGTGTGTGTGTGTGTGTGTGTGTGTGTGTGTGTGTGTGTGTGTGTGTGTGATTGTATGTGCGCATCTGTGCGTTATCTCTGTGGTGTGTGTGTGTGTGTGTATGTGTGTGTGTGTGTGTGTGTGTGTGTGTGTGTGTGTGTGTGTGTGTGTGTGTGTGTGTTTGAGTGTGTGTGTGTGTGTGTGTTTTTGTGTGTGTGTGTGTGTGTGTGTGTGTGTGTGTGTGTGTGTGTGTGTACGTGTACGTGTGTGTGCGCGCGCGTGCGCGTACGCGATTGTATGTGCACAGCTATGCGTATCTCTGTGAGTTGTGTGTGTTTGTTTAATGTCTCATCATACATGTCGGTGGTTTTTGGCAAGTTCATGGAGTATTGATTTTATACAGGAAAACAGAAAAGGTAGAAAACTTCAAAAACATGCGTAACTAACATGCAGTTAAATTTAACAGTAATAATTCAATAATGATAACAATAATTAGAAACCATTAATGGAATTCTGAAGTACATTAGAGGAATGTAGAAATAGGGCTATGGACTAATGCCTGTGAAAGTTCGACCATAAAAATGGTATGGTATATTGTGTGTGTGTGTGTGTTTGTGTGTGTGTGTGTGTGTGTGTGTGTGTGTGTGTGTGTGTGTGTGATTGTATGTGTGCATATGTGCGTTATCTCTGTGGTGTGTGTGTGTGTGTGTGTGTGTGTGTGTGTGTGTGTGTGTGTGTGTGTGTGTGTGTGTGTGTGTGTGTGTGTGTGTGTGTGTATGCGCGCGCGCGCGTGCGCGTTCGCGATTGTATGTGCACAGCTATGCGTATCTCTGTGGGTTGTGTGTGTTTGTTTAATGTTTCATCATACACGGTGGTTTTTGACAAGTTCATGAAGTATTGATTTTATACAGGAAAACAGAAAAGGTAGAAAACTTCCCAAAAAAATGCATAACTAACATGCAGTTAAATTAAACAGTAATAATTCAATAATGATAACAATAATTAGAAACCATTAACGCAATTCTGAAGTACATTAGAGGAATGTAGAAATAGGGCTATGAACTAATGCCTGTGAAAGTTCGACCATAAAAATGGTATGGTATTGTGCGCGCGCGCGCGTGTGTGTGTGTGTGTGTGTGTGTGTGTGTGTGTGTGTGTGTGTTTGTTGTACCTATACAGGGCGCGAAAATGGCGTTCTCTAACTTGTAGAAAACATGAACGCCTAACTTCTATGGAGATACGTTTAGTAATACTGTACTCTTTTCTTTTCTTTCTTTCTTTCTCTCTCTTTTTTGCTCTTTCTTCTTTCTTTCTGTCTTTCTTTCTTCTCTCTTTTTTCTTTGCTTCTTTCATTTATTCATTCATTCATACATTCATTTATTCATTCTTTCTTTCTTTCTTTTTTTCCTTTCTTTCTTTCTTTCTTTCTTTTTTTTTCTTTCTTCCTTCCTTCCTTTCTTCCTTTCTTTGTTGTTCAAAGGCCAGCGGACCACACAAGAGCAGATCAAGGCTGAAACTTTTTGTCTGGGAGACTGGCACATGATATATCACTAACATTGAAGTCGAGACAAGGTATATGTATACATATATCACTGACGGTGAATGTCTGTTATAGCTTGCTGTCTGATGTAACTCGCAAGAGGGACGTCACAAATAATCTTCCCCTAATAAATATATAAAAGAAAGCAAGCAAAATGTCAACAGAAAACCATAAAGTATTGCAAAACAAGAAAGAAAAAAAAAGAAGAAAAAAAAAAAGAAAAGGAAAGAAAAAAAGGACAGCGTGGATTTATATCAATGCGTGTGGCATGTTTGTACGCGTGTAAATAAAACACCAGACACCTGTAGGCAAGTGTGTGTGTGTGTGTGTGTGTGTGTGTGTGTGTGTGTGTGTGTGTGTGTGTGTGTGTGTGTGTGATATTGGCAGTAAATACCAATAAAAAAAAAACAAAAAAAAAACGAAAAACAAAACAACGAAACAAAACAAACAAACTTAAAAAAAAAAAAAAAAAAAATTGACACCGCACCGCACGTCTGAAGAATTCATTGGATGATACACTTACGAAATGCTATCATAGAATAAACAATAGATCCAATCTGTGAATACCGATTTTTCTTCTTTACTACAAACAAACACACCAGGTATCGACTTCATCATTCTCTGTTTATTCTCTCTCTGTCTGTGTCTCTCTGTCTTTCTGTTTTATCAACTTCTTATTTTGTCCAACCCTCCCTACCCAACATAAACTATGTATAACTTTTTTTGTCAACGCTTTCCCACCCAACATAAACTATGTATAACTTTTTTTTACAACCCTCCCTACCCAACATAAACTATGCATAACTTTATTTTTCTAACGCTCCCTACCCAACATAAACTATGTATAACTTTTTTTGTCAACGCTTTCCCACCCAACATAAACTATGTATAACTTTTTTTTAGAACCCTCCCTACCCAACATAAACTATGTATGACGTTTTTTTTGTCC
>NC_134877.1:30420232-30432732 GCF_041734735.1 Babylonia areolata | reverse complement strand
GCCTTTCATTTCTGTCCTTCTACTTGTCTCTGTTTGTCTGCCAGTCTGTCTGTCTGTCTCTCACTATCTCTTTCTGTCTGTCTGTCTGTCTGTCACTATCTCTTTCTGTCTCTCTCACTCTCTCTCTGTCTGTCTGTCTCTCTCTCACTCTCTCTCTCTCTTATATGCTTATGCCTTTATGTAGTATAGCGTAATGCATGCTTCTGACTTTATGTAGCATTGTGTAGTGCATGCTGTGACTTATAATATGTAGTATTAGTATTGAGTAGTGTAGACCCTGTCGAAAATAATCTCTCTCTCTCTCTCTCTCTCTCTCTCTCTCTCTCTCTCTCTGTATATATATATATATATATATATATATATATATATATATATATATATATATATATATATATATATATATATATATATATGCGCATCTAAAATCCAATATTCTATTCTTTGATTCATCTTAGTCGTGGGGAGCGAAGTTTCTAGAAAATGAACGCGTATGTTGTTAATTGCGTCAAATGCCATGGATATTACCCATGACCATTTTACCTCTCCCTGTGTTCCTTTCTTCTCGTAAAAGAACAGAGACTCCGCACTAGAGAACCTCCAGCGTCGCTGCTACAAAGAAACGGGATAACTATCTATCTATCTATCTATCGTGCAGTGGCAGCCACAATCAACAGACAGACGGGGAAGAGAGCGAACGAGGGAGGGGCGGGGGAGGGGCGTGGCAGTGTGTGTGTGTGTGTGTGGGGGGGGGGGGGAGGAGGGGAGTGGCTGTGTGTGTGTGTGTGGGTTGGGGGTGGGGGTGGGAAGTGGGGAGGGGGGGTAGTGCAGTGTTGATATCAAGCGAGTTGCTTGCATCAGCAGCTTACTACACGTTGTACAAGCGATGGGCTCATACATCGCACGGCGTGACACGGGCTTTAATTAAAACTGACTCTGTTCACGCGACAACAAACTTGAATCTGCCCTGCGGCGAACAAGAAAGGGGGGGGGGGGTTGGAGATAGGTGTAGGGGGTAGGGGATGGGAGATTAGGGATGGGGGAGGGCGGGGTGGGGTGGGGTGGGGATGGGGAACGGGAGGGTGGGGGAGGGGGGGGGGGTTATGTGCATCAGTAGGTATTACGGGTTCATGTTGAAGAGAGCAGGAGAAATCAAACTGGCAGCCACAACTATTATTCCATCTTTTTCTCTTCTTTTTTCTCCTGTTCCTTCTTGGTTGTTTTTTTTGTTGTTGTTTTTTGTTTGTTTGTTTGTCTTTTTTTGTTTGTAAATGTTTGTTCTCCCCCCCCCCTCCCCCTTCTCTTTTTATCTATCTATTCTTGCATCCTTCTTACTATCCCCATCGCTACACGCCGCGAACCCTCCTTTATTTTATTATGTTTTTTTTGCCTGCGAGGTAGGGAAGGGATAGGGGTGGGTGTGGGGTTGGGAAGGGTGGTGATTGGATTGTTTTAAGCTCTTCTTGCCAAAGAAAAGAACCAGGCAACCCCCCCACTGCGCTGCTGGATGTGTGGTGCCAGATTCCATCTGCTGTGTTGTGTTGTTGTTGCGTTGTGTTGCGTTGTGTTCCGTTGCAACGTGTTGGGTTGCGCAGATTTTGGAGTGATTTACAATACTAGAGTCATTCGTGACTGATTGATTTCATTGATAACATCTCATGGTCTCTCTTTCTGTCTCTGTTTCTGTCCCTAGTGTCTCTTTCTTTCAAATTCCTCACTTATATCCGCATGTGTGTGCGTGCACGCGCGCGCGCGCACGCACACACACACGCACATGCACACACAACACCCCCCCTGCCCTCCCATATATATATATATATATATATATATATATATATATATATATATATATATATATATATATACATACATATACATATACACACGCACACATAACACACACACACACACACACACACACACACACACACATACACATACGCACGCACGCAACGCATGCACGCGCGCACACACACACACACACACACACACACACACACACACACACACACACACACAGACGTTTCAATATGCGTTTGACATTCGGTTCTCCACTCGATAAAATCAGCTATTTCAAGACTAAAAAGACAAAATCGAAAAACAACAAAAAAAAAAAAAAGGAATGGGTGACCCAAGAACATTCAAAATTCACGTCCAGCTGATGATAATTGCGGAAACAGCACTTTAATTTTAGCACTTGAAATAAAACTCCGACGAAAAATATTCAATCATTCTGCGAAAAGCTTCAATATCAGGTCTTGATCAGGTTCCACAGACCTTCATTGAATATGATGCTTAAGCGCGCGCGCACACACACACACACACACACACACACACACACACACACACACACACACACACACACACACACGCACACACGCACGCACACACACACACACACACACACACACACACACACACACACACACACACACACACACACACACACACACACACACTCGCTCAAACCAATCTAAAACAACAGCGGTCGGTCCTGATTAGATATATTGCAGTTAATTGCAGAGGCAACCCCTTTAATGAAATGATTGGATTTTTATATCAGCAGCCTGTTCTGGAAGATTTCTTCGTCATCGTCTTCATCTTTAAAGTACTAGTCTCTTCCTCCCCTCCTACCCCTTCTTCCCTCCCGCTTCCTCTTCCTCCTCCTCCTCCTCCCCTTCTTCTTCTTCTTCTTCTTCTCCTCCTCCTCCTCCTCGTCCTCCTCCTCCCCTTCTTCTTCTTCTTCTTCTTCTTCTTCTTCTTCTTCTTCTTCTTCTTCTTCTTCTTCTTCTTCTTCTTCTTTCTTCTCCTCCTCCCCCTTTTCTTCTTCTCCTGCTCCTCCTCTTCCTCCTCCTTCTTCCTCTTCTTCTTCTTCTTCCTCTTCTTCTTCTTCTTCTTCTTCTTCTCCTCCCCCTCCTCGTGCTCCTCCTCCCCTTCTTCTTCTTCTTCTTCTTCTACTACTTCTTCTTCTTATCCATCAACATCATCATCATCATCGTCATCATCATCATCATCATCATCATCATCTTCTTCTTCTTCTTCTTCTTCTTCTTCTTCTTCTTCTTATTCTTCTTCTTCCTCTCCTACCTCCTCCTTCTCCTCCTCCTCTTTCTTCTCCTCCTCCTCCTTCTTCTCATCCTCCCCCTTCTTCTTTTTCTTCTGGAACATAAGATCCCATCAGCCAGGCGGGCTCTTGGCGATGCTCAGTACAGCCCCTCAGCAGGGGGCAAGGCTGGCTTCAGATGCTGTAACACAGATGGCCTCACCCCGGGATGTTTTGGAAGAGGTCTCTGTGTCTGTTCCCTTGACGGTTATAGCCTGGAGCCAACCTTGTGGATTATAGTCTACAGCTTGTCTGATGATCTCTTCTTCTTCTTCTTATTTTTCTTCTTCTACTTCTTCTTCTTCTTATCCATCATCATCATCATCATCATCGTCTTCTTCTTCTTCTTCTTCTTCTTCTTCTTCTTCTTCTTCTTCTTCTTCTCCTCCTCCTCCTCCTTCTCCTCCTCTTTCTTCCTCTTCTTCTTCTCCTCCTCCTCCTCTTTCTTCTTCTTCTTCCTCATCCTCCTCTTCTCCTTATTCTTCTCCCCCTCCTCCTCCTTCTTCTTCTCCTCCTCCTACTCCTTCTTCTCCTCATCCTTCTCCTACCTCCTCCTCCTCCTCCTTCTTCTTCTCATCCTCCCCCTTCTCCTTTTTCTTCTGGAACATAAGATCCCATCAGCCAGGCGGGCTCTTGGCGATGCTCAGTACAGCCCCTCAGCAGGGGGCAAGGCTGGCTTCAGATGCTGTAACACAGATGGCCTCACCCCGGGATGTTTTGGAAGAGGTCTCTGTGTCTGTTCCCTTGACGATTATAGCCTAGAGCCAACCTTGTGGATTATAGTCTACAGCTTGTCTGATGATCTCTTCTTCTTCTTCTTCTTTTTCTTCTTCTACTTCTTCTTCTTATCCATCATCATCATCATCATCATCATCATCATCATCGCCTTCTTCTTCTTCTTCTTCTTCTTCTTCTTCGTCTTCTTCTTCTCCTCCTCCTTCTCCTCCTCTTTCTTCCTCTTCTTCTTCTCCTCCTCTTTCTTCTTCTTCTTCCTCCTCCTCCTCTTCTCCTTATTCTTCTCCCCCTCCTCCTCCTACTCCTTCTTCTCCTCATCCTCCTCCTACCTCCTCCTCCTCCTCCTTCTTCTTCTTCTCATCCTCCCCCTTCTCCTTTTTCTTCTGGAACATAAGATCCCATCGGCCAGGCGGGCTCTTGGCGATGCTCAGTACAGCCCCTCAGCAGGGGGCAAGGCTGGCTTCAGATGCTGTAACACAGATGGCCTCACCCCGTGATGTTTTGGAAGAGGTCTGTGTGTCTGTTCCCTTGACGATTATAGCCTAGAGCCAACCTTGTGGATTATAGTCTAGAGCTTGTCTGACCATCTCTTCTTCTTCTTCTTCTTATCCATCATCATCATCTTCTTCTTCTTTTTCTTCATCATCATCAACATCATCATCATCATCATCTTCTTATTATTATTCTTATTCTTCTTCTCTTCCTCCTCCTCTTTCTTCTTCTTCCTCTTCCTCTTCTTCTCCTCCTCCTCCTTCTTCTTCTCCTCCTCCTCCTCCTTCTTCTCCTCCTCCTCTTTTTTCTTTTTCTTCCTCTTCTTCTTCTCCTCCACCTACCTCCTCCTTCTCCTCCTCCTCCTTTTTCTTCTCTTGTTTCCTACATGTTCCCTTTCATGTCCGTACTAATGTCAACGAATATCCGAAGGTCTGGAAACGCTGCCATGCGCAGTTTTCAGGCAGAATCTCGGTTTGGTGCTAGACCAATGATCCAAAGGGTCACCAGTGAAAAGGTTTCGAGGCCCCGTTGCAGCATGGCGATGTGTATGTGCTTGGGGGGGAAATCCCTCCGGTTTTCACTCAGTATATTATACAGGATACAGAATACGTTATTATTTCTCAACAAGATGAATTCATTTGTGGTGTAAAACACATAAACAATACACAGAGATCACAGTCATTCAACATGTATACATAAAAGACATAAAGTATTTAGATGGCAACCCATGCGTACAATAAATAATCACTGTAGATAACAACAACACAACAGAAACCTTTTGAAAAGTAACTTACAGTAAATCATACATACATCATCACGGCCATACATGTGCAACACAAAATCAGTTAAACGATAGGAATAAAATAGGCATGAAATAGCAAACTAAAAGTAGACATAAGACATAGAAAGATTATAATAACAATGCAGTTCAATTCACACACCTGACTATACCTGACTTCGGTAGATGGAGGTTAATTTGAAACGGCGGTAGGTCAGGACTGGGACCGTTCTTCCTATACGTGCCGAGACCTGGACCAAGTCAACAAGAATGTACTGCCACGATGGCGGTAAAAAGGTTACGGAACCTGTAACACTAGCCTTTTTTTTTCTTTCTTCTTTATGTATGTATGTTTGTTTGTATGTTTGTACGTACGTATGTGTGTATGCGCATACGTGATTGTGTTCGTCTTTCAATTCCAATTGTCTACATTTTGTTGTTATCATCATTTCGTTTTTATCTTCTTCTTTTTTTATTTTTTTTATTTTTTTTTTATACCTGTTACATGTCTTCATTTAATCAATAACATGACCTATTTTAATTGTTCTCTCTTACCTATGTTTCGAATTATATGCATATGTCTGTGTGGGGATGTTTGAGTGGATGTTTTTAGTGCTATTGTAAAGCGCATAGAGCTTCAAGAATATGTGCTATAGCAAGATGTCTTAACAAACAAATAGATAACACGCTTCGACGATTCCTATACTAGCAGGTGACACTATCGCAGTCCCAGCTGATAGCAAACGCAAACAACAACAAAAATGTCCCCCAACAATCACGCTCTCTCTCTCTCTCTCTCTCTCTCTCTCTCTCTTTAAGCTTTTGACACGAGCTCCAACTTTGAAATCTTCCCATCTTCTCTATCTTTATCTCTCTCTCCTCCTCATCTCCATATGTCTGTCTTTATCTCCCTCTCCCCCTCTCTCGTCTTTAAAATCTCCCTCTCTTTATCTCTCTCTTCTTAAAAAAAAAAATCTCCCTCTCTTTATCTCTCTCTCTCTTTCCCTTTTTCTTGTCTTCTCTCTCTCCCTGTCTCTGTCTGTGTCTGTCTATCTGTCTGTCTGTCTCTGCCTCTTTCTCTCCCTCTCTCTTCTCCATTCTCTGTCTCTGTCTCCCTCTGTCTCCCTCTTTCTCGTCTTCGCTCTCTCTCTCTCTCTCTCTCTCTCTCTCTCTCTCTGTCTTGTCTCTGTCTGTCTGTCTGTCTGTCTGTCTGTCTGTCTGTCTGTCTCTCTCTCTCTCTCTCTCTCAAAACCCTGATGCGAACGAATGAGGACAATCAGCTGTTAAACCCGATTCCCCGCTCTAATTTTTTTTTTTCAAGGGAGGAAAAGAGAAACGTGAAGCAACTTCACAATCCAAACCACGCTTGCAATCTGACAGGTAATTACACACACCTTTGGATGTTGTCTACAGACTCATACATATACACACAGACACACAGATGCGCGCGCGCGTGCACACACACACACACACACACACACACACACACACACACACACACACAGAGTTGTGTCACACCGCTGTCTTATCACCTGACCTCCCTGTCCTACCCTCCTCTGGTTTGTTTGCTTGTTTGTGTCTGTTTCTCTGTCTGTCTGTCTCTGTCTCTGTCTCTGTCTCTGTCTCTCTCTCTCTCTCTCTCTCTCTCTCTCTCTCTCTCTCTCTCTCTCTCTCTCTCTCTCTCTCTCTCTCTCTCTCTCTCTCTCACCCTCCGTGTCTCCGTGAATAAAGAGGAATCAAATGAGGTATATATGTGTGGGTGAGGAGGGGGTGCTTGAGAGAGAGAGAGAGAGAGAGAGAGAGAGAGAGAGAGAGAATCACAGAGAGAGAGAGAGAGAGAGAGAGGGAGAGAGAGAGAGAGAGAGACACTGGACACTGGAATTATTTATTGTCATTGCCAAGAAAGGTCTTTTGACAAGGGGGCAACAACATAAATGCATATATTTTAGCTTCAAAACAACAACAAAAAACTATATTTTTTCTCTGAATCCTTCAGTCAGTTTAAACCAAGAAAATATGCAATACTTGGAAACACTTAAGTCACATCCTGACAAAAACTCAACGAAACGGAACTAAAGAAAAACAACAATGTAATGATAATAAAATACCAAAATGAATGGGGACTGACTCGACCATCCATTCAAAAATACATCAAACCAATACATACTGCCTCAACAATACACTTAAGTATGCAATGTTATGTTTTCTGTTTTGTCCAAATAAAATAGCAACTTCTGTACTAACTATAATTAAGTGTCTTCTATGCTGTTGATACTATTCTGACTTATGTACCTTTGTCTCATTGTTTGAGCTTCTGCAATGAATTTAGCAACCGATCTAATTATGATTTCATTATCACATGACAAGACAGTAACAACGTCATGGCTTTTAGCCATCTCTGTTTTAAAGAATATACATTTTTTTCACGCACAGTATTATACATTTCACACTGAAAAAGAAAATGTTTTTCATCATCCACTTGGTATCTACAGAGAGGACATGGTGACTGCATAGAAGTCCCAGGTTCAAACCATCTTCTGTTTGCATTAAACCCCAGAGTTCTTAACCTAAATCTCGCATAATTTATTCTGTGCCATTTGTCTGTAATGATTCTGAGATATGTTTCTGGTTGAAATATACTTTTAAAAGAAAAGAACCAACTATATTTTTCTTTACTTTCCATGTCAGAATGCCAGTTTTGTTTGAAGGAACAAATGAGTCTGTCTCTGAATTCTGCAATAAACTGCTGTTCGTTTCCTACACCCTGGTACAACCACACAATTCCAAAACCATGTTCAGTCAGAATCTTATTCACTCTATAACACCAGTTTTCTTTACCTAACTCCATCTGCAAAAGCATCATGTCATAGGCCTGTCTGCTCAGACGTGTTTGTGGAAGCTTTAACAATTTTAACCAATGAGAGAGAGAGAGAGAATCACAGAGAGAGAGAGAGAGAGAGAGGGAGAGAGGAATTAAATCTAAAACTTGAATTTGAGAAGGAGACAGACAGTTAGACAGACAGATAGACAAAATACAGACAGATAGAGAAACAGACAAGAAGCAGAGAAGGCACACGATGAAATTTGAAATTTGAAACTTGAATTTGAGAGAGAGAGAGAGAGAGAGAGAGAGAGAGAGAGAGAGAGAGAGAGAGACGTACAGACAGACAGACAAGACAGACAAGGGTAAAAGACAGCAGCAGAGAAGGCACACATCATGTCGATCCCTGAGTCATGTCATCCATCCCAATGCTGTGGTATCACGGAGTCATCTCTCGTCTTGTGATTTCCGTTCTCCCCCCCAGCAAGCCAAAAGCTGAGGCGGAAGGAAACACATGAGCTTGGTAGAGAACACGTGGAAAGTGTTGTGACAAAAAAAAAGCTACAACAAATGGTGTGAATGTGTGCGCGAGTCTGTCTGTTTCTTCAACTCTCTCTCTCTCTCTCTCTCTCTCTCTCTCTCTCTCTCTCTCTCTGTATATATATATATATATATATACAGAGAGAGAGAGAGAGAGAGAGAGAGAGAGAGAGAGAGATGTGTGTGTGTGTGTGTGTGTGTGTGTGTGTGTGTGTGCTAGTATGTGTGTGCGTGCGTGTGTGTGTGTGCGTGCGTGCGTGCGTGCTTGTGGGTTGGATGTGAGTGAGCGTGAACGCACGTGTGTGTGTGTATGTGTCTGTTATGTGTGTACGTGCGCTCGCGCGCGCGTCTGTCTCTTTTTTTCAACTGTCTATATGTGTCTGTTTGTGCGTGTGTGTGTTTGTGTGTACTAGTGTGTGTGCGTGTGCGTGTGTGTGTGTGTGTTTGTGTGTGTGCGTGCGTGCGCGCGCGCGCGCGTGTATGTGTGTGTGTGTGTGTGTGTGTGTGTGTGTGTGTGTGTGTGTGTGTGTGTGTGTGTGTGTATGTGAGTGTGTGTGCTATTATATATGTGTGTATGTGTGTGTGTGTGTGTGTGTGTGTGTGTGTGTGTGTGTGTGTGTGTGTGTGTGTGTGTGTGTGTGTGTGTGTGTGTGCGCGTGCGTGCTTGTGGGTTGGATGTGAGTGTGCATACACGCACGTGTGTGTGTGTGTGTGTGTGTGTGTGTGTGTGTGTGTGTGTGTGTGTGTGTGTGTGTGTGTGTGTGTGTGTGTGTGTGTGTGTGTGTGTGTGTGCGTGCGGGTGGTGTGAGTAGGGGTTGGATGTGAGTGTGCGTGCGCGCATGTGTGTGTGTGTGTGTGTGTGTGTGTGTGTGTGTGTGTGTGTGTGTGTGTGTGTGTGTGTGTGTGTGTGTGTGTGTGTGTGTGTGTGTGTGTGTGTGTTGTGTGTGTTCGTGCGCTCGCGCATGTGTCTGTCTTGTTTCTTCAACTGTCTGTATGTGTTGTTGCGATTTGTCAATGTGTCAATGTGTCAGTGTGTCAGAGAGCGCCGCCTCTGCGCGTGCCTCTGTACGTATACATGTAGATGAGTGTGTGTATATTGGCATGTGTATGCATATTTTGTTGCTCTCGTTCTTTGTAATGGCTCAAGCAAGCAAGCACTTGTGTTTATGTATGTATACAGTGTGTCTGTGCGTAGACTGGAGGAATGTTTCCACAGGAAACAGAGATCGACACAGCTGGAACGAAAGTAGACAGACGTGTACGCTCTTCGGAACAACGACACTTATGACCTTTGTTCGCATCCCCATCTCTAGCTGTGCGTGTTTGTTTGTGGGAGGGAGGGGGGCCGGAGGAGGGTGGGGGGTGGGGGGTGGGGACGGATGGTGAGGGAGGGGGGGGGGGATGGGATGGAAAACGAATGAAGATGTTCTGCTAACTCTTAAGACAATACTTGGTCAGCGCATTATTGTGCCGAATTCCAGACAGTTGTGTTTGTTTCTTTTGTTTGTTTGTTTATTAGCTGTTTGCATGCTTAAAAACATGCACACATGCTATCTCTAAAACAGTACTTGATTAGTTTATTATTATCGTGGAATCTCAAACAGTTGTTTTTGTTTGTTTGTTTGTGTGTTTGTTTGTTTGTTGTGTAGCCGTGTTACCGAACCGAGTGGTTCTAACAGGGTACGGCACAAAAGAACTAAACTAAATATGGTGATTTACTGTATTAAAGGATAGACAAGAATTCCCGCGCACAGGCCAGGAACATATAGAGGCCAGTCACAAATGGGTTTTTCTATTGTTGTATTTACAATAGTTATATAGATGAGAAGAAGAGCTAAGAAGAAGATATAAGAAGAGAAGACATAAGAAGAGATGACATAAAAGAGAAGATACAAAAAGAGAAGACGATATAAAAAAAAGAGAAGATATAAAAAGAGAAGACTAAGAAGAGAAGACCTAAGAAGAGAAGACAGTACCTGGAATGACACAAACAAATGTCATTAGCACAACATGTCGGCACAAGTGAATAATAATGCACATGTATACATATTACATGGAAGACTACCACTTGGTAATGCATATGTGTGGAGACCAAACACTGACGTCAAATGACATTTCTAATACATTTAAATAGTGCAGTTAAAGCGATTGAAGCTATGCTGATTTAGTGAAAGTACACTGACAGTATAGATTAGGTAAAGCTTATACTGTGTCAAAGTGACTCAAATGAATCAGTTTATCATGTAGCACTATACTGGAGTAAGCCGTATAGGAGAGGGCATGATAACTAAATTACAATTAGCAGACTGATACATATCAGGTGGTTTCAACCAATAACTGATATTAATCCAACACTATCTTGTAATCATGACAGAATACTACACACATCTTACAGTACTGAGAATCAATGAAACACTAACCTTCATCAGTGACAGCAAATGAGAAAGAACGCGTCATATGCACTCACTAGAATATTCTGGAACAAACTATCAGCGTCCAGAGACGTCACTGACTGTGACGTTAAGAAAAATCAAATGGAACACTGCTCCAAGCATATGACGACATGGTGATTATTTACATCAATCATAGCCCAGCTGTGACTAACATGTCAAAGCAATAACTGAACAAAGAATGGACTGAACAAACTCATATGAACACAAGTACAGTGTCAAACAATACAATTTACAAATCATCACATTCTACACACTAGTACTTACAGTGATACGTAGGGAGATGTCTGCCGTTGTGGGAACACACATGACACACATTCACACTGCTCGCAATGCAGCAAGAGAGAGAGAGAGAGAGAGCAGCTCTGGTCAGATGACTGACCAGGTATGAAGTGACCACTCATTACTCGCTCTGCCAATTTATGCAAGTTAAGCAGAGTGCAAAGACAGTCACGTGTGCTGCAAAGCAGATTGACTTAAATCTGGCCAAATCTGACAACAACTGTTTCTTACAAGGTGTTCAGTGACAGATTTCTAGATGATTCCTGAACCGATTTACGTCGGATCAGTTGCAAAAGAAAGAGCTCAACTCCTACTTTCTAATGTGTATAAAACTAAGTGTTGAGTATTTAAGATGAATTCATAATCTTAATTTAAGTCACCTGAATAGGGTCAGTTTTAACGAGCTTGTCGCTGAAAATTACAAACTGCGTTAAATCAGTTTAATGTATGCCAACATAAATGGACTAGACTTGAAGATGGAATCGAGACGATTCTGCCAGTATATAATACTTGTAGTTTACTGATCTGACAAAAGAGGTATTAATTAACTACGGTGGAGCAGAAGCCTTCTCTTGAGGGGACAGAAACTCTTTTTTTTTAAATTAGGTATTTATTGCACTCCCTATTTGTGAAGGGTACAAATGTTGATTTTTGTTGGATACCATCCCACACTGGATTCCGTTATAACGACCAAGCAGACAGGGCAGCAAAAAGGGGAGCAAAAAATCATATAGATAGTATAAAATTATATTGCCCATTGTCATACAAGGAAATAAGCAATATACTAGAAAGAGACTTTTATACGTGCTTGAATTCAAGTCTAAAACCTCGTCAGTTGACTCTCTCAGACTTTGGTCCGATTTGCAGACCAATTCTGAGCTTAGTTCTCAGACTATTATCAAATTCATTACGGACCAAGTATTGTTCTAATGTCAAGTGTATATGCTTTAGTAACCTGACAATTGAGCATATATTTTTTTACTGTAGCTTGATGAAGCCTTATGTACACGAAAGTGTGTCTTCACAAGTGACTGAGAACGTTGATGTTTTTGACTTTTTGCATTCATTATCAGTTGTTTCCCTTGTCACTTTAATGACTTCTCTCTTACGAAGTCCTTTAAGTAATTTCCTGTAACTGTATTTAGAGGTTGTTTTTTTTTGTTTGTTTTTTTTTTCGGTTTTTTGTTTTTGTTTTTGTTGTTGTTTTTTTGGGTTTTTTTGTTTGTTTGTTTTGTTTGTCTTCCAAATTTCACCCACATTTTTACCTCATTTGCCCAGTTTCCCCCAACCCTCCATTCATCC
>NC_134877.1:30402732-30405232 GCF_041734735.1 Babylonia areolata | reverse complement strand
ATAATCTGTGTGCTTGCTGAATTGGCAATATACGCAGCTTTGACATGGAGCTGTGTACTTTGTACATGGAGAGATTTACCACTCTTTATCGTATGGTGGGTCGTGTTACGTTTTTCATCAGCTGGTGCAGGTTTCATGCTTGAAAGGACACTTTTCCTCTGCCCAATGCGGCGCGATCTTGACAACAACAACAAGGAGAAGGTGGCAGAATGGATAAGACGCTCGTCCGCTAATGCAAGAGTCCCTGAGGGTGTGGGTTCGAATCCCGCTTTCGCCCTTTTCTCCTAAGTTTGACTGGAAAATCAAACTATGCGTCTAGAGAGACAGAAGGGAGACACAGAGAGAGAGAGAGAGAGAGAGAGAGAGAGAGAGAGAGAGAGAGAGAGAGAGAGAGAGAGAGAGAGAGAAGAAGAAAAGGAGACAGGAGATAGAGTGAGAGAGAGAGGGAGAGAGACAGACAGACAGAAGAAAGGGAGGCAGGGAGAGAGAGGGAGAGGGAGAGAGGGAGAGAGACAGACAGACAGAAGAAAGGGAGGCAGGGAGAGATAGGGAGAGGGAGAGAGAGGAAGACAGAGAGAAGAAAGGGAGGCAGAGAGAGAAAGGGAGACGGAGAGAGAGAGAGAGCTCAGAACCCGAAACGTTTTTCTTTTATTCAAGAATTCAGAATCTTGGCATGGCCCATTCTTCCAATCTGTCCTTGCTGGTCTTCATCAGCAACAATAGCCTCGTAAGGCAATGACCTTGTGTTTTGTCAACACACATCTGTCTGTCTGTCTGTCTGTCTGTCTGCCTCTCTGTCTGTTGTTAGACACTTTGGGTGATGTGTAGAGGATCACCATCTTCCTCCTTTCTCTGTTCTGTCTGTATGTCTGTCTGCCTGTCTGTATGTTGTTAGACACTTTGTGTGTTGTGTACAAGATCAACATCTTCCTCCGTTCTCTGTTTCTGTCTGTCTGTCTGTCTGTCTGTCTGTTTGTCTGCCTGTCTGTCTATCTGTCTGTCTGATGTTAGACACTTTTGCATATTATATTGAAATTCATGTATTTTATATTAATTGGATATGTGTAAAAGATGAACGTATGTAATGTTTCAATGCCCCGAGGGGGCACACGCAATAAACTCCCTGCCTTGCCTTAGCACAGTCGCCAATATTCTCCCCCCCCCCCCACCCCCCCCCCTTCACTAGGCCTTGAGTGGTGGTCTGGACCCTAGTCATTCGGATGAGACGATAAACCGAGGTCCCATGTGCAGCATGCACTAATCACACGTTAAAGGAACCCACGACAAAAAAAAAAGGGTTGTCCCTGGCAAAATTCAATAGAGAAATCCACTTCGATAGAAAAACAAAACAAAACAAATAAAACTGCACGCAGGAAAAAAAAAAATACAAAAAAAAGTGGCGCACTCAGTGTATCGACGCGCTCTCCCTGGGGAGAGCAGCCCGAATCTCACACAGAGAAATCTGTTGTGACAATAAAGAGAAATACAAATACAAAATACAGATACCTTTACAAGAGCACCATCTTCTTCCTTTCTCTACTTTCTGTTTGTCTATCGGTCTGTATGTCTGTCTGTTTGTCTGTCTGCTTCCCTTTCTTTTGTAAGATACTCTGTGCATAGGATCACCTTCCATTTCTCTCTCTTCGTTTCTCTGTGTGTGTGTGTGTGTGTGTGTGTGTGTGTGTGTGTGTGTGTGTGTGTGTGTGTGTGTGTGTGTGTGTGTGTGTGTGTGTGTGTGTGTGTGTGTGTGTGTGTGTGTGTGTGTGTGTGTGTGTGTGTGTGTGTGTGCGTGTGTGTGTGTGTGTGTGTGTGTGTGTGTGCGCGCACGCGCGTGTGTGCGTGCGTGTGTGTGTGTGTGTGTGTGTGTGTGTGTGTGTGTGTGTGTGTGTGTGTGTGTGTGTGTGTGTGTGTGTGTGTGTGTGTGTGTGTGTGTGTGTGTGTCTGTCTGTCTGTCTGTCTGTCTGTCTGTCTGTCTGTCTGTCTGCCTCTCTGTCTGTCTGTCTGTCTGCCTCTCTGTCTGCCTGTCTGTTGTTACACACTCTGGGTCTGTGCATGAAGATCACCGTCACCTTTTCTCTGACTGTCTGTCTGTCTGTCTGTCCGTTTTCTGTCTGTCTGACTGGCTGTCTGACTGTCCGTTTTCTGTCTGTCTGACTGTCCGTTTTCTGTCTGTCTGACTGTCCGTTTTCTGTCTGTCGGACTGGCTGTCTGACTGTCTGTTTTCTGTCTGTCTGACTGTCCGTTTTCTGTCTGTCTGACTGGCTGTCTGACTGTCCGTTTTCTGTCTGTCTGACTGTCCGTTTTCTGTCTGTCTGACTGGCTGTCTGACTGTCCGTTTTCTGTCTGTCTGACTGTCCGTTTTCTGTCTGTCTGACTGGCTGTCTGACTGTCCGTTTTCTGTCTGTCTGACTGTCCGTTTTCTGTCTGTCTGACTGTCCGTTTTCTGTCTGTCTGACTGGCTGTCTGACTGTCCGTTTTCTGTCTGTCTGACTGTCCGTTT
>NC_134877.1:30390232-30392732 GCF_041734735.1 Babylonia areolata | reverse complement strand
CAGACAGGCAGACCAAAACAGAACGGAGAAGCAGACAGGCTGACCAAAATAGACGGACGGAGTAGCAGACAGGCAGACCAAAATAGACGGACGGAGTAGCAGACAGGCTGACCAAAATAGACGGACGGAGTAGCAGACAGGCAGACCAAAATAGACGGACGGAGCAGCAGACAGGCAGACCAAAACAGAACGGAGAAGCAGACAGGGCTGACCAAAATAGACGGACGGAGTAGCAGACAGGCAGACCAAAACAGAACGGAGAAGCAGACAGGCTGACCAAAATAGACGGACGGAGTAGCAGACAGGCAGACCAAAACAGAACGGAGAAGCAGACAGGCTGACCAAAATAGACGGACGGAGTAGCAGACAGGCAGACCAAAATAGACGGACGGAGTAGCAGACAGGCAGACCAAAATAGACGGACGGAATAGCAGACAGGCAGACCAAAATAGACAGACGGAATAGCAGACAGGCTGACCAAAATAGACGGACGGAGTAGCAGACAGGCAGACCAAAATAGACGGACGGAGTAGCAGACAGGCAGACCAAAATAGACAGACGGAATAGCAGACAGGCTGACCAAAATAGACAGACGGAGTAGCAGACAGGCAGACCAAAATAGACGGACGGAGTAGCAGACAGGCAGACCAAAATAGACAGACGGAATAGCAGACAGGCTGACCAAAATAGACGGACGGAGTAGCAGACATGCTGACCAAAATAGACGGACTGAGAAGCAGACAGGCAGACCAAAATAGACGGACGGAATAGCAGACAGGCTGACCAAAATAGACGGACGGAGTAGCAGACAGGCTGACCAAAATAGACGGACTGAGAAGCAGACAGGCAGACCAAAATAGACGGACGGAATAGCAGACAGGCTGACCAAAGTAGAACGGAGCAGCAGAGAGGCAGACCAAAATAGACGGACGGAGTAGCAGACAGGCAGACCAAAATAGACGGACGGAGTAGCAGACAGGCTGACGAAAGTAGTCGGAGTAGCAGACAGGCAGACCAAAATAGACGGACGGAGTAGCAGACAGGCTGACCAAAATAGACGGACGGAATAGCAGACAGGCTGACCAAAATAGACGGAGTAGCAGGCAGGCAGACCAAAATAGACGGACGGAATAGCAGACAGGCAGACCAAAATAGACGGACGGAGTAGCAGACAGGCAGACCAAAATAGAGGGAGTAGCAGGCAGGCAGACCAAAATAAACGGACGGAGTAGCAGACAGGGCTGACCAAAATAGACGGACGGAGTAGCAGACAGGGCTGACCAAAATAGACGGACGGAGTAGCAGACAGGCAGACCAAAACTGACGGACTGAGAAGCAGACAGGCAGACCAAAATAGACGGACGGAGTAGCAGACAGGCTGACCAAAATAGACGGACGGAGTAGCAGACAGGCTGACCAAAATAGACGGAGTAGCAGACAGGCAGACCAACATAGACGGACGGAGTAGCAGACAGGCAGACCAACATAGACGGACGGAGTAGCAGACAGGCTGACCAAAATGAAACGGAGAAGCAGACAGGCAGACCAAAATGAAACGGAGTAGCAGACAGGCAGACCAAAATAGACGGACGGAGTAGCAGACAGGCAGACCAAAATAGACGGACGGAATAGCAGACAGGCAGACCAAAATGAAACGGAGAAGCAGACAGGCAGACCAAAATGAAACGGAGTAGCAGACAGGAAGACCAAAATAGACGGACGGAGTAGCAGACAGGCAGACCAAAATAGACGGACGGAGTAGCAGACAGGCTGACCAAAATAGAACGGAGTAGC
This sequence comes from Babylonia areolata, assembly GCF_041734735.1. Classification (NCBI taxonomy): domain Eukaryota; kingdom Metazoa; phylum Mollusca; class Gastropoda; order Neogastropoda; family Buccinidae; genus Babylonia; species Babylonia areolata. Next base: position 30,390,938 of record NC_134877.1, on the reverse strand, counting down.
AGACAGGCAGACCAAAATAGAACGGAGTAGCAGACAGGCAGACCAAAATAGAACGGAGTAGCAGACAGGCAGACCAAAATAGACGGACGGAGTAGCAGACAGGCAGACCAAAATGAAACGGAGTAGCAGACAGGCAGACCAAAATAGACGGACGGAGTAGCAGACAGGCAGACCAAAATGAAACGGAGTAGCAGACAGGCAGACCAAAATAGAACGGAGTAGCAGACAGGCAGACCAAAATGAAACGGAGTAGCAGACAGGCAGACAAAAATGAAACGGAGTAGCAGACAGGGAGACCAAAACTGGCGCACGGAGAAGCAGACAGGCAGACCAAAACTGGCGCACGGAGAAGCAGACAGGCAGACCAAAATGAAACGGAGTAGCAGACAGGCAGACAAAACAGAACGGAGAAGCAGACAGGCAGACAAAACAGAACGGAGAAGCAGACAGGCAGACCAAAATAGACGGACGGAGTAGGAGACAGGCAGACCAAAATAGACGGACGGAGTAGCAGACAGGCTGACCAAAATAGACGGACGGAGTAGCAGACAGGCAGACCAAAATAGACGGACGGAGTAGCAGACAGGCAGACCAAAATAGACGGACGGAGTAGCAGACAGGCAGACCAAAATAGACGGACGGAGTAGGAGACAGGCAGACCAAAATAGACGGACGGAGTAGCAGACAGGCAGACCAAAATAGACGG
>NC_134877.1:30380232-30382732 GCF_041734735.1 Babylonia areolata | reverse complement strand
GCGGGAACTGGATGAAAAAAAAGCGCGCAGGTGCTTATCTATTCTCCTCGAAAAAAAAAAAAAAAATCTTGTCTTGTGTTCTCTCTCTCTCTCTCTCTCTCTCTCTCTCTCTCTCTCTCTCTCTCTGTCATTGTGCATGTGTCAGTAATTTTTTTGTCTGTCTGTCCGCATGTCTGTCTGATAGCTGATTGTGTGTGTGTGTGTGTGTGTGTGTGTGTGTGTGTGTGTGTGTGTGTGTGTGTGTGTGTGTGACCGCTTGTGACCGTCTGTTTTGTTTGGTTTTGTTTGTTTGTTTTATTTTGTTTGCTTTTTTGTTCCTACACATGTTTATCTCTGTCTCTCTGTCTTTATCTCCCTGTGTCTGTCTATGTGTCTGCTTTTGTATTCATCTGCTTGCTTGTACCTGTATATACACATCCGGTTGTAGGGTCTCCATATCTGTATTTGTCTGTCTGCCTGTTTGTCCCTCTCTCTCTCTCTTTTTCTGTCTGTCTCCCTCTCTCTCCTCCTCTACCCCTCTCCCTGCCCCTTCCCCCTCCCTCCCTCCTCTCTCTCATATGTCCCCATTCCCAATGCAATGATGCCTATGGCTTGAATGCAATAAAACATTCATTCATTATGTCTGTCTGTCTGTCTGTCTCTCCTCCCCCCCCCCCCACCTCTCTCTCTCTCTCTCATTCTCTCTCCCTCTTCTTCTTCTTCACCTGTGATACATTTTGAGGATAATTGTTTTACGTCGTCTTGATGATTATGACTTGTGTCATCCTTTTTCCATACCCCACCTCCACTCCCCTCCCTCTTCCACATCCCCTGTCAGCGCTCCAGCCCGCCTACACACACACACACACACACACACACACACACACACACACACACACACACACACACACACACATATATATATATATATATATATATATATATATATATATATATATATATATATATATATATATATATATATATATATACACATATATATACTCAGACACACACGCACGCATAATTGACACTGGCAGAATTGGTCAAGTCATTAAAAGTGTTACGAGTTCGAGTCCGAATGCATCTGAATGATGTTAATTAACTGAAATTGCTGAATTGCAACATGTCAAAATAAAACACACGAAATGTTGTGTTTAAAGCGATGTTGATTACCTGAGGATTTTTTTTTTTTTAAATGAACCGTACCATCCGTTGTTTGTATGGGCGGCGCGTGCGGCTTTTATGTGTGTGTGTGTGTGTGTGTGTGTGTGTGTGTGTGTGTGTGTGTGTGTGTGTGTGTGTGTGTGTGTGTGTGTGTGTGTGTGTGTCTCTGTGTGTGTGTGTGTGTGTGTGTGTGTCTCTTTGTCTGTGTGTCTGGGTGTGTGTATTCGTGTGTGTCTGCGTGTTTGTGATTCAGTCAGGTAAACAGAGACAGAGACAGAAACAAAGACAGAGAGGGAGCAGATGTTTATATGTGTGTGCATGTCTGTGTGTGTGTGTGTGTGTGTGTGTGTGTGTGTGTGTGTGTGTGTGTGTGTGTGTGTGTGTTGTGAGTGTATTGATTTGAGTTTCAGTTTCAGTAGCTCAAGGAGGCGTCACTGCGTTCGGACAAATCCATATACGCTACACCACATCTGCCAAGCAGATGCCTGACCAGCAGCGTAACCCAACGCGCTTAGTCAGGCCTTGAGAAAATAATTAAAAAAAAAAAAAAAAAAAAAAAAAAAAAAAAAAATATATATATATATATATATATATATATATATATATATATATATATATATATATATATATATAAAAGCTTACATAAATAAATAAATATTTATTGATTTGAATGAAGTGAGAATGACATGGTTTCAAACACCAGAAAATCTCCACACCAGCTTCATGTTTGTTCGAGATAATGCTCATGGCTGTGTCACACAGAGGGTAGAAATGAAGAAGGAAGGAGGATGAGGAGGAGGTGGGGAATGTTGGCGTGAGGGTGGTGGGGGTGGTGTGAGCACACACACACAGACACACACACACACACACACACACACACACACACACACACACACACACACACACACACACACACACACACACACACACACACACACAACTAAACACAACTACACACAACTACACACACACACACACACACACACACACACACACACACACACACACACACACACACACACAAAAGAACCCTCATGAAAATAGAAATAAATATACCTCACCCATAAAGAAGTTTGTTTTGTTGTTGTTTTTTTACCCCTATGACTGCTCCATAAGCGATTCCCCATCGATCAAGGCGACAGGGCCACAAGGCAAGGCAGAAGGCAGAAGATCAATACTTGTGTTCTGACAGGCGGACTCTCTCCTCTCCCGTGTTTCTTTCGTCTCCATCTCCACAGGTTCCGCGTGGGTTATCCCGGAGCCATCTGCAATACATCGGAGCGTCTTCTCTATGGCTGCCCCAGTGCTGCGTGAGAGTGAAATAAATAAAAGATGGAATGGTAGTGCTCCCCTG
>NC_134877.1:30362732-30367732 GCF_041734735.1 Babylonia areolata | reverse complement strand
TGTGTTTCCGACAACAACAACAGAACTAACAACAACACAAAATGATTTGGTTTTTCATTAAAAAAAAAAAAAAAAAAAAAAAAAAAAAAAAATATATATATATATATATATATATATATATATATATATATATATATATATATATATATATATATATATATATATATGTATATACATAATTATATCAATGATTTCTCCCCACCCCCTCCGCCCTCTGCGTCTTCTTCTTCCTCTCTCTCTCTCTCTCTCTCCTCACCCTTCTCTCTAATGATTGATGATTAGCATCGACATAGCGCTGAATCTTGTGCAGAAAAAAAAAAAAAAAAAAAAATCAAAGCGCTTTCAACCAGTCAGTCATTCCACGCATGCATAACTCGAAGCTTGATATACTGAAGAAAAAGAAGAGGCAGGAGAAGGGGGCTATCTTGGAAAAAGGTGGGTTTTAAGCCAGATTTGAAAGAGATGAGTGTGGAAACCTGACGCGGCGAAAGAGGAAGTTCATTCCAAAAGCAATGTCCAGAGACAAGAGAAAGAATGGCGGCCGACAGTGGAGTGTTCGAATCTGGTTATGAGTAAACAGAGTGGATCCGAAGCCGATCGTAGAGAGCGAGATGGTGTGTAGAGGTGAAGGCAGCCACAGAGGTAGGAAAGGGCAGACTTGTGAATACATTTATAACATAGAGTGCTGATCTTATACTTTATTATGTGTGAGACAGGGAGCCAATGGAGATGTTGCAAAAGAGGAGTGATGTGCTCAGATCTTTTCTTTCCGAGGACGAATCGAGCAGCAGAGTTTTGTATGCGCTGAAGGGTCTAAATAGATGAAGCATGCAAAACAGGAAATAGAGATGTAGTCAAGGCGAGAGAGAGTGAGAGAGACAAGTCTAGATGTTGCTTCGGTTGACAAATAATGGAACTGATGCGCCACGATTGACTATAGCAGGATTGACAGCTCTCTCTCTCTCTCTATCTGTGTGTGTGTGTGTGTGTGTGTGTGTGTGTGTGTGTGTGTGTGTGTGTGTGTGGTGTGTCTCTATTGACATGGACCAATGGCCTTTTCATTAAAACATTTCAGTGTCTCTCTCTCTCTCTCTCTCTCTCTCTCTCTCTCTCTTCTCCCAATCCCCTTTATCTCGCCTTTTCCTCTCTGTACACCATTCGTTATTTGCAGTCTTGAATGTACGGTGTGTTAATCATAGCTGGAGACTGTTTTTCTGTTTAATCCCTCTGTTCTACTTTGGTTTGTTTAATCATGCCTCTGCTCACCGAACCGTGCATTTCTTTCTGTTCTAATAAGGTTAGGAGGAAGTTGGTTGCCACACGACACATTCCTGAGGTTCTTTGTTTCTTCTTTGTTCTTCTCCTGTGTAATCAATTTCACGATTTTGTTCCCCATTCTTATCTTTTGTTCTTGTTTCGAAGGTTGGTTTTTTTGTTTGGTTGTTTTTTTGTTGTTGTTTTTTTTTTTTTTGGGGGGGGGGGCGTGGTTCGATTTCATTCCTGTTCTTCTTTTGCCCTTCCTCCTCCACCTTCTCTTCTTTTTCATTCTGATTGTCCATGCCTTTTGCGCGAGGACATGATGAAAGGAAGGTATTCAGTTGTCCTTTTAGCCCCGCCCCCCCCCCTCCCCCGCCCAGCCCCCGCACCCTACCCCCCCCCCCCCACCCCCACCGCCCCCACCGCATTCTCCCTACCACCGCACAACCCCGCCCCCCCACCAATCCCCTCTCCACACACCCACCCCTCTGCCACTGTGTCTGTCTGTCTGTATGTCTGTTGTCTGTCTGTCTCTGTCTTCCTTCTCTCCCTCGCTCTCCTCTCTCTCTCTCTCTCTCTCTCTCTCTCTCTCTCTCTCTCTCTCTCTCTCTCTCTCTCTCTCTCTCTCTCTCCCTCTCTCTCTACGCCAGTCATTAGTTGCGTCTTGAAATCATGGTGATGATATTTTACTTTAAAAAAAAAAAAAAAAAAAAAAAAAAAAAAAAAATCCCGGGGGCGATGCTGTTTTTTTTTCCTTTCTTTTTTTCAAGCACGGGCCTACCCCATCCCCCACCCCCACCCTCCTTCAGATGTACCGCAATGGAGGAAAATTGGTGCCAGAACGATACAGAACGCACGATCTACTTCTTCTTCTTCTTCTTCTTCTTCTTCTTCTTCTTCTTCTTCTTCTTCTTCTTCTTCTTCTTCTTCTTCTTCTTCTTCTTCTTCTTCTTCTTCTTCTTCTTCTTCTGTATTTTGTTTACCTTGTCTTTCTGTCATATCACTTTTTTTGTATCACTTTTTTTTACGTTGCCATCTCATTGGCGAGAGCAGCATGTAAAGAAATATCCATAAAGGCTTATGTTCAATCCTCGTGAATAACGATGTTTGTCTAGTCTTGCCTTGCCTTGTCTTGCTTTGCCTTGCCTTGCCTTGCCTTGCCTTGCCTTGTTTTGCCTTGCCTTTCCTTGTCTTACCTTGTCTTGCCTTGTCTTCCTTTGCCTTGCCTGGCTTTGCCTTGCCTTGCCTTGCCTTGTCTCGCCTTGTGTGTGTGTGTGTGTGTGTGTGTGTGTGTGTGTGTGTGTGTGTGTGTGTGTGTGTGTGTGTGTGTGTGTGTGTGTGTGTGTGTGTGTGTGTGTGGTTAATCTTCTTGCTTCTTTTGGTGCAATTATCGACCGTCACTATCTTTTTATTTCTATTCTGTGTTTTTTTTCCGTTTTCTTTTCATTATTTATTTATTTATTTATTTATTTGTTTAGTTTGTTTATTGATTTATTCATTCCTTCATTTATTTATTTATTTATTTATTTATTTATTTATTTATTTATTTATTTATCTATTTTTTATATTCTTTTGTTCATCCATTTATTTATTGATTGATTGATTGATTGATTTATTTATTTATTTATTGATATTCTTTTGTTCATCCATTAATTCATGTATTTATCTATCTATTTATTTGCTATTGTTTGTTTATGTGTTTAGTCATTTATCTATTCATTTAATGGGCGAAATCCTAGGTGATGGGCATCAAACCACAGTGTTTATCTAATCAAGCGATTTTCTTCATGATAATCATCCGTGGAATGTTACGTCTCTCTCTCTCTCTCTCTCTCTCTCTCTCTCTCTCTCTCTCTCTCTCTCTCTCTCTCTCTCTCTCTCTCTCTCTCTCTCTCTCCATCCCCCACCTCTCTCTCTCCCCCCTCCGCACCCTTCTTTCTTTCTTAGACTTAGTTCTTTACCTTTCATTTTGTCTTCCTTCTTTCTGTCTCTCTCTGTCTTTCTGTCTGTCTCTGTCTCTGTCTGTCTCTGTTTCTCTCTGCGTATCTGTGTGTGTGTGTGTGTGTGTGTGTGTGTGTGTGTGTGTGTGTGTGTGTGTGTGTGTGCGTGTGTTGATTATATTTTCTTTCCTCCAATCCCCCCCCCTTCCCTCCATTCATTTCGTTATCTCATTATCTTTCCTCCCTTCCTTCCGTCCTTTCTCCCTTCCTTCCTTTCTCCTTTCCTTCCTTCCTTCCTCCCTCCCTCCCTTCCTTCCTTTCTCTCTCCCTTCCTACCTCCCTTCCTTCCTTCCTTTCTCCCTTCCTTTCTCCCTTCCTCCCTCCCTTCCTTCCTTCCTTTCTCCCTTCCTTTCTCCCTTCCGCACTCCCTTCCTTCCTTCCTTTCTCCCTTCCTTCCTCCCTCCCTTCCTTCCTTTCTCCCTCCCTTCCTTTCTCCCTTCCTTCCTTCCTTTCTCCCTCCCTTTTTTCCTTCCTTCCTTCCTTCCTCCCTTCTTCCCTCCCTCCCTCTCTCCTTCCCGCCCTCCCTTCCTTCCTTCCTTCTTTTCACGAATCATTTGATTTTCCTGCTGCCCGTTTTTTCCAACCTTTCTCGTTTTCTCATTATCTTTCCTCCCTTCCTTCCGTCCTTTCTCCCTTTCTCCCTCCCTTCCTTCCTTCCTTTCTCCCTCCCTTCCTTCCTCCCTTCCTTCCTTCCTTTCTCCCTCCCTTCCTTCCTCCCTTCATTCCTTTCTTCCTTCCTTCCTTCCTTCCTTCCTTCCTTCCTTCCTTCCTCCCTCCCTTCCTTCCTTCCTTTCTCCCTTCCTTCCTCCCTCCCTTCTTTCCTTCCTTCCTTCCTTCATCCCTTCTTCCCTCCCTCCCTCTCTCCCTCCCGCCCTCCCTCCCTTCCTTCCTTCCTTTCTCCCTCCCTTCCTTTCCTCCCTTCATTCCTTTCTTTCTCCCTCCCTTCCTTCCTTCCTTCCTTCCTTCCTCCCTTCCTTCCTTCTTTTCTCCCTTCCTTCCTTCCTCCCTTCTTCCCTCCCTCCCTCTCTCCCTCCCGCCCTCTCTTCCTTCCTTCCTTCTTTTCACGAATCATTTGATTTTCCTGCTGCCCGTTTTTTTCCAACCTTTCTTACTCTGTGTGTCTGTCTGTCTGTCTGTCTGTCTGTCTGTCTGTCTGTCTCTCTCTCTCTCTCTCTCTCTCTCTCTCTCTCTCTCTTTCTTTCTTTCTTTCTCCCATTCTTTCCATTATCTTTCCTTTCATCCCTTTCTTCTTTTTTTTTTTTTTTTCTTCCCTTCCCTTCTTTTCTGACAGTCTCGTTTTGTCTTTCCTGGCTTTGCTATCCACCTTAGGTGAGGTTTCTTCTTCTTCTTCTTCTGTTTTTTTTATGCATGGGTTGGGGAGGGGAGGGGGTTCGTCGGGGCGTGTGGGGGTGGGGGTGGGGGGATGGGGGGGGGAGGCGCGGGCGGGAGTGGGGCGTGGGGGGGATGGGGGCGGTTATGTGTGGGGGCGGGAGGGCCACAGGGGTTGGGGGTGTAGGGGTGGCGATGTCCCAATTAGAATATCGCATCAGCGAGGGCTTGAGAGTTCAGATCAATAACAAAGGAAGGATTGTGTGTTGTGTTCGCCTGGAACTGGCAATCGTTGTTGGCTTCTCGATTGCTTCTACCACGCCTCTTTCTGTCTCTGTTTCTGTCTGTCTCTGTCTCTGTGTATCTGTGTCTCTGTCTGTCTGTCGGTCGGTCTGTGTGTCCGTCTGTCTGTGT
>NC_134877.1:30342732-30345232 GCF_041734735.1 Babylonia areolata | reverse complement strand
GAACGAACGAACGAACGAACAACACACACACACACACACACACACACACACACACACACACACACACACACACACACACACACACACACACACACACACACACACACACACACACACACACACACACACACACACACTCACACACACACACACACACACACACACACACACACACACACACACACACACACGCACGCACGCACGCACGCACGCACGCACGCACATACACACATACACGCACAGGTGGAAAATGAGAGTTATGAACAGCGTTGTGATTAATTGAGTTATTGATCCGTCGTTATGGGAACGTGCTTGGGAGAAAATATGATTATGAGAAAAGGTGATTATTGGAGAAAGATGATAGTGGTGGGAACCTTGTGTGTGTATGTGTGTGTGTGTGTGTGTGTGTGTGTGTGTGTGTGTGTGTGTGTGTGTGTGTGTGTGTGTGTGTGTGCGTGTGTGTGTGTGTGTGTGTGTGTGTGCGTGTGTGTGTGTGTGTGTGTGTGTGTGTGTGTGTGTGTGTGTGTGTGTGTGTGTGTGTGTGTGTGTGTGACAGAGAAAGACGGAGGGACAGAGAGACAGAGACACAGAGAGAGAGAGAAAGTCAGAAACAGAGAATGAGAGAGACAGAGACAGAAATCGGACGGGCTACAGGGGCGAGAGTGGGCGGGGGGGGGGGGGGGGGGGGGGGGGGGGGGGTGCGGGTTAAAAACAATGACAAGAAAAGCAGTCATGCGAAATTTGATACTGAGCTCGGTAACAGTTAAAACGAAACTTCTCCCTCTCCTCCTCCTCCTCCTCCTGCTCCTCCTGCTCCTTCTTCTTCTTCTTCTTCTTCTTCTTCTTCTTCTTCTTCTTCTTCTTCTTCTTCTTCTTCTTCTTCTTCTTCTTCTTCTTCTTCTTCTTCTCCTCTGTCTTCAATTGTATTTGTGCTAGTATCGGAGTGAATTCTGTCTGCATGATTTTGTCAAGAATAACCCATTTGGTGCTTTCACTTCTTTTGCTTGAACTTGCTATATCGTCTCATCCGAATGACTAATGTCTAAACAAAACAAAGAGAGAAAGAGAGAGAGAGAGTGCGAGAGAGAGAGAGAGAGAGAGCGAGAGAATTGAGAAGGAGAGAGAGAGAGAGAGAGAGAGAGAGAGATTTGGGAAGAAGAGATAGAAAGAGAGTGAGAGAGAGAGAGAGTATAATTTATTAGGAAGGAGAGAGAGAGAGAGATTTGGGGAGGAGAGGGAGAGAAAGAGAGCGAGAGAGAGAGGGGGGGGAGATTTGGGAAGAAGAGAGAGATAGATTTGGGAAGGAGAGAGAGAGAGTAAGAGAGATTTGGGAAGGAGAGAGAGAGAGAGAGAGAGAGAGAGAGAGAGAGAGAGAGAGAGAGAGAGAGAGTGAGAGAGAGATTTGGGAAGGAGAGAGAGAGAATAAGATATATATATATATATATATATACATATATATATATATATATATATATATATATATATATATATATATATATATATATATATATATCGATTTGGGAAGGAGAGAGAGAGTAAGAGAGAGAGAGAGAGAGAGAGATTATGGAAGGAGAAAGAGAGAGATTTGGGAACGAGAGAGAGAGAGAGAGAGAGAGAGAGAGAGAGAGAGAGAGAGAGAGAGAGATTTGGGAAAGAGAGAGAGTGAGAGAGAGAGAGAGATTTGGGGGAGAGAGAGAGAGAGAGAGAGAGAGAGAGAGAGAGAGAGAGAGAGAGAGAGAGAGAGAGAGAGAGAGAGAGAGAGAGAGATACTCATACTGTTAATTTGCCTGAAAGCTGAGCCATGTTAGTCAGCATTAGCACTCTTTGAAAGCAAACATTTGACAAAAGATGCCACTGGTACCACGATACCAGTACTTCGATCATTTGCAAGGAATCCCTTTAGAAAATGTATTGGAAGAGGGAGAGAGAGAGAGTTAGACAGACAGACAGACAAACAGACAGAGAATATGATTCCACAACTATCTGTTCAATCACTGTTATTGTATTGTATTGTATTGTATTGTATTGTATTACTCTTTTTTGTCACAGTAGATTTTTCTGTGTGAAATTCGGGCTGCTTTCCCCAGGGAGAGCGCGTCGCTATACTGAGTGTGTCACCCTTTTTTTTTGTATTTTTTCTGCCTGCAGTTTTTTTGTTTGTTTTTCTTATCGAAGTTGATTTTTTCCACAAAATTTTGCCAGGATCAACCCTTTTGTTGCGCTAAGCGCATGCAACATACGGGACCTCCGGGTCTCATCCGAATGACTAGCGCCCAGACCAGCACTCAAGGTCTAGTGGAGGGCGTGGGGGAAAAATAATGGCGACATGCCGGGATTCGAACCAGTGTGTTCAGATTCTCTCGCTTTCTTAGGAGGACGCTTTACCTCTAGGCCATCACTCAACTTATCCTCTATTGATTTCACAATCTTTGGCGAAAGAGACAGTGCAGTGGTGAAACGTACGTATTCCAACCTTAGCGGTCCCTTCAGAGTATTCAGA
>NC_134877.1:30332732-30335232 GCF_041734735.1 Babylonia areolata | reverse complement strand
TGTGTCAGGCTGACGACAACTGGCTGTGTCTGACTGAAGTGTGTTGCTGTGTCAGGCTGACGGAAACTGGCTGTGTCTGACTGAAGTGTGTTGCTGTGTCAGGCTGACGGCAACTGACTGTGTCTGACTGAAGTGTGTTGCTGTGTCAGGCTGACGGCAACTGGCTGTGTCTGACTGAAGTGTGTTGCTGTGTCAGGCTGACAGCAACTGGCTGTGTCTGACTGAAGTGTGTTGCTGTGTCAGGCTGACAGGAACTGGCTATACCTGACTGAAGTATGTTGCTGTGTCAGGCTGACGGCAACTGGCTGTGTGTGACTGAAATGTGTTGCTGTGTCAGGCTGACAGGCAACTGGCTGTGTGTGACTGAAGTGTGTTTCTGTGTCACGCTGACAGGCAACTGGCTGTGTCTGACTGAAGTGTGTTGCTGTGTCAGGCTGACAGGCAACTGGCTGTGTGTGACTGAAGTGTGTTTCTGTGTCACGCTGACGGCAACTGGCTGTGTGTGACTGAAATGTGTTGCTGTGTCAGGCTGACAGGCAACTGGCTGTGTGTGACTGAAGTGTGTTTCTGTGTCACGCTGACAGGCAACTGGCTGTGTCTGACTGAAGTGTGTTGCTGTGTCAGGCTGACAGGCAACTGGCTGTGTGTGACTGAAGTGTGTTTCTGTGTCACGCTGACAGGCAAGTGGCTGTATGTGACTGAAGTGTGTTTCTGTGTCACGCTGACAGGCAACTAGCTGTGTCTGACTGAAGTGTGTTGCTGTGTCAGGCTGACAGCAACTTACTGTGTCTGACTGAAGTGTGTTGCTGTGTCAGGCTAACAGCAACTGACTGTGTCTGACTGAAGTGTGTTGCTGTGTCAGGCTGACGGCAACTGGATGTGTCTGACTGAAGTGTGTTGCTGTGTCAGGCTGACAGGCAACTGGCTGTGTGTGACGGAAGTGTGTTGCTGTGTCAGGCTGACAGGCAACTGGCTGGCAGCAACTGGCTGGGTAACATCCACATTTCCTCCCCTCCACTCCTCTGTGCACCTGATGGAGTGAACGTCCACGCCTGGGGAGGGGAAGGGGGGAAGATGCCACTGGTTGGGCCTAATGTGAACACGAAGCCTTAGCCGAGTCAGCCTCGCCTGTTTTCTTTCCTGTTTTTTTTGGAAACAAGCTGCGTCTATCACTTACAACGTCGATTGGATCTGTCAGTGCGTGTGTGTGTAGCACGTTGAGGTCAACGTCATTTTCGCTTTCTTTCTCTCTCAAGGCCAAACCAGGAAACGGAAATGTAAATGAGTCCCCTTCCGCTCCCCACCCCTCCCCAACCCCCGTCCTCCCCCCCCACCCTGACTTTGGGGGCGGCTGTGGTGCGACAGTTTCAAACTACCCCCGTGATGGAATTTACCCCGGTGTCATTCTGAGCTAGCCTCGAATGGTCCGTTGGGATCGTTTGTGGGTCGTCAAGCTAGACCCCCACCCCTTCAGGATAGACCCCCACCTCTTCAAGATAAACCATCAACCCCATCAAGAGAGACCCCCACCCCATCAAGGTAGATCCCACCCCATCAAGATAGACGCCCCACCCCATCAAGATAGACCCCTGCACCTCTTCAAGATAGACGCCCCACCCCATCAAGATAGACCCCTGCACCTCTTCAAGATAGACGCCCCACCCCATCAAGATAGACCCCTGCACCTCTTCAAGATAGACGCCCCACCCCATCAAGATAGACCCCATCCCTTCAAGATAGACCCCCACCCCATCAAGATAGACCCCCACCCCATCAAGATAGACCCCCCAACCCATCAATATAGACCCCTCACCCCATCAATATAGACCCCCACCCCATCAAAATAGACCCCACTCCATCAAAATAGACGTCCGTTAAGATAGACCCTCACCCCATCAAGATAGACCCCCGCACCCCATCAAGACAGACCCCACCTCATCAAGAAAGACCCCCATCCCCATCACGATAGACCCCCTACCGCATCAAGATTGACCCCCACCTCATCAAGATAGACCCCAACCCCATCAAGATAGACCCCCACCTCTTCAAGACAGACCCCCCAACCTATCAAGATAGACCCCCCCACCCCATCAAGGGTGGGGTGCAGCGGGAAGGGGTGGGGGGGTGGGGGGGGGGGACGCATTCCAGGCAAGACATTTTAGGCCCCGTGGTTAGAAATATGGACAAGCCAGATTTTGACCCCCCAGGGTAAAAACCCAACGAGGGGGGTGCAGAATAGGTTTTCAGGTAGTGGTTCAAAGAAAAGTGGCCGGAAATTGACTCGCCTCTCGTTCGTGGCGGATATGAAGGACTCTGGGCTATCCCTTCACCTGGGGGGTGACCTAGGTTAATGTGACTGCTTTCCTTGTCTTGTTTCTTTTGGAAGCGCTGTGTGACTAGATGTGTGTGTGTGTGTGTGTGTGTGTGTGTGTGTGTGTGTGTGTGTGTGTGTGTGTGTGTGTGTGTGTGCGTGCGTGCGCTCTCTCTCTCAGTCTCTCTC
>NC_134877.1:30307732-30312732 GCF_041734735.1 Babylonia areolata | reverse complement strand
AATTCAATGACTTACTTGCAGTTGTCGTGAGAGTTATGGGTGGGAGCTGTCTTTGGAAGTGTTTTTTTTTTTTTTTTTTTCAAGCTATAGATTTCTGCGTTACTATTATTGTGTGAGATAAGCAGTTTGTTCCCTCGAACTACTTTAATTCTACCATTGTAGTGTAGTACATATTATCACCATTCAGGTAAATGCTGTTCCTCCTTTTCCAGATTCTGGAAATTAATGTTCTTGTTATTGGTGCGGATGTGTATGTATGTATGTGTATGTGTGGGTATGTGTGGGGGATTACTATTTTGAATGTGCTTGTTCTATGCCTGTCTTTCTTTACAGATTTTTGGTACATAGAATAGATATCAAACGTAAACATGTATAGCCATGTTAGATCAATTTTTGTAAGGCTCTTCTTGATTTTCTGCGTTTTTTTTGTTTTTTTTTTTTTTTTTCCATCTCAATTATAAAAAAAAGTTTGTAATTAAGGAACCATTTATTTTTACAGTATGTGATTATATCGGGTAAAGTGCTGGCCAGTTATTTTGTTGTTGTTATTGTTGTTGTTGCTGCTGTTGTTGTTCTTATGTTGTTGTTATAGTTGTTTCTGCTGCTGCTGCTGTTGTTGCTGCTGCTGTTGTTGTTGTTGTCGTTGTTATTGTTGTTGCTGCTGCTGCTGCTGTTGTTGATGATGATGACGACGACGACGACGACGATGATGATGATGATGATGCTATTGTTGTTGATTTTGTTGCTTTTTTTCTTCTTTTTGTCATTTCCCTTCAGTTTCGGTTCCTCGAGGAGGCGTTACCGCGATCGGACAAATCCATATACGCTACACCACATAGTCTTCCCAGCAGTGTAACCAAACGCTCTTAGTCAGGCCTTGAGTACATGCACAATATTACTTGTGTACCTATTAGAATGGATTTCATCTGAAGAATTTTGCCTCTCGTTGCCATGAATTCTTTTTCAGTGCGTGCTGCACACGGAACCTCGGTTTATGGTCTCATCTGAAGGACTAGGCGCTTCGTTTGATTTTCCAGTTGAATTTGCCGGAAGAGAAGGCAAGAGCGGGATTCGAACCCAGACCCTCACGTATACTGTATCGGCAGAGGAGCGTTCTTAGCCATTCTGCCATCTTCCTCTTTGAAATTTCATCACTTTCTGATGGTGTGTTGCAGAATGCGTAAGGGCGCATAAACAAATTATTATGAGAGAGAGGGGTGGGTTCATATTGAGATGGAAACCTTTCTGTCTTGTAGCTTTCTGCATATTTTTTTTTTTTTTTTTTAACAAATAGTAAAGAGTGGTTACTCTCTCCATTCACAAGGTACACAACTTCAAGTAAGTGCTGCTTATGCTACCGAGGCAACCATGTGTTTGTTCTGCATTGTCCGTGTGTTCTGTGTGGCTTGATCAGGATTAAAGAGGCTATGCCAGTCTTGAATAAAAGCTTATTTGTGTTTGCACATTTCTTCTGTCTTTGCTGCTGTGTGCACATGTCAGATGATCGGTATAAGGACAGACCTAGCGCTTCCTTTTTTGAGGAAATGTCTAGGTTTGTTCCAATGTACCTTTTAACTCTCTCCATACGAACGGCGAAAGAGATGACGTTAACAGCGTTTCACCCCAATTACCATCATCAAAATATTGCAAGAGGAAGGCTCTTATACTGAAGAGGTGAATGTTGACAAAGAATACCACAATTCTGACGACGGAAGCTAAAGGTTGGGTCATTCAGACACCCACTGGACATCCGAGGGGTCTGTGTAGAGGAGAAGAGAGGACTGGCCGTACTGAGTGAGTTAATTACCTGTGTGCTAGCTGTATCCGAAGCGAAAGAAGCAATGACTTGAAGCTGTGTACCTTGTGAAGGGAGAGAGTTACCACTCTTTACTATTTGTTAATCGTTTCATCTTCTGGCCTCCTTGTGTTAATTTTCTGCAAATAATTTTCACAGTGTCATTCTGTCTCTCACAATATAAAGTCTTAAATAGACCACAGCAGCATCAACGACAAAAGAAGCTGGAACAATATGGTTTTACTCTCCCCGAACCCCCTCCTCCTGCCCGCCTTTCCCTATCTCTGAGCAACGCTAGTCAGCTGGCAAAAAGAGGGAGCTAAGACGTATTCCGATCAGAGCTTGCTTTCGTTTCGCGGTTATTGCCCTTAGACAATCTGCTCTCTCTCTCTCTCTCTCTCTCTCTCTCTCTCTCTCTCTCTCTCTCTCTCTGTGTGTGTCTCTCTGTGTCTCTCTCTCTGTCTCTCTCTGTCTCTCTCTCTCTCTGTCTCTCTGTCTGTCTGTCTCTCTTTCTCTCTCTCTTCTCCACTGTGTGTGTGTGTGTGTGTGTGTGTGTGTGTGTAACCCAAAGAGCAGTGCAGTAGAAAACAACGGTCGCTTGCCATGCATACAGCACTCTCCCTTTTGGAGGAACCAAATGGCGACATGCATATTAACGGGAGATTTTTAAAGTCACAACCTCAGCCTGAGCGCAAATCAGTTTTTGTAAGGTTCAAAGCTAAACGAAGATTTTTTTTATATTTTTATTTTATTTTATTTTTTAATGCTTCTTCCAGTTCATGGAAATCGAAGACATGTTCTCTCTCTCTCTCTCTCTCTCTCTCTCTCTCTCTCAAGTGCCATGCACACACATATTTAGGTTTGTATTATTCAACACGTTTTAAGTTTTACTTTTTGACAAGCACAGCTAAACTTAGTGCGTCACGTAATGATGTGTCATGAAGAAGTTATTGTTAATGCACAACCAGTCACTAAAACTGTTCCTGGAAATAATTGATGATCAAATACAGCTTATGATATAATACAGGGCATATTCTATGGGGTTTTGACACTGCCGGTGTACATTGCGAGAAAATTCATTTTGCATTGTAGACATTTCTTTGGGTGTCCGCACAAACACCGAACGATTTTTATCTATGGCGAACCAAATAGATACCCAATATCTTTTCAGTCGGCTAATAAATGCATTCATTTCTGGTTGAAATTATCACACATTGATAATCACAGACTACCATGTAAGGCATACAAAATGTCAGATTTAGATGACAGAGGTAAGAAAAACTGGGTTTCGAATGTTAGGGTAAACGGCTTTGTTTTGTTTTTTAGGCTTAGTCAAGGTGTTTGCGACACTAAAACATTTATTCGTGCGTTTCGAGATAGAATGATTGACAGCAGATGGCAAAACCGGAATCCAAATATCTAGTACAGTTACAAATTTGAGAAGTATCGACTTATCAGTAAAACATATGGTACTGGAAGAAATCTAAGTCTATAACGAGGAAAATTTAGATTTGGTGCTTCTGAACTGTTTGCTCAAAGGTATCATTTAGACAGTCTAACAGTTCTGATAATTATGATTTGTCCATTATACAAACAATCAAAGGAAGATGAAGTTCATTTTGTGCTTGAACCGATAGATACCAGAGAGCAATCAATTCTAGAAGAAAAAAAGAGGAAAATCAAACAACCTTGTATCTTCAAACTTGCCTTGTTAATGTCACCTACAAAAGAAAATCTTGTTAAACAGTTAATTCTTTATCTGCATAATTAAAACGTTTAAAAGCCGAAGTGCCTTCACAATAAAACAACTTGAACATTGTGTGTATTTTAAGTGACTTTCATTTTTATCCCCCTTCTAAAATGGCTGTTGCCTTTATGAATAAAACATCTTCAATTTTCAGTCTGTCTGTCGCTCTCTCTTTCTGTCTCTGTCTCTCTGTCTCTGTTTCTGTCTCTGTCTCTGTCTCTGTCTCTCTGTCTGTCTCTCTCTCTCTCTCTGTCTCTGTCTCTGTCTCTGTCTCTGTCTCTCTCTCTCTCTCTCTCTCTCTCTCTCTCTCTCTCTCTGTTGTCAATCATCCTGTGTCAATGCTGACAAAACAGGATTTTCAGCGGTTAAACACACACACACACACACACACACACACACACACACACACGAGACAAACTTTCATCAGCAAACACTAAAACCCACACCGTTCTCATCAGTGAAATCACATGCCGACTCAGTGTGATTTCGGTCTGCATAGGACAGCAATACCGGTAAGTAGGCCTTTACCTTTTATTTTGCCTGCCTCGTTCAAAACCACATGGCTTGTAAAAATATACAGGCTGGTCGGTTCTCTGTTTAAACTCTACGAGCGTGTCAGGTGGGAATTATGTCATACAAAATGGGGACTTTGCGGTTGCAGCAGGGTGCATAAAAGATTTATTCGTACATTTCGAACTAGATTAATTGATTGTTGATGGCAGGTACGGTCGTACCATGTTCAAAATATTGACTGATTCGACCCTTTTTCGTGATATGTCTGTCAGTGTCTTTGTGTGTGTGTGTGTGTGCCGGCGTGTGTGTGTGTGTGTGTGTGTGTGTGTGTGTGTGTGTGTGTGTGTGTGTACACTTTGTGTGTGTGTGTGTGTGTGTGTGTGTGTGTGTGTGTGTGTGTGTGTGTGTGTGTGTGTGTGTGTGTGTGTGTGTGTCTGTGTGTCTGTGTGTGTCTGTGTGTGAATATGAGTGTGCATGAACCACGCGTGGTCGAACGATAGGAGTGTGCGTGCAAATGTTCCGCCTGATTATGAGTGATGGCACGCGCTCGCTCGTGTGTGCGTGATTGAGTGCGATGCTAGATGGCTCTGCCAATCGTTGTAATGGCCATCCACCTGGTTGACTGGTCGGCCAGCTTAATTATCTGTTCTTTTTAACTTTACTCTTTACATTTCGGACTTGTTGGCTAGCTGAATTACCTGTTCTTTTTAGCTTTACTCTTTGCATTTTGGATTTGTTGGCTCGCTGAATTATCTGTTCTTTTTAGTTTTACGCTTTACATTTTGGACTTGTTGGCTAGCTGAATTACCTATTCTTTTTAGCTGTGCTCTCTACATTTTGGACTTGTTGGCTAGCTGAATTACCTGTTCTTTTTAGCTTTACTCTTTACATTTTGTTGTTGTTGTTTTTTGGCTAGCTGAATTATCTGTTCTTATTAGTTTTACT
>NC_134877.1:30292732-30300232 GCF_041734735.1 Babylonia areolata | reverse complement strand
CCCCCCCCCCCCCCACACACACACACACACACCATCCTCATCGTCAATGTTATCATCGTCAGTAAATCACACACACACACACACACACACACACACACACACACACACACACACACACACACCTCTCTGTCTCTGTCTCTCTCTCTGTCTCTCTGTCTCTGTCTCTCTCTGTCTCTCTCTGTCTCTGTCTCTGTCTCTCTGTCTCTCTCTCTCTCTCTCTCTCTCTCTCTCTCTCTCTCTCTCTCTCTCTCTCTTAACTGAAATCTGCTGCTGCAATGAAAATGATTGCAGTTGCAGAAAATGGTAGTGCACGACACGACACGACACGACATGACATGCGATACGACACTAACACGACACGACACGACGTGACATACGACACGGCACGACATGACATGCGACACGACACGACACGACACGACACGACGTGACATACGACACGGCACGACACGACACGACACGACACGACGTGACATACGACACGGCACGACATGACATGCGATACGACACGACACGACACGACACGACATGCGACACGACACGACATGACATGCGATACGCTGTGCATCCAAAATGAATCACAACACAACGAAACGCAAAACAACACAATCACCACCACAACTGACACATCCCCCAGCCCGACACATCCACCACACATCACTACTTCACAATACAGCGCAGATGAATTACTACACGCATTACTACTTCACAATACAGAGCAGATGAATTACTACACGCATCACTACTTCACGGTACAGAGCAGATGAATTAGTGCACGCATTACTACTTCACAATACAGAGCAGATGAATTACTACACACAATACGGAGCAGATCAGTTACTACACGCATCACTGCTTCACAATACAGAGTAGATGAATTACTACACGCATCACTACTTCACAATACAGAGCAGATGAATTAATACACGCATCACTACTTCACAAAATAGAGCAGATGAATCACCACACGCACCAATACTTCACAATAAAGAGCAGATGAATTACTACACGCATCACTACTTCACAATAAAGAGCAGATGAATCACTGCACACATCACTACTTCACAACATAGAGAAGACGAATTACTACACACATCACTACTTTACGATATAGAGCAGATGAATTACTACACTACTTCACAATATAGAGCAAACGAATTACTACACACACCACCACTTTGCGATACATACCAGATGCAGTACTACACACAATACGGAGCAGATGAATTGCTACACACATCACTAATTCACAATATAGAGCAGATGAATCACTACACACTTCACTACTTCACAATATAAAGCAGATGAATGACTACACACATCGTTACTTCACAATACTTCACATCAGCACTTCACAATATAGAACAGATGAATTACTACTTTGTTATTATTTTTACGTGTTATTGCCTTTGACGATATATGACAAGTTGCATTGCGAGCTTGACAGACTTCTTTGGAGAAACTGTGATCGAAATATTTTCACATACATAGGCGCATGCGTGTGTGTGTGTGTGTGTGTGTGTGTGTGTGTGTGTGTGTGTGTGTGTGTGTGTGTGTGTGTGTGTGTGTGTGTGTGTGTGTGTGTGTGTGTGTGTGTGTGTGTGTGTGCGGGTGATTTTTTCTTTATTTTTTTGTGCTTTTGCATTTTGTTTTAGTGATTTGTATTAAAATGAAACATTTAGAATGTTTTTTTGATACAAAATATATGTGTTGATGTTGTTGAGGTTGTTCTTAAGCGCGTTGGGTTATGCTGCTGGTTAGGCATCTGGCCAGCAGAAGTGTACGAACGCAGGCAGTCACGCCTCTTTGAGAAACTGAAAAGTGAAAACCTGTTGTCATGATGACCCAGAGTTCTGGCGCCGCGTCAGCAGCACCTCGTCGTCCATCTTCGACCTGTCTGGGGAGTGCGAGCAGCTGGAGCGGGCCATCCGGGACAACGACGTGACGGCCGTCAGAAAGTTCCTGCAGCTACACCACGGCAAGTTCCCCGTGGACCTGGCCGCCAGCATCCTGGACAAGTCGTCCTGCGACTCCCGGAGCCGCCGCCAGAGCCACGTCAGCCAGGACGTGGAGATCCTGCTGCTGAAGAGCCAGACCCTCATCGAGTCCCTGGACCGCCGGGAGAGCATGCACACGGAGAGCGACGCCCCGGGCATCTTCCGGACCTCCCTGCACCTGGCCGTGCAGCACGGCGCTGACGACGTCCTCAAGCTGCTGCTCAAGTTCGGCGTGGACCCCAACGAGCCGTCCGGGCACGTACACTTCGGCAACGGTGGCGGCGGGGGCGGCTCCTCAAGGCGGCAGCGGCGTCTGTCCAGCATCCAGCCCGAGCTGCTCATGCACCAGCTGCAGCAGCTGCACGTCAAGCGGCAGACCTACCTCCAGCAGCAGCGTCATCAGCAGCAGCGTCATCAGCAGCACCAGGACTCGCTGTCGTGGGACGGGCGATCTCGCCTCAGCTGCAGCAGCCAGCACAGCGGCATCATCTCGGCGGCGGCAGCCAGCGTGGCCCGGACCCGCTCCAAGTCCTGCTCTCCGACCATAACCCCCACCATCACCCTCATGACCACCCCCACCCCTCCCCCGGCCTCAGACCTGCCCCCCACCATCACCCCCTCCGTCATCACCTGCTGTCCTCCTCCTCCTCAGTCCAGTGGTGGTGGCGGCCACGTGCAGCCCGTTCCACAGCCGGTGTTCCGAAAGGGAAGTGTGGGCGCCGGGTCCACGTGCGAGGGAGCGGAAGGCGGCGGCCGCCTGGAAAGAGATCTGACGCGAGTGGACACGGCGGGTGCCCAGTCTGTGTTCCAGAGAGAAAGCGCTGACCCCTATCTCTCCGCCCCGCGAAAGTCCCAACCGACACTGTGCGTCCCTTCCGTCTTTCTGCCTTCCGGGACGCGCGCTCCTCAGCTTGTCCAAGTCGGCAACAGCGGTGACGAGTTGTTCGCCGGCGCGGCGGGAAAATCACTTTCCACTGCTGCTGCCACGCCATCACCGTTTTCTGCCAGTGCCTCTGCCAAAGTGATACCCAAGGCGGAAAAAGCGGCCACAGGCGGTGGGAGTGGAAACAGTGGCTGGCCCCCCACACCCCCTGCCGGCTCGCATCACTCCCAGCAGCGCAGCTGTCACAGCGGCTCACACGGTGCAGGTCACGATTCAATCAATGACAGCAGCGATCTACTACTCTCCCCGCAGCCACCACCTCCCCTTCATCACCCTACCTCCTCCTCCTCCTCCCAAGACAGGCCCCCTGCCAGCAGTGGAAGCAGCGTAATTACCTGCGTGGGGCTGTTTCCCGTCCCCCCCAGCTCCACCCTTACCCCCACCACCACCACCGCGGTCACCAGGTTCAGCCACCCCCCCAGTCCTAAGGTGATCGTGTATCCCGATAGCGACAGCGTCACAGAGAGACGCGACAGTCACGGTGGCTTCGGCCCAGTCGCCGTCACGAGACCCTGCGCCAGTGGCTCCGCCGTAGTGCAGGGCTCCGCCACCACCAATCGACTTCAGCTGCCAGAGATCACGGAAACAGAGAGCGAAAGCTACAGCAGCAACAACAACAACAGTGGCGGCGGTAGTGGTAGCAGTGGTGCTGCAGGTTGTGAGGACGACGCCGCCGCGTTCGATATCGCCACAGCGTACGCTACAACTTCAGCTACCTCCACCACTGCGGCCACCTCCTCGGGGTCAGGAGGAGGGAGCGAAGACCTGCTGTGCCTGCCCCCGCTCTTCCTGGCCGTGGTGGAGCGCCGTCCCCGCGCCGTGCGCCTGCTGCTCCGCTATGGTGCCAGCCCCCACGTGCAGGACCGCCACGGCTGCACCCCCCTCCACCTGGCCTGCTCCCAGCCCTTCCTCAGCGCCGACTGCTGCTGCGCCCTGCTGCGCTACGGGGCCAAGGTGCACGTGAAGAACTGCAGCGGGGCCACGCCCTACCTCCTCTACCCAGCAGTGGCCCAGGAGCAGCAGAGCCTCGTCAGGGGCGCCTTCAGCAGGGTCCCCGCCTTCCGCGCCAACAACAGCAGCAACAGTACCACCACCACCACTTCCGGCACGCGCCAGAGTCACAAGAAACGCACGAGCGGCGGGGGCTGGGGCGGTGGCGGTGGCGGGGGTGCCTACAGCACCAACCACAACCACAGCACCACGGCCTCCTCGGCACAAGCCAGCTCCTCCAGACCCTCCGAGTTCACCGCCTCCACCTCGGGGGGCAACCAGCGCTCGGGGAGCCTCTCGCGCTTCTTCCGGAGGCTGGGCAGCGAGTCCAGGTCCCGGAGCAGGGACAAGAGATCGTCAGCCCACGATGAGGCGACGCAAACGTCGGCAGCAGGAGGAGGAGGAGGAGGAGCTTGCTCGGGGAGTTCTTCAGCGGCTCTAGGGGGCCCGCTGTCGTCCGCTCAGCCTCAACCACCGCCTGCTCCGTCGTCGACATTCTCGGAGATGAGGGAGCGGGCCTCTTCGATGAGCTCGTGCCGGAGTTTCCGCAGCCGTCACTACTCGGCCTGCATCGTGGAGGATTTGGACAGCGATGCTTCTCTGGTGAGTCTTCCACTGTTTGTGGGGGTTTCGGCCTCTGTTTGTTCGTTTGTTGCCTAGTTTTGTTTAAGTTTTTTTTTTGTTGTTTCGGATCTATCTATCTATCTATCTATCTATCTATCTATCTATCTATCTATCTATCTATCTATCTGTTTCGTTTGGTCATTATATATTTGTTTTTTTGTTATATATCACTTTGTCAGTGTAAATATTTCTGCTCATGAGTGTATCCTACTATCTATCTATCTATCTATCAGTTTCGTTTGGTTATCATTTATTTGTTCTCTGTCATTGTCATCTGTATTTGTTATGTGTTCTCTGTCATATAACACTTTTTTTTTTTTTTTTTTTTTTTGTCAGCGTGTATGTTTTTGCTCATTGAGTGTATCTGTTTCGTTTAGTCATTATTTATTTGTTCTCTGTACATATATCACTTTGTGTTTGTCAGTGTGAATGTTTTTGCTCACGTGTGTATCCTACTCTCTATCTGTTTCGTTTGCTTATCATTTATTTGTTCTCTGTCATATATCACATTGCCAGTGTGTATGTTTTTGCTCATGAGTGTATCCTACTATCTATCTATCTATCTATCTATCACGTTTGTCATTCATTTCTCTCTGTCTCTGTATCTCTCTCTCTCTGTCTGTCTCTCTCCTCATTTGAATGTTTACGTGTGCATTTGTGTGTATCCGAATGTCCTGTGTGTACTTCATCATCATCATCATCATCATCATCATCATCATCTCTCTCTCTCTCTCTCTCTCTCTCTCTCTCTCTCTCTCTCTCTCTCTCTCTCTCTCTCTCTCTCTCTCTCTCTCTCTCATATTGCACTTTTATATTATTATATTTATATACATTTTTGTCACTGCATTATGATTATGTACCTGAAAGTGTTTGCTGTGCATTTGAGTGTATTTGGATGTCGTGTACGTACTTCTATAACCCTTTTGATATCCTGTGAGTATTTTGATTTCATTTCTCCTTGCCCCGAGAGCTGGATGTGTAAAAAAAAAAAAAAAAAAAAAAAAAAAGCATACGTGCATGCTTATACCACTTCTCTCATTAAAATAAGTTCGTTCGTTCCCTCTGTCTGTCTGTCTCTCTCTGTCTCTCTATATCTCCCCCCCCCCCCTCTCTCTCTCTCTCTCTCTCTCTCTCTCTGTGTGTCTTGCAACCATAGTAGATCAATGACAACTGCCGAATACTTACAGCCTACGTCCCACCAGCTAGGCCACACATGTACAAACGAAACGACCCAAACAAACCGCGTGAACACCGCAGCACCGCCCAGACGTGTGTATTGGAAAGAACCAGCCGTCGAGCAGAGCTGATCCCACGACCGACAGAAATCAATGATTCCTTTCTGTTTTGAGTTGAGTCCGTTTCCTTGTTGTCAAGGACAACATATTCGAATCAGGCACACTCGTGAGTGCGCGCCCGCGCGCGCGCGCGCGCGCATCAATGATTAATTGCGGGCGAGGACGCAAACACACACGCAGACACACGCACAAACACAATCACAGACACACACAGACACACACACACACAGACACACGCATTAACACACACAGACACAGACACAGACACACACACACACACACACACACACACACACACACACACACACACACACACACACACACAGATAAACAGACTCAAACACTCACACACACACACACACACACACACACACACACACACACACACACACACACATTACAGACTACTACTGCTGCTGCTGCTATTGCTACTACTACCACTGCTGCTGCTGCTACTACTACGATTGCTACTACTACTGCTACTACGACCACTACTTCTTTTTTCTTCTTTCCGTTACACGACTAACATCGACTTGCCGAGGACTTTGTAGCGGTTCATGCATGCTGGGTATTTTCGTGTCTCCATAACCCACCGAACACTGACATGGGTTACAGGATCTTTAACGTGCGTATTTGATCTTCTGCGTGCGCATACACACGAAGGGGGTTCGGGCACTAGCAGGTCTGCACATATGTTGACGTGGGAGATCGGAAAAATATCCACCCTTTACCCACCAGGCGCCGTTACCGTGATTCGAACCCGAGACCCTCAGATGTGAAAGTCCAACGCTTAAACCAATCGGCTATTGCGCTCGGCTACTACTACTACTAGTAGTACTACTACTGCTGCTGCTGCTGCTGACAAAGAGAGAACTGAATTGCACTTAGTGTACGTAAAAGAACGGCAACAAAAGTGTTGTTCCTGGCAAAATTATGTAGAAAAATCCACTGCGATAGGAAAAACAAACAAACAAACAAAAAAAACAACAACTCTGCACGCAGGAAAAGATACCCCCCCCCCCCCAAAAAAAAAAAAAAAAGGGTGGCGCTGTAGTGTAGAGACGCGATCTCCCTGGGGAGAGCAGCCCGAATTTCACACAGAGAAATCTGTTGTGATAAAAAGAAATACAAATACTGCTATACAACCCCCTCCAGCTTTGTACGGCTAGACAGACAGACACCACACTACACCTTTCAGCTCGCTAAAAAAAAAAAAGCGTTAGCTGAACAATGAGCTGTCACTCGTAATGCACGCACACAGCCTTCAAGCCCTGAATTCTCAGCGAAACCCACACACTGATCAATACCACACAATAGTAGTAGTAGTAGTAGTAGTAGTAATTGTTGTGTGTGTGTGTGTGTGTGTGTGTGTGTGTGTGTGTGTGTGTGTGCGCGTGCGTGTGTGTGTGTGTGTGTGTGTGTGTGTGTGTTATTCTGTGACTGTTTTAATCACTCGCTCGTTTTCCCTGTCTCTGTCGTCTCTCTCTGTCTCTGTCTCTCTGTTTGTTTGTCTGTCTGTCTGTCTGTCTCTCTTTCTTAAACGACCTACCGCTCCATATGAAATCCGTCTGCGAACTTTTTGCGGATGATACAACAATCCACACTTCTCATACTGACATTGCCGCTCTTGTAAAAGACTTACAAGAAAGTA
>NC_134877.1:30280232-30287732 GCF_041734735.1 Babylonia areolata | reverse complement strand
CTTCTTTTTTCTTTCTTTTTCTTTTCTTTCTTTTTTTTTTTTTTTATTTTTTTTTACTGAAAACCAAACCCGGCTTTGTATTCTTTGATATCAACCACGCTGACAAGGGCAGTGGAGGGTGGTGTTTAAATTGTGCTGTGGCGATCCCCCCCCTCTCTCTCTCTCTCTTAAAGTCTGAATTGTTTATTGTTTGTGAAGACATGCATCTTACTTTCTCTAGTCTTTGTCCAAAGCTGTTGACCACGAAAAAAAAAAAAGTCTGTCTTTAGTTAATGGCGTGTGGTTTACACACCCATCTGTCCATCTGTCTCTGATCCTTTTTCTTCTTCTCCTTTCTCTGTACCTGTCTCTGTCTCTCTCTGTATCTGTCTCTCTCCACTCTCTCTCTTCACTCTCTCTCTCTCTCCTTTGTCTGTCCCTGTCTCTGTCTCTCTCCTCTCTCTCTCTCTCTCCCCACTCTCTCTCCTCTCTCTCCACTCTCACTCTCTCTCTCTCTCTCTCTCTCTCCACCCTCTCTCTCTCTCCACTCTCACTCTCTCTCTCTCCACTCTCTCTCCACTCTCACTCTCTCTCTCCACTCTCTCTCTCTTTCTCCACTCTCTCTCCACACTCTCTCTCACCATTCTCACTCTCTCTCTCTCTCTCTCTCTCTCTCTCTCTCTCTCTCTCTCTCTCTTCCTCACATCTCTTTCCTTTCCTTTGCTTTACATACATTGACGTTGTTCTATATATTGGATGTTTAAAACGGAAGTCCCTCTCCCCCTGTTGTCATGGGCAGAAAGGCCTGAACAATAAACCATTCAGACTTCAGCCTTCAGACATCTCTCTCTCTCTCTCTCTCTCTCTCTCTCTCTCTCTCTCTCTCTCTCTCTCTCTCTCTCTCTCTCTCTCTCTCTCTCTCTCTCTCTCTGTGCTGTCTGAGTTGCACAACGAAAATAACTTGACAGCCCTAAATCAAACGAGCGGGCTTGTTGTCCGGAAAGAAGCCGTTCCAAACCATTTCGAAAGACGCATGCTAGCTGATAAACGATGTTATCAGGCCTTGCGACATAGGTTTATGACGAAGGTTTTCGTCATACGGGTTAGGTGGAGAGAAATGGGGGGGCTCGGGAAGGAGGGGGAGAGGGGGTGGGGGGTTGGGGGGATGGGGGATGGGCAGTTGGATGGGGGGGTGGTGTGGGGTGGGGTTGAAGGGGTGGTAGGGTTGGGGAAAGGAGAGATTTGGCGATGGCGATGTCGTTAATGATAAATGATAGTAGCGAACGATGACGATTATGATAACACAGAATGATCATCATAAGGATGATCGTGACCATGGTAACAATGCTCGTTGCAGCACCAACACCAGCAGCAGCAGCAGCAGCAGCAGCAGCAGTAGTAGTAGTAATAGTCATACTACTACTACTACGACAATGACCGAGGACACGACAAATGCTGCTGCTGCAGCTGCTGTTGTTGTTGCTGCTGCTGCTACAACTACTACTGCTGCTGTTGCTAATGATAATGATGATGATGATGATGATGATGATGATGATGATGATGATGATGATGATGATAACTTCCATGGTGATAATGATAAAATCGATGGTCAGATTCGTGGACTCATAGAAGAATGAACAACAACAACAACAACAACAAACAACAACAAAAACAAAACAAAACAATAACCAAAACATTAAACTAAGGCTTCGAGAACAATATAACCCTTTCTTTAACCAGTTAAGGCTTTGTACTCAGTTTGCAAATAATGGGTAGATGAAATTCCTCCTTGTTTGAAACCCTCTTGAGATTCAACAATTCCTATATCACACGGCAACAACCTTTTGTTTGTTTGTTTGTTTGTTTATTTGTTTGTCTCCTTGCCGCGGCGGCGACGGACGCGCACGCACACACCACCCCACACCGCACCGCACCGCACCGCACCGCACCACACCACACCACACCGCACCGCACGATCGATGAAATCGAAGCTACGGATGAAATACTGCAAGCACACGAAGCCCCAGAGTTTACAGTTTGCCCTGAGGCGAAACACAGATATTCAATCTCTGTCGTGGCCTGTCTGTCTGTCTGTCTGTCTGTTTGGTCTTTCTGTCTGTCTTGTCTTTATCTCTCTGCCCTGTTTTGTTTGTCTGTCTGTCTGTCTGTCTGTCTGTGTGTTTGTTTAGTCTTTCTTCCGTAGCTTTTGTGACTCTGTCTGTCTCTCTGTCTGTCTATCCCATTCCCCAATCCAAAACTCTACGTCTTTCCCACAGAGAGAGAGAGAGAGAGAGAGAGAGAGAGAGAGAGAGAGAGAGAGAGAGAGAGAGAGAGAGAGAGAGGAGACAGACAGACAGAGAGATGAAGGGACAGAGAGAGAGAGAGAGAGAGAGAGAGAGAGAGAGAGAGAGAGAGAGAGAGAGAGAGAGAGAGAGGGAGCGACACACAGAGAGAGAGAGAGAGAGAGAGAGAGAGAGAGACAGAGACAGGGACAGAGACAGAGACAGAGAGATGAAGGGACAGAGAGAGAGAGAGAGAGAGAGGGAGCGACAGAGAGAGAGAGAGAGAGAGAGAGAGAGAGAGAGCGACAGACAGACAGACAGACAGAGACAGACAGAGATAGAGAGACAGAGAGAGCAGCCGTGACATGGTCATTCCCAAACCTCAATGCCCTACGTAGCAGAGAGCTGCCCTCTGTCGCAGTCTTCGTCCTGAACGATTCTTCACAGCATCGTCATCATCATTCTCATTCATCATCACGGACATTTTTGTTTTGTTCTTGTTTGGTTTTGTTTTGTTTTGTTTTTTCAAGGAAAAAGGGAGTGCCAATCCACTGTGGCTTGTCACATTCTGTTGTCATGGTAACCTCAGTCTCGTGGATTTAGTGTGGGTGTTGAGTTTCAGTTCCAGTTTCAAAGGAGGTGGCCAAGAAAGTACGCGGGTTGATCCATACAGGCTACGCTAGGGTAGGGATGGGAGTGGTGTGGGTGGGGGGTGGGGGTGTAGGTATGGTCAGACAAGCTCCGGAACCAAACGATTGTTTTCGTAGGAAGTTGTTAAAAGAGTTTCGTTCTGATAGGTGGTGTCCTGCGTGTATGTGACCAGTTCTGGATATCGCTGAACGCCACTGAGCTGCCTCAGCTTTGCAGAAGCGCTCGATGTTCTTTGGCATCTCGGAGATCTATGATAATAACGGACCTACCCCTCGCTAAACTGACTGCTGGTGAAACAGGGAAAGAAATAGGTAGACTGGATGTTAATGACATATGGGGGTGAGAGTGGGGGGTGGGGGTAACTGGATGTTAGCGACACATGGGGGTGAGAGTGGGGGTGACTGGATGTTAGCGACACATGGGGGTGAGAGTGGGGGGTGTGTGGGGGGTGACTGGATGTTAACAAAACATTGGGGGTGAGGGTGGGGGGGGGTGATTGGATGTTAACGACACATGGGGTGTGAGGGTGGGGGTGACTGGATGTTAACGACGCATGGGGTGTGAGGGTGGGGGATGACTGGATGTTAACGACACATGGGGTGTGAGGGTGGGGGGTGACTGGATGTTAACGACACATGGGGTGTGAGGGTGGGGGGTGACTGGGTGTTAACGACACATGGGGGTGGGGGTGACTGGATGTTAACGACACATGGGAGGTGAGGGTGGGGGTGACTGGATGTTAACGACACATGGGGGTGAGGGTGGGGGTGACTGGATGTTAACGACACATGGGGGTGAGGGTGGGGGTGACTGGATGTTAACGACACATGGGGGGTGAGAGTGGGGGGGGGGGGTGACTGGCTGTTAACGACACATGGGGGTGAGGGTGGGGGGATGGCTGGATGTTAACGACACATGGGGGGTGAGGGTGGGGGTGACTGGATGTTAACGACACATGGGGGGTGAGGGTGGGGGTGACTGGATGTTAACGACACATGGGAATGAAAGTGGGGGGTGACTGGGTGTTAACGACACATGGGAGTGAGAGGGGGGGGGGGACTGGGTGTTAACGACAGAAGGGAGTGAGAGTGGGGGGTGACTGGGTGTTAACGACAGATGGGAGTGAGAGTGGGGGGTGACTGGGTGTTAACGACAGAAGGGAGCGAGAGTGGGGGGTGACTGGGTGTTAACGACACATGGGAGTGAGAGTGGGGGGTGACTGGGTGTTAACGACAGATGGGAGTGAAAGTGGGGGGTGACTGGGTGTTAACGACAGATGGGAGTGAGAGTGGGGGGTGACTGGGTGTTAACGACAGATGGGAGTGAGAGTGGGGGGGGGGGGGGTGACTGGGTGTTAACGACACATGGGAGTGAGAGTGGGGGGTGACTGGGTGTTAACGACAGAAGGGAGCGAGAGTGGGGGGTGACTGGGTGTTAACGGCACATGGGAGTGAGAGTGTGTGTGTGTGTGTGTGTGTGTGGGGGGGGGTGACTGGGTGTTAACGACAGAAGGGAGTGAGAGTGGGGGGTGACTGGGTGTTAACGGCACATGGGAGTGAGAGTGGGGGGTGACTGGGTGTTAACGACACATGGGAGTGAGAGTGGGGGGTGACTGGGTGTTAACGACAGATGGGAGTGAGAGTGGGGGGTGACTGGGTGTTAACGACAGATGGGAGTGAGAGTGGGGGTGACTGGGTGTTAACGACAGAAGGGAGTGAGAGTGGGGGGTGACTGGGTGTTAACGACAGATGGGAGTGAGAGTGGGGGGTGACTGGGTGTTAACGACAGATGGGGAAAACTGGATGTTTAATGCACATGGGGAGGAAACTTCATGTTAACGACACATGGGGGGAAACTGGATGTTAACGACACATGGGGGGAAACTGGATGTTAACGACACATGAGGGGAAACTAGATGTTAACGACACATGGGGGAAAACTGGATGTTAACGACACATGGGGGAAAACTGGATGTTAACGACACATGGGGGGAAACTGGATGCTAACGACACATGAGGGGAATCTGGATGCTAACGACTCATTGGGGGAAACTGAATGCTAACGACACTTGAGGGAAACTGGATGCTAACGACACATGAGGGAAACTGAATGTTAACAACACTTGTGGAAACTGCATGGGGGGTGCGGGGTGGGGGTGTCGGGGGGGTGGGGGGGGGGACTTCATGTTAACGACGCTCCCAAACACGTAGTCAACACACTTGAGAGTCTGAAAAGGAAAAAAAAAAAGAAAGAAAGAATGAAGAAGAAGAAGAAGAAGAAGAAGAAGAAGAAGAAGAAGAAGAAGAAGAAGAAGAAGAAGAAGAAGAAGAAGAAGAAGAAGAAAAGCCCTGCCCATGAGAGAAAGACTCGTCATTCCCCTGTCACGTTCTTGCTCTCTGCCTAAAGGCTCCCACTTGTTTACGTCCATCTCGGAAAACGTGCAGATCGAATCGAATGCTCCTTGCTGTGGAGCGCTTTGGAAGAATGGGTGTGTCCGCCAGTGTCTGTCAGTTTGTTGTTTACCACTGTCTGTTCTGTTTTGTCTCAGGCTTTTTTCTCAGGGTTTTAGTTGTTGTTACCTTCCTTTTGTTTTGTTTTAGCGTGTGTGTGTGTGTGTGTGTGTGTGTGTGTGTGTGTGTGTGTGCGTGTGTGGAGGAGAGGGGTGGCGGCGCAGGGGGGTGGGGGGGTGGGTGGGTGTTGTATGTGTGTGTGTGTGTGTGTGTGTGTGTGATTGTGTGTGCTTTTGTGTGTGTGTGTGTGTGTGTGTGTGTGTGTGTGTGTGTGTGTGTATGTGTTGAGAGACAGAGAGACAGAGAGAGTGTGTGTGTGCGCTTGTGTGTGTGTGTGTGTGTGTGTGTGTGTGTGTGTGTGTGTGTGTGTGTGTGTGTGTGTGTGTGTGTGTGTGTTGTTTGTGTCTGTGTCTGTGTGTCTGTGTCTGTGTGTCTGTGCCAGATCAACTTTTGTCTCCGAGCAACCAGTCAGTGAACATTCACGCGCACACACACACACACACACACACACACACACACACAACCACACACGCACGCACGCACACACACACACACACACACACACACACACACACACACACACACACAAAGGGAGAGAGACAGACAGACAGAAACAATGAATGAAACAGGAAAGAAATAGAGTGGGAGAGAGGGAGACAAGGTCACTGAGATCAGACAGAGAGAGGGGGGGGGAGACACTGTGAGAAGAAGAAGAAGAAGAAGAAGAAGAAGAAGAAGAAGAAGAAGAAGAAGAAGAAGAAGAAGGAGGAGGAGGAGGAGGAGGGGGAGGAGGAGGAGGAAGAAGAAGAAGAAAAAGAAGAAGAGGAGGACGTACAGACAGACTGACTCACAAAAAAAGCAGACATGCAGGAAAAAACACTTCAGAAGTGTGACAGCACAGCAGCCACTAAAAAAATAAATAAATAAATAAATAAATAAATAAATAAATAAAATAAATAAAATCAAAAAGAAAGAAAGAAACTCCAGACGCCACTGGACGGAAGTTAAGAAACGGACAGAAATGAGATTCTCGGAGTCGTAAGACTTTTAAAATTTTATTTTAATTTATTTTTTTTTTTTTTTTACTTCCCCTCATTTGCCACCCCCCGCCCCCCACCTTCACACCTCCTCCTAATTCGTCCCCCACTGCAGACGGGCGCAGTAGCCGAATGGTTAAAACGTTGGACTCTCAATCTGAAGGTCCCGGGTTCGAACCTCGGTGACGACGCCTGGTGGGTAAAGGGTGGAGATTTTTCCGATCTCCCAGGTCAACATAATCATGTGCAGACCTGCTAGTGCCTGAACCCCCTTCGTGTGTATACGCAAGCAAAAGATCAAATACGCACGTTAAAGATCCTGTAATCGATGTCAGCGTTTGGTGGGTTATGGAAACAAGTGCATACCCGTATGCACACCCCTGAAAACGGAGTATGGCTGCCTACATGGCGGGGTAAATAAACAAAACGGTCATACACGTAAAATTTTAAATGTTACGTGTTTGTCTGAGTGTGTAGGTGTGCGTGTCTGAAATCTGATTGAATGACACAGGAAACGAATGATGAGCGCCCAGTGGCAGCCGTCAGTCGGCTCTACCCAGATAGGCAGCCTGCTGTGCAAATGACCCCGTGTTTGTAAAGCGCTTAGAGCTTGGTCTCTGACCGAGGATAGGCGCTATATGTGTCCATATCAATCATCCAATCAAACCTCCCCCCCCCCCCCCCCCCCCCCGCGCCCCCCCCCACCACTGCACCCATCTTTATCCCGATGCAACGACAATTCACCGCCGGTGTTTTCGTCATAAAAAAGACTTTATTATGGTTATGTAGAATGCGACTTCTGTTTTTTGAGTTTTAGTTTCAGTTTATCAAAGAAGGTGTCAATGAGTTCGTGCAAATCCATATGCGCTGCTCCATATGTGCATTATGCCTGACAGCAACGTAACCTAACGTGCCTGTGGAGTGATGGCCGCTTAGGAAGCGAGAGAATCTGAGCGCGCTGGTTCGAATCACGACTCAGCCGCTGACATTTTCTCCCCCTCCACTAGACCTTGAGTGGTGGTCTGGACGCTAGTCATTCGG
>NC_134877.1:30270232-30272732 GCF_041734735.1 Babylonia areolata | reverse complement strand
TTAGCTTACTAAAACAAGAGATATATGGTGGGACTTCAAATACCGTGTGTGCATGGTTTCGTGTTTGGATGTTTGTTTTATTTTTTTTTTTTTTTTTTTTTTTGTACACGCGTTCGTGCTTTTTGTTTGTTTGTTGTTGTTGTTATTGTTGTTGCTTTTCTGTTGGTGAATGTGTGAATGGAAAAGGCTAGAATAAATCTTAATGTTATGAAACCTTGTGTGTGTGTGTGTGTGTGTGTGTGTGTGTGTGTGTGTGTGTGTGTGTGTGTGTGTGTGTGTGTGTGTGTGTGTGTGTGTGTGTGTGTGTGTGTGTGTGTGTGTGTGTGTGTGTGTGTGTGTGTGTTTTCGTTCTTTAGTTTAGAGTCTTTTGATTATCAGTGATATTAGACGGTTGTGTCAATTCGCTACGCTTGCTTCTTCTTGTGTGTGTGTGTGTGTGTGTGTGTGTGTGTGTGTGTGTGTGTGTGTGTGTGTGTGTGTGTGTGTGTGTGTGTGTGTGTTTTCGTTCTTTAGTTTAGAGTCTTTTGATTATCAGTGATATTAGACGGTTGTGTCAATTCGCTACGCTTGCTTCTTCTTGTGTGTGTGTGTGTGTGTGTGTGTGTGTGTGTGTGTGTGTGTGTGTGTGTGTGTGTGTGTGTGTGTGTGTGTGTGTGTGTGTGTGTGTGTGTGTGTGTGTGTGTGTGTGTGTGTGTGAAGATGAAGGTCAAGTATGGATGTGTGTGTGTGTGTGCGCGCGCGCGCGTGTGTGTGGGTATGAGGGTGTGTTTGTGAGGAAGTGAGGGCGTGTGTGTGATGTAAACACGCACGTACCCATGCAGAAGTATCGTGGAAATTTTGAAAGAATAAGGGTAAGAATTAAGGGGGGGGCGGGGGGGGGGGGGGCTTGGGGGGGGGAAAAAAAACGCTTCACAGTGTATGATGGAACAAGAGTGCAAACTTTCGTCCGCCTGTGCCTTAATGTTTTTGGTTTTTACATTCCACGGGAGAGACTGAGGTTAAAATGACACAAACTAGACTTTTATGAGTCGTTAGACTGTGTTTCCTCGCTCCTCTCCCTCCTTCCTTCCTGTTTCAACCCCGCCACCCCCATTTTCTTCTCACCATCATCCCCCCTCCCCCAACATTTCGCTTAAAGGCTTCTTCAGCAAGACTCTACTGTGAGCCGTTCTTGTTTCCCTGCAACATATCTTATAGGGTGGTGGAACCACCAGCTGAGTTCCAAAGAAATTACTGCTTCCGGTATGATTTCAGAGACAGAGGGAGTGGGGGGTCGGGGGTCGGGGGGGGGGGGGTGGGGGGTAGATAGACGGATGGATAGATAGATTAGATTAGATAGATAGATAGAGACAGACAGACAGACAGATATACAGACACCACCCCCCGCCAGCCCCCCTCCCCGCACACACACACACACACACACACACACACACACACACACACACACACACACACACACACACACACACACACACACACACACATACACACACACATTATTGTCATTTCTTCATAGAATTTGCAGGAGGACAAACACCAAATTCCTAGTAACTGCGTTTCAACTTCTCAGCTGTTGGTAAAACATTTTCAGTATCGTAGCTGTTGTTAAGTCCTTTTCAACTTCTCAGCTGTTGATAAAACCTTCCCAGTATCGTAGCTGTTGTTAAGCCCTTTTCAATTTCTCACCTGCTGATAAACCTTCCCAGTATCGTAGCTGTTGTTAAGCCCTTTTCAATTTCTCACCTGTTGATAAAACCTTCCCAGTATCGTAGCTGTTGTTAAGTCCTTTTCAACTTCTCAGCTGTCGATAAAACCTTATCAGTATCGTAGCTACTGATAAGTTCTTTTCAATTTCTCAGCTGTCGATAAATCCTTTTCAGTTTCTTAGTTCCCGATAAGTCCTTTACAACCTTATTGCAGCTGAGTAGTACCTTTCAGCTTCTTAGCGGCTGATTATGCCCTTTTTCAACTTCTCAGCTGTTGAATAAACCTGTTCAGTTTCTTAGTTGCTGATAAGCCCTATTCAACTTCTTCGCTAACAGAGTTTTTTCTGGTCAAAAGTAAAAACGGATCAATGGAGAAAAGTGGGTTTGTGTCTTCATGCACTGTCTGTTCAGGAAATTGGTATCGTACCTAGCTGTTTCTCTCTCCTTGCTTCATTCATGTGGTATTATTGTCCTTATTATCACTATCTCTCTGTCTGTCTGTATGTCTGTCTCTCTCTCTGTCTCTCTCTCTCTCTCTCTCTCTCTCTCTCTCTCTCTCTCTCTCCCTCTCCCCCCCCTCTCTCTCTCTCTCTCTCTCTCTGCCATCTTCTCCCTGTCTCTCTTTCTTTCTTTGTATCGTTATATGTGCGTTTTCGTGAGTGTGTGTGGGTATTTGTGGGGGCATAGTGGGTACATGTATGTGAGGATGCGTATGTGTGTATGTGTGTGTGTGTGTGTGTGTGTGTGTGTGTGTGTGTGTGTGTGTGTGTGTGTGTGTGTGTGTGTGTGTGTGT
>NC_134877.1:30260232-30262732 GCF_041734735.1 Babylonia areolata | reverse complement strand
CTCCAAATATTCAGCAAAAGTTGTAGAAGGAGTCGACAGTTGTCCAGAATTTGATTCGATATCAGAGAGTGTATAAAGACAATGTTCTTTGAAGAAACAATGCGCTCATGGTACAAGCCGCGGGATTCTCTACGCTTACGCACTCGTTCACACACACACACACACACACACACACACACACACACACACACACACACACACACACACACACACACACACACACACACACCACAAACACCACAAACACACACACACACACACACACACACACACACACACACCACAAACACCACAAACACACACACACACACACACACACACACACACACACACACACACACACACACACCACAAACACCACAAACACACACACACACACACACACACACACACACACACACACACACACACACACCACAAACACCACAAACACACACACACACACACACACACACACACACACACACACACACACACACACACACACACACACACACACACACACACACACACACACACACACAGGGGAGCAGCGGTTTCGTATTGTGCGTATTGTGTTTCTAAATACATAGGAAAACGTACAGACGAAGAAGACAGTCGCTTTCGAGCACAAAAGGAAAAAGTGCTGGGATCATATGACAGATCATACGCTTGTGACATTTGTTTCCAAGCATTTTTTCAAGTCTGCATTTTTTTAAAGACACACCTATTTCTGTTCCAACCGAATGAGATCATGGCAGATCGAATGTCGCATTGGTTTGTGTGTGTGTGTGTGTGTGTGTGTGTGTGTGTGTGTGTGTGTGTGTGTGTGTGTGTGTGTGTGTGTGTGTGTGTGTGTGTGTGTGTGTGTGTGTGTGTGTGTGTGTGTGTGTGCAGGTGACTTGGTGTATTTGTGTAAATGTGAATGTCATGTCTGTGTGTCAGTTTCCTTGCGTGCTTGTTTGAGTTGATGGATTCTATCAGCTTCGTGAACATCGCTGTGAGATTTGCTATTGAAATGATGGATGTAAAATCATATCATTTCGTATTGATTGAACGTTTACCAAGCCTTTTTTTTTTTTTTTTTTTTTTTTTTGGGGGGGGGGGGGTCTTCTTTTTTTTCCCCCTGATCATTTTAAAGACCACAAGGACGTCCCTAAAAAAAAAAAAAAAAAAAAAAAAAAAAAAAAAAAAAAAAAATATATATATATATATATATATATATATATATATATATATATTTTTTTTTTTTTTTTTTTTTTTTTTTATGTATATATATATTCATATACATATATATTCACCAGTTTTAAATTTTTATATTTTGTTTGTTTCTGTCATTTGTTTATCAAAGTTTGGTTGTCTGCGAATGACCATGCGATGTTTTAATGGTGTTCGTTGTATCCTTTTTGTCGCTGTTCTTAAATGGAACAACTGATTTCCTTACGTGCATTTACAATATTTTCTGATCGTTCACAGTTGCTTCCGCTTCCAGAGAGACCAGTCCTCATACACAAATCGTTCGCTGTGTTTCTCATCAGCTCTCGACTGACTCGCTCTGAAAACAAGAAGACCTTTCTCAGAAATAAGTCACAACACTAAAACTTGGCATGCTATTTGTTCCTACATATATAGGTGATAATAATATTCTGAAGAAGGATTTTGTAAGATCGTTTTTGTAGTTATGGCTATCAGAACCTTAGTGATAAAAAGTTGCTTACATTACACTAATGAAAACAAAATTAAAAACGTTCTTTCTTGATATATTTTACAGCAGTGCAATAGCACATTTTATTATCGGTGTCCTGAATTTCTTCAGACCCAGAGTACTGCCTATGTTCTCGTGAGGTTGTTTAGAATTGGTGGATATTCGTATCCCAGTAGCATTCTTTTTACCCTTTGCTACAGAGAGCTAACAAAAGTAGTAGTCATTATGATAAGCAGATTGTTTTCCACGCTTTGGGAAGCATCAATCCTCTTTGTCCTCGGAGTGAAGACAGGGCTGTTTATTGTCATCAGTGGATGACGTCAGTAGTGAGTCATTAACGGTGACAGGTCAGACAGGAATTGCAGGTTCGGTGTATGATTCTGATTCACCCTTTCCTCACCGCACACAAAAGTCAATGTTCCGTGCCTGATACTAATTGATCATTTTTTTCTTGCCCACAGTACACGGTCTCGGAACTATCGTTCCTCCAAATCACAGACTGCCACTCTTTTATTAACACAGATAGCCTGCCCAGCCCTCACTCGCTCTCTTTCTACACGAAAGCACTGTGGTCACGAAGATCCATATGTCATCTGACTGACGTCCTTACTGAAAAATGGGTCAACGTAATTTCTACTTTGGCCAAGTATCTTGCTGGAAGAGCTTCCTTAATGATTCTTATCATGGCATTTGACGTATGTGCTGCTTGCGTTCGTCGATCGATATAGTTCACGCAAAGGTTAGATGGGATAGAGTCACAGTAGACCTGCTCTCTCAAGTAGGTATACTGGACACAAAGATATCAGTACATATATT
>NC_134877.1:30250232-30255232 GCF_041734735.1 Babylonia areolata | reverse complement strand
ATGTGTGTGTGTGTGTGTGTGTGTGTGTGTGTGTGTGTGTGTGTGTGTATGTGTGTGTGTGAGTGTGGCATACTTATGTATGCAGGGGTATTTGATTTAAAGCGTAGCTAGCTATTCAATGTCAACAATTCCTATGCACGCAGGGTGTACATGAATGAACCTTTGTTGTGACCCATTCCCGACCCAAGTCTTCCTTTTGTATTATGGCCCAAGGCCGGTGTACATTAAAACATATCTGAGTTCTGAGTTCTGAGTTCTGAGTTCTCTGCGACTGCTTCTTTCTTCCTCTATTTGTGACTGTGATGTTGTTGTTGTTGTTGTTGTTGTTGTTTTTCCTTCCTGCTGTTTTCTTTTTAACTCTTTCCATACGAACGGCGAAAGAGACGGTGTTAACAGCGTTTCAGCCCAATTACCACCATCAAAATATTGCGAGCGGAAGGCTCTTATACTGAAGAGGTGAATGTTGACAAAGAATACCGTGTAGAGGAGAAGAGAGGACTGGCCGTACTGAGTGAGTTAATGTCCGTTTTGTTTTGGTCAGTTTTTTCCCCCTTAACTTCCTTTCTACTCCCTTCCTTCCTTACTTTCCTTCCTTCCTTTCTTCCTGTCATTTTTTTTTCTTTACATCTTTCTTTCATTCACCTGTATTTCCCGTTTTTGTATCCTTTGTCTTTATTTTTCTTCTTCTTCTCTCCCTTCTCTTTTCACATCCTTCATTCATCCATGGCCTCTTTCTTTCTTTCTTTCTTTATCTATCTATCTGTCTATTTCACATGCGTTTCCTGTTTCTGTCTTTTATATCTTGTTTCCTTCTCCCCCCCCCCCCCCCCCCCCCCCCCCCCCCCCCACCTTCTTCATTCACACCCTTCCTTCATTCCTGACTTTTTTTTTCTTCCTTTCTTTCTTTACTTCACATGCGTTTCCTGTTTCCGTCTTTTATATCTTGTTTTTACCCGCCCCTCCCCCCCCCCCACCTTCTTCATTCACACCCTTGCTTCATTCC
Organism: Babylonia areolata; assembly: GCF_041734735.1. Classification (NCBI taxonomy): domain Eukaryota; kingdom Metazoa; phylum Mollusca; class Gastropoda; order Neogastropoda; family Buccinidae; genus Babylonia; species Babylonia areolata. Next base: position 30,254,229 of record NC_134877.1, on the reverse strand, counting down.
TGACTTTTTTTTTTTCTTCCTTTCTTTCTTTCTTTACTTCACATGCGTTTCCTGTTTCCGTCTTTTATATCTTGTTTTTACCCCCCCCCCCCCCCCCCCTCCTTCTTAATTCGCATCCTTCCTTCATTCCTGGCTTCTTTCTTTCTTTCTTTCTTTCTGTCTTTCTTTCGTTCTTTCTTTCTATCTATCTGTTTCACATGCGTTTCCAGTTTCTGTCTTTCATGTCTTGTTTCGTTCCCCCCACCCCCTCCCCTTCTTAATTCACATCCTCGCTTCATTCCTAGCTTCTTTCTTTCTTTCTTTCTTTCTTTTTTTCTTTTCTTACTCCTTTTCTTTCTTTATTTGTCTCTTTCTTTCTTTCGTTCTTTCACATGCGTTTCCTGTTTCTGTCTTTTGTATCTTCTTTTGTCCCACACACACCCCTCCCTTCTTTATTCATATCCTTCCTTCATTCTGGCTTCTTTCTTTATTTTCTTTCCATCATTCTTTCTTTCTTTTTCACATGCATTTCCTGTTTCTGTCTTTTATATCTTTTTTGCCCCCCCCCCCACCCCCCACCCCCCATCCCGCCCCCACCCCCACCCCCCCTTCTTAATTCACATTATTCTTTCATCCTGGCTTCTTTCTTTCTTTCGTTCTTTCTTTCTTCCTTTCTTTCTTTTTTTCTTTTCTTATGGGTTTCCAGTTTCCGTCTTTAATAATATTTTTTGTTCTCTCCTTCCCCCTTTCTTCATTCACATCCTTCCTTCATTCTGGTTTCTTTCTTTCTTTCTTTCTTTCTTTCTTTCTTTCTTTCTTAATAGTCTGTTAAGTTGTTGCTTTCTGACTGCCCAGCAGGGTATGCGGTTGTCCTCCCTCTTTCCTTCTTTCTTTCTCTTCCATCCTTGCTTCTTTTCCTCCTTGCCTCTTTATCGTGAGTGAGTGAGTGTGTGTGTGTGTGTGTGTGTGTGTGTGTGTGTGTGTGTGTGTGTGTGTGTGTGTGTGTGTGTGTGTGTGTGTGTGTGTGTGTGTGTGCCCAACTTGTCATTTTTTTTCTTTTCTTTTTTTAAATCTTGTGACAAAGTCGTTGTATTGAACCTAGCAGCGACAAAAGACTGAAGAGTCAACAGTCACTTTGGAGGCCAATGTGATCTCGTAGTATGAATCAAACTAATTTCCTCTCTTCCTCCCTCCCTTGTTAATTAGCCCCCTTCATCCCCGCTTTTTCTCCGACCACCCCCACCTCCCGCACACACCCAGCTCTCTGTCTGTCTCTCTCTCTCTCTCTCTTGCTCTCTCTCTCTCTCTCACTCTGTCTTGCCCTCCCTCTCTCTCTCTCTTTCTGTCTGCCTGTCTTGCTCTCTCTCTCTCTGTCTCTGTGTGTGTGTGTGTCTCTATCTCTTTCTGTCTGTCTGTCTTGCTCTCTGTCTCTCTCTGTCTCTGTCTCTCTCTCTCTCTGTCTCTCTCTCTTTCTGTCTGTCTGTCTGTCTGTCTGTCTCTCTCTCTCTCTCTCTCTCTCTCTCTCTCTCTCTCTCTCTCTCTCTCTCTCTCTCTCTCTCTCTCTCTCTCGTCCCAGGACTGGTTTGATTTGGAATGTAAATCCTTTAGAAGAAATGTTCGTAAATTCCTGAAAAAATGTCGTCGCACTTTAGATGCTCAGGATCGTGATCGTTATTGTAAAGCACGACGGGAATATAAACATTTATTGAGAATAAAAAAGAAGCACTTTAATGATGCTTTGCTAAAAGAACTCATGTCATCAGTAAAAAGTCAAAGACAGTTCTGGGACGTGGTGCATAAGATCTCTTCAAAACGAAAGCAACCATCAAACAATATTACTACTGATGCTTGGTTTGAACATTTTAAAGCACTTCTCACAAAAGATGCAAATATCAATATGTTACCGCACATAGAGAACGAAGAAGAAGATAATTTAAACCGTCCTATTTCCAATGAAGAGGTAATGTTAGCAATTAGAAAAATTAAAATTCGTAAAGCCGCCGGGCCAGATGGAATCATTGGGGAACTATTTAAGTATGGATGTAAAACTGAATTGATTTTAGATTTCTTTGTAACGTTTTTCAACGCTCTTTTCGATAAAGGAATTTATCCCCAAAACTGGACTGAGTCTATTGTTCTCCCTCTTTATAAGAAAGGAGATGTAAATAATCCAAGTAATTACCGAGGTATCTCTATTTGCAACGCAGCTAGTAAGATATATAGCACAATTATTAATCACAGACTGCAAGATTGGGTTGAAAATAATAACATTACTGGAGAGTATCAAGCTGGATTCAAACGCAATTATTCTACTGTAGATCATATGTTTACTTTGATGGCATTTATACAAAAACAATTTTCATTTAACCGTAAACTATATGTTGCTTTTATTGATTTTGAAAAAGCTTTTGATTCCATAAATAGAAGTATATTATGGCCTATTCTGTTAAAATATGGAGTGAGAGGGAAATTACTTAAGTGTATAATGAGTATGTATGATTGTGTGAAGATTAGAGTTAGGTGTGGGGGGAGGATGACTGACTATATACAGTGCACAAGCGGTGTAAAACAAGGTGACGTTTGTAGTCCTATTTTGTTTTCTCTCTTTATTAATGAATTGACCCATGAAGTTGTGAATAATGGTAGACATGGCGCACAATTCTCTACAGATCTTTTACAGTTATTCATTCTGCTTTTGGCAGATGATGTTGTTTTAATGTCTGAAACAGTAATTGGTCTTCAAACACAACTTAATAGTCTACATAGAGCAGCTACAGCTCTGCAGTTAAATGTGAATATGCCCAAAAGTAACATCATTGTATTTAGAAAGGGTGGGTATTTGGGAGCGAGAGAACATTGGGTCTATGAAGGAGTAGCTATGCCTGTTGTGAATATATATAAATATTTAGGTCTTTATTTTTCAACAAGACTGAGTTTTACTGTCGCTTGTAAAGATCTTGCAAGCAGAGGAAAGCGTGCGGCATTGTGCATTATGCAAAAGTTATCTAGTTTAGGTAATCAATCTTTTGAAGTGTTTATTAGATTATTCGACTCTCAAGTTCAACCTATTACTCAATATGGCGCAGAAATATGGGGTCTTGATAATGCTGCAATGTATTGTGAGAAAGTCCATTTGTTTATGTTAAAGAAATTTCTGAAAGTATCAATAAAAACTCCAAATGATTTGATATATGGTGAAACAAATAGGTACCCAATACATCTGAACTCAGCTGTGAGGTGCATCAGGTACTGGCTGAAATTAACACGGTTAGATGAATCAAGATTACCCAGAAAAGCTTATAATATGTTGTGTGATTTAGATGTAAGGGGCAAGATTAATTGGGTAACAAAAGTGAGAGTTAAACTCTATGAAATAGGTATGGGATTTGTTTGGCTTAATCAAGGGGTGGGGGATATCTCAGGATTTATTCGTAGTCTCCGCACTAGACTGATTGATTGTAGATGGCAAGAATGGAATGCTCATGTGCAAGAAAGTGATAGATTTCATGTGTATTATCAGATCAACTCTTTACATTGTGTCCCAACGTATTTATCCATGAATTTGGCAAAACATTTAAAATATGTCATGACAAAATTTAGGTTTGGGCTTTCAGATATTGCAATTCATCATTTTCGATACACACAGCATAGTGATCATGATCTTATTTGTCCATTGTGCACAAATGCAGAAGAAAACGAATTACATTTCATGTTTTGTTGTCCAAAGTTATGTGAACTAAGATATAATTTCATACCCCAGAAATATTACTCTCAGCCTTCTATGTTTAAACTAGTTTTGCTTATGACGTCACGTCGTGAAGAAGAAGTCAGACAGTTTGCAACTTATCTACACAAAGCATTCAAAATCCGGTCATTTAGTTGTTCCTGATTATCAATCTGGGTATTGTTTTGTTTTATTGTATCATATACTGTATGTCATAATGTTTTCGAAATACGTTTACACACCACCCCTTCATAAGGGGCTAAGGCCTTTTTTGAATAAACCATCCGAATCCGA
>NC_134877.1:30242732-30247732 GCF_041734735.1 Babylonia areolata | reverse complement strand
GTGTGTCTGCCCACCCTCTCTCCCTCTCTCTCTCTCTCTCTCTCTCTCTCTCTCTCTCTCTCCTCTGTCTGTCTGTCTGTCTGTCTGTCTGTCTGTCTGTCTCTCTCTCTCTCTCTCTCTCTCTCTCTCTCTCTCTCTCTCTCTCCCCTTCACCCTTTCTCACTGTTCTCCCCAATCTGTTAATTGTGTGTTGAGCCTGGCGATGAAGTGATGGTGTTGAATCCAGCAGGCTGAGAGAGAAGCCAACGTCAGCAGCCAGTGTGGAGGACAGTGTCAAAGCAGGAGGTGTACATCTGACGTGCTGTACACACGTGTGATCTCCAGCCAGGAAACAACAGAGAAATTGGGGAAGGACTGGCGGAAAGCCTCTCTGCTCGATCGATATGCAAAAGATTTTTACAGGCGCTGATGGAGAGAGATAGAGACAGAGAGAGAGAGAGAGGGGAGTGTGGTAGTGGAGAGAGAGACAGATAGATATATGTATAGAGAGAGTGAGAGTAAGAGAGAGATTTATTTTTCTTTCTTTTTTGTGCTTTATTTCTTTGCTTCCTTGCAGTCATTCGTTAAATTTGTAGTTCTTTTTTGTTTGTCTTTCTTTCATTCTTTCTTTCATTCCTCCCAGTTTCCCTGGCTTTTTTCTCTTCTATCTTTTTCTTTCCTTTATTCTTTCTTTCCTGTGTTGGATTCTTGGTTCTTCTTTTCTGTCTGCCTGTCACTTTGTGCATCACTGAAGAGAGAGAGAGAGAGAGAGAGAGAGAGAGAGAGAGAGAGAGAGAGAGAGAGAGAGAGAGAGAGAGAGAGAGAGAGAGAGGTGGGGGTATACCTGTCTTTCCTTCTATGTTTAATTGGTTTTTCTGACTTATTCTTTTTTTTCTTTTTTTTTCTTTTTTTTTGCCTGCTTCCTTCCTCTTTTCGTCTTTTCGTTCTTTCTCTTGTTCTAATTCTTTGCTTCCTTCAGTTTCATTCATTCATTTTTAATTCCTTATTTCTTTCTTCCATTCCCCCCAAATTTCCTGACAGCTCTCTTTCTTTCTTAATATGTCTTTCTTTCTTTCGTTCATTCTTTCTTTCATTTGTTAGATTCTTGGTTCTTGCTATCTGTCAGTCTGTCAGTGTGTGTGTCTGCCCCCCCCCCCTCTCTCTCTCTCTCTCTCTCTCTCTCTCTCTCTCTCTCTCTCTCCCCTTCACCCTTTCTCACTGTTCTCCCCAATCTGTTAATTGTGTGTTGAGCCTGGCCATGAAGTGATGGTGTTGAATCCAGCAGGCTGAGAGAGAAGCCAACGTCAGCAGCCAGTGTGGAGGACAGTGTCAAAGCAGGAGGTGTACATCTGACGTGCTGTACACACGTGTGATCTCCAGCCAGGAAACAACAGAGAAATTGGGGAAGGACTGGCGGAAAGCCTCTCTGCTCGATCGATATGCAAAAGATTTTTACAGGCGCTGATGGAGAGAGAGAGAGAGAGAGAGAGAGAGAGAGAGAGAGAGAGAGAGAGAGAGAGAGAGAGAGAGGAGTGTGGTAGTGGAGAGAGAGACAGATAGATATATCTATAGAGAGAGTGAGAGTAAGAGAGAGATTTATTTTTCTTTCTTTTTTGTGCTTTATTTCTTTGCTTCCTTGCAGTCATTCGTTAAATTTGTAGTTCTTTTTTGTTTGTGTGTCTTTCTCTCATTCTTTCTTTCATTCCTCCCAGTTTCCCTGACTTTTTTCTCTTCTATCTTTTTTCTTTCCTTTATTCTTTCTTTTCTGTGTTGGATTCTTGGTTCTTCTTTTCTGTCTGCCTGTCACTTTGTGCATCACTGAAGAGAGAGAGAGAGAGAGAGAGAGAGAGAGAGAGAGAGAGAGAGAGAGAGAGAGAGAGAGAGAGAGAGAGAGAGAGAGAGAGAGAGGTGGGGGTATACCTGTCTTTCCTTCTATGTTTAATTGGTTTTTCTGACTTATTCTTTCTTTCTTTTTTTTTTTTTTTTTTTTTTTTTTTTTTTTTTTTTTTTTGCCTGCTTCCTTCCTCTTTTCGTCTTTTCGTTCTTTCTCTTGTTCTATTTCTTTGCTTCCTTCGGTTTCATTCATTCATTTTTAATTCCTTATTTCTTTCTTCCATTCCTCCCAAATTTCCTGACAGCTCTCTTTCTTTCTTAATATGTCTTTCTTTCTTTCGTTCATTCTTTCTTTCATTTGTTAGATTCTTGGTTCTTGCTATCTGTCAGTCTGTCAGTGTGTGTGTCTGCCCACCCTCTCTCCCTCTCTCTCTCTCTCTCTCTCTCTCTCTCTCTCTCTCTCCTCTGTCTGTCTGTCTGTCTGTCTGTCTGTCTCTCTCTCTCTCTCTCTCTCTCTCTCTCTCTCTCTCTCTCTCTCTCTCTCTCTCTCTCTCTCCCCTTCACCCTTTCTCACTGTTCTCCCCAATCTGTTAATTGTGTGTTGAGCCTGGCGATGAAGTGATGGTGTTGAATCCAGCAGGCTGAGAGAGAAGCCAACGTCAGCAGCCAGTGTGGAGGACAGTGTCAAAGCAGGAGGTGTACATCTGACGTGCTGTACACACGTGTGATCTCCAGCCAGGAAACAACAGAGAAATTGGGGAAGGACTGGCGGAAAGCCTCTCTGCTCGATCGATATGCAAAAGATTTTTACAGGCGCTGATGGAGAGAGATAGAGACAGAGAGAGAGAGAGAGAGGAGTGTGGTAGTGGAGAGAGAGACAGATAGATATATGTATAGAGAGAGTGAGAGTAAGAGAGAGATTTATTTTTCTTTCTTTTTTGTGCTTTATTTCTTTGCTTCCTTGCAGTCATTCGTTAAATTTGTAGTTCTTTTTTGTTTGTCTTTCTTTCATTCTTTCTTTCATTCCTCCCAGTTTCCCTGGCTTTTTTCTCTTCTATCTTTTTCTTTCCTTTATTCTTTCTTTCCTGTGTTGGATTCTTGGTTCTTCTTTTCTGTCTGCCTGTCACTTTGTGCATCACTGAAGAGAGAGAGAGAGAGAGAGAGAGAGAGAGAGAGAGAGAGAGAGAGAGAGAGAGAGAGAGAGAGAGAGAGGTGGGGGTATACCTGTCTTTCCTTCTATGTTTAATTGTTTTTTCTGACTTATTCTTTTTTTCTTTTTTTTTTCTTTTTTTTTTGCCTGCTTCCTTCCTCTTTTCGTCTTTTCGTTCTTTCTCTTGTTCTAATTCTTTGCTTCCTTCAGTTTCATTCATTCATTTTTAATTCCTTATTTCTTTCTTCCATTCCTCCCAAATTTCCTGACAGCTCTCTTTCTTTCTTAATATGTCTTTCTTTCTTTCGTTCATTCTTTCTTTCATTTGTTAGATTCTTGGTTCTTGCTATCTGTCAGTCTGTCAGTGTGTGTGTCTGCACACCCTCTCTCTCTCTCTCTCTCTCTCTCTCTCTCTCTCTCCTTCACCCTTTCTCACTGTTCTCCCCAATCTGTTAATTGCGTGTTGAGCCTGGCGATGAAGTGATGGTGTTGAATCCAGCAGGCTGAGAGAGAAGCCAACGTCAGCAGCCAGTGTGGAGGACAGTGTCAAAGCAGGAGGTGTACATCTGACGTGCTGTACACACGTGTGATCTCCAGCCAGGAAACAACAGAGAAATTGGGGAAGGACTGGCGGAAAGCCTCTCTGCTCGATCGATATGCAAAAGATTTTTACAGGCGCTGATGGAGAGCGAGAGAGACACAGAGAGAGAGAGGGGAGTGTGGTAGTGGAGAGAGAGACAGATAGATATATGTATAGAGAGAGTGAGAGTAAGAGAGAGATTTGTTTTTCTTTCTTTTTTGTGCTTTATTTCTTTGCTTCCTTGCAGTCATTCGTTAAATTTGTAGTTCTTTTTTTTGTTTGTGTGTCTTTCTTTCATTCTTTCTTTCATTCCTCCCAGTTTCCCTGACTTTTTTCTCTTCTATCTTTTTCTTTCCTTTATTCTTTCTTTTCTGTGTTGGATTCTTGGTTCTTCTTTTCTGTCTGCCTGTCACTTTGTGCATCACTGAAGAGAGAGAGAGAGAGAGAGAGAGAGAGAGAGAGAGAGAGAGAGAGAGAGAGAGAGAGAGAGAGAGAGAGAGAGGTGGGGGTATATCTGTCTTTCCTTCTATGTTTAATTGTTTTTTCTGACTTATTCTTTCGTTCTTTTTTTTTTTTTTGGCCTGCTTCCTTCCTCTTTTCGTCTTTTCGTTCTTTCTCTTGTTCTATTTCTTTGCTTCCTTCGGTTTCATTCATTCATTTTTTAATTCCTTATTTCTTTCTTCCATTCCTCCCAAATTTCCTGACAGCTCTCTTTCTTTCTTAATATGTCTTTCTTTCTTTCGTTCATTCTTTCTTTCATTTGTTAGATTCTTGGTTCTTGCTATCTGTCAGTCTGTCAGTGTGTGTGTCTGCCCCCCCCCCTCTCTCTCTCTCTCTCTCTCTCTCTCTCTCTCTCTCTCTCTCTCTCTCTCTCTCTCTCTCTCTCTCTCTCTCTCTCTCCCTTCACCCTTTCTCACTGTTCTCCCCAATCTGTTAATTGTGTGTTGAGCCTGGCGATGAAGTGATGGTGTTGAATCCAGCAGGCTGAGAGAGAAGCCAACGTCAGCAGCCAGTGTGGAGGACAGTGTCAAAGCAGGAGGTGTACATCTGACGTGCTGTACACACGTGTGATCTCCAGCCAGGAAACAACAGAGAAATTGGGGAAGGACTGGTGGAAAGCCTCTCTGCTCGATCGATATTCAAGAGCTTTTTTTTTTTTTTTTCGCAGGCACTGAGATGGAGAGTGAGAGGGAGAGAGAGAGAGGGGGAGGGTTGAGGAGGCAGATTGACTTGGCTAATCAGTCTTTGCTGCCCAAGAATGGATATTTTCGACCAAACCCTTGTATTGTAATAATTATGAGCTTGTTTCACATACACATGGAGATTGCTCATCACAACTTTCACATTTTAGCAACATTTTACAAAACAAAGTACATTAAATCTGGGATACAGGGGAGGGAGGGGGGGGGTTAGACAGTGAGATGAGAGAGATCAAGAAAGAGGTGAAGGAGAAAGAGG
>NC_134877.1:30235232-30237732 GCF_041734735.1 Babylonia areolata | reverse complement strand
CAGCCGGAAGCACGACCCGAGGAAACATAGTTACACTCATACGTTGAAAATAAATGAATAGACACATAAAGATAAAATAAAATAACATGCCAGAGAGATGATAAGATTTCTCTCCCCTACTGGCTTCATTAGCAAAAGTGGGGGGGAGACAGACGAGAACCACCCCACGACCCCCCACCCCCACCCCCCGCCACCCTCCACCTCCGCCCCCCGTCCCCTCTCCCCCATCCCTCGTCCTCCATCCCCCGCCCAGCCCCCGACGCACACACACACACACAGACAGAGAGAGAGAGAGAGAGAGAGAGAGAGAGAGAGAGAGAGAGAGACAGAGAGAGAGAGAGAGAGAGAGAGAGAGAGAGAGAGAGAGAGAGAGAGAGAGAGAGAGAGAGAGAGAATTTGATTAACAGATGAGGACAGGAATTTACGGACGAGTGAGCTGATTGCATTAAGTGTGTGTGTGTGTGTGTGTGTGTGTGTGTGTGTGTGTGTGTGTGTGTGTTGGTGTGTGGGTGTTGGGTGGCCTTCCGCGACAGACTCTCTACAGGAATCCAGGGAACCCCTACCCTCGAGGCCCCCCCCCCCCCGCCCCCCTACTGTCCCGCTCCCCGCCTTTCCTATTGGCAGCACTATTGTGATCGTCTCTGGCTCTCCATCCTCCCCCTCCCTCCCTCTCTCTCTCTCTCTCTCTCTCTCTCTCTCTCTCTCTCTCTCTCTCTCTCCTTCACTCACTATCTCTAGCTCCCTCCTCCCCTCATCTCTCTCTCCCTCCTCCCCCCTCCCTCCATCTCTCTCTCTCTCCCTCCTCCCCCCTCCCTCCATCTCTCCCTCCCTCCTCCCCCAACCCTCTCTCTCTCTCTCTCCCTCTTCTCCCTCACTCCCTCTCTCTTTCTCCCTCCTTCCACTTCCTCCCTCATCCCCCCTCTCTCTCACACTCTATTATTTTTTCTCTCCTTCCCCCATCCCTCTCTCTCTCCTCTCTCTTTCTCTCTCTCCCTCTTCCCCTCCCTCCCTCTCTCTCTCTTTCACTCTATCTATCTCCTTCCTACCCTCTCTCCTTCTTCTTTCTTTCTTTCTTTCTTAAAGAAAGTGATAGATTTCATCTGTATTATCAGATCAACTCTTTACATTGTGTCCCAACGTATTTATCCATGAATATGGCAAAACATTTAAAATGTGTCATGACAAGATTTAGGTTTGGGCTTTCAGATATTGCAATTCATCATTTTCGATACACACAGCATAGTGATCATGATCTTATTTGTCCATTGTGCACAAAGGCAGAAGAAAACGAATTATATTTCATGTTTTGTTGTCCAAAGTTATGTGAACTAAGATATAATTTCATACCACAGAAATATTACTCTCAGCCTTCTATGTTTAAACTATTTTTGCTTATGACGTCACGTCGTGAAGAAGAAGTCAGACAGTTTGCAACTTATCTACACAAAGCATTCAAAATCCGGTCATTTAGTTGTTCCTGATTATCAATCTAGGTATTGTTTTGTTTTTATTGTATCATATACTGTATGTTTTCGAAATACGTTTACACACCAACCCTTCATAAGGGGCTAAGGCCTTTTTTGAATAAACCATCCGAATCCGAATCCGAATCCGAATCCTCTCTCCTTCCCTCCATCTCTCCCTCTCTCTTTCCCCCTACCTCCCGCTCTCTCTCCCTCCTCCCTCTCTTTCTCTCTCCTTCACTTTGTCTCTATCTCCTTCCTACCCTCTCTCTCCCTTTCTCCCTCTCTCCTTCCCCCTATCTCCCCCTCTCTCTCTCCTCCCCCCTCTCTCCTTTACTCTATCTCCCTCCTACCCTCTCTCTCCCTTCCTCCCTCTCTCCTTCCCCCTATTTCCCCCCCCCCTCCCTCCCTCTCTCTCTCTCCTTTACTCTCTCTCTCTCTCCCCTCCTCCCTCAATCTCTTTGTCCTTCACTCTTTATCTCCCTCCTATCCTCTCTCTCCCTCCCTCCCTCTCTCCTTCCCCCTATCTCCCCCCTCTCTCTCTCCTCCCCCCTCTCTCTCTCCTTCACTCTCTGTCTCCCTCCTACCGTCTCTCTCCCTCCCTCCCTCTCTCCTTCCCCCTATCACCCTCATCTCTCCCTCCCCCCCCCCTCTCTCTCTCTCACAACATGTATATCTCATCTGTCTCCCATCTGACTAGTTAGAATGGCCATTTTAATGTTGTGAACACAACGTGTATCTCATTTAACGCTCAGTTTAACTGACAGACAGTTGGACCAATAGCCAAGTTAAAGCTGTATGATCAGTGATTTCTTCATAGCAATGGGAAGTCATGTACAGCTTAGTCTTTTACGAAGGACTATAACTCTCACACTGGGAGCCATATGACTTTCACACTATGAGGCAAGATTGCGCTGGATCTTAGTCTGGAGCTGCAGACTTGTAGGGTCTAGCTGGACTTTGGCAACCAGCCCAACGCCGACTGTCTTAAAACCTTCTTGGCCGAGAGAGCTGGGATGTAACGAGCAATACACTCT
>NC_134877.1:30212732-30225232 GCF_041734735.1 Babylonia areolata | reverse complement strand
TGCATTTGTGAATGCACGTGTGTATTTTTGTATGGACACGACTGTCTGCGTGTGTGTATCTGTTTGTGATTGTTTGTGTCGCTGTGTGTGTGTGTGTGTGTGTGTGTGTGTGTGTGTGTGTGTGTGTGTGTGTGTGTGTGTGTGTGTGTGTGTGTGTGTGTGTGTGTGCGCACTCACACATATGCACGCACACACAGATACTCTCTCTCTCTCTCTCTCTCTCTCTCTCTCTCTCTCTCTCCCTTTCTCTCTTTCTTCCTCTCTCTCTCCCTCCCTCTCCCTCTATGTTTCTCTGTCGCAGTAATTATCTGTCTCTGCCTCTGAATGGATTGGAAGAATTGGGACGTGCTTTGACCACAATAGGATTGATTCTGCATGAATATATCGGCGAATGTCCACCTGTTCGTTTTCCTCTTTTGATGTCTGCATGCTTCTGTGAATACATGTGCATGAGTGCTTGTGTTTGCAGGATCGATTTTGCATGATCGGCTGCATTGGAGAATGCGAATTGTGTGTGTGTGTGTGTGTGTGTGTGTGTGTGTGTGTGTGTGTGTGTGTGTGAGTTGTTTGAATGTGTGTGTGTGTGTGTGTGTGTGTGTGTGTGTGTGTGTGTGTGTGTGTGTGTGTGTGTGTGTGTGTGTGTGTGTGTGTGTGTGTGTGTATTTGAGTGTTTGTGTGTGTGGATGGTGGATGTGTGTGTGTGTGTGTGTGTGTGTGTGTGTGTGTGTGTGTGTGTGTGTGTGTGTGTGTGTGTGTGTGTGTGTTTGCGAATTTATGTCCTCTCATGCATGCGTTCATTTTGTGCACGTGCGTGCGCTGTTGTGTACGGGGATGGGGGTGGGGTGTGTGTACTCACATGTTTGTGTGAGTGTGAGTATGTGTGTGTGCATGTGTGTCTGTGCTCGTGTGAGCTTCCATGCATGATATGGGTGCGTTCATAGGCACATGTTCATGTGTGTGGACAACGCATGCTGTTTCTTTATTAGTCCGTTAAAAAGCAGAGTGACATATAGAGAAACAGACAGGTACACTCTTTTTTTCGTCTGTTATAAATCAGACTGACAGATAGAGAGACAGAGATACACAGAGAGAGACAGAGAGAAAGGAGGTGGTGGGGGGTGAGAGAGTGGGAAGAGGAGGAAGGAGAGAGAGGTGGGAATAGGGAGATAGAGAGTGAGAAGAGGGGGAGGGAGAGAGAGGGAGGAGAGAGATGGGGGAGAGAGAGATGTGGGGGTGAGGGGGTAGAGAGAGAAGGAGGGAGAGAGAGAGACGGGGGAGGAGAGAGGAAAGAGGCAAGAGAGAGAGAGGGGGAGAGAGAGATGGGGGGAGAGAGAGGGAGGAGAGATATGGGGGGGGGGAGAGAGGTGGGGGTGAAGGGGGAGAGAGAGAAGGAGGGGGAGAGAGAGGGAGAGAGAGAGGGGAGAGGGAGAGAGAGAGGGGGGAGAGAGATGGGGGGAGAGAGAGGGAGAGAGAGGGAGAAGAGGGAGAGAGAGGGGGTGTGAGAGGCGGAAAGAAAGAGGGAGGGAACGAGAGAGAGAATGAGAGAGAAGGGGGTGGAGAGACAGAGAGGTAGAGAGAAGGAAGGAGGGAGACAGATAAATACAGAGAAAGAGACAGAGAGAGAGAGGGGGGGGGGAGGGGCGGAGAGACAGAGGGAGAGAGACAGAGAGGTAGAGAGAGGGAAGGATGGAGACAGATAAATACAGAGAAAGAGACACAGAGAGAGAGAGAGAGAGAGAGAGAGAGAGAGAGAGACAGAGACAGAGACAGAGACAGAGAGAGAGAGAGAGAGAGAGAGAGAGAGAGAGAGAGAGAGAGAGAGAGAGAGAGAGAGAGAGAGAGAGAGAGAGAGGACACTGGCTCATCCCTTCCCAGTGCCAGCCAGGCAGTATTTCTGTTCACATCGACCCAGGACCAGTTAGCCTGCAGCAGCGTGGCATGGCACCAGTAGGCGATGGTCTTTTGACATTTCTGGACCTGTGGTCAGGTCGTGGCTGCCTTCCTGCTGTACTACCTGGCCAAGGAGGAAATGATGAAGATTAGCCCGCTACTCTGTGTGTGTGTGTGTGTGTGTGTGTGTGTGTGTGTCGGTGTTTGTGTGTGTGTGTGTGTGTGTGTGTGTGTGTGTGTGTGTGTGTGTGTGTGTGTGTGTGTGTGTGGTAGGGGTGGGGTTGGGGGAATGTCGTGTGTGTGTGTGTGTGTGTGTGTGTGTGTGTGTGTGTGTGTGTGTCGGTGTTTGTGTGTGTGTGTTGGTGTGTGTGTGTGTGTGTGTGTGTGTGTGTGTAGCTGTGTGTATATGATTGTATGTGTTTTTGAGTGTGTGTGTGCGTGTGTGTGACACTGTCACCCCCCCCCCCCCCCCACCCCCCCCCCCCCACACACACACACACACACACAAACACACATTGACACATACACACACTGGTACACACACACACACACACACACACACACACACACACACACACACACACACACACACACATACTTACACACACACACACACACACACTTACACACACACACGCACTTACACACACCAGTTCGTTCGTGGCGACAGTTGGTTTGCCTGCTGCTAGCATTACGATGTCTGCACTACAGCAAAGAGCCTCTCACACTCTGTAATGAGGGAGAGGCATGTCCAAGCGATTTGCATAATAATCGAAATCCGAACATCACACCCTCTAATTTCGTCCACAGTTAGCCTGTGAGCTGGTTCTACGAGGGTTTAGTGGCCTTCTGAGGTCGAAGGATGTGTATTGTATTGTATTGTATTGTATTGTATTGCATTGTATTGTATTGCATTGTATTGTATTGTTGTGTAGTGCAGTGCAGTGTAGTGCAGTGTATTGTAGTATAGTGTATTGCATTCTAGTAAATTGAAATGTGTTGTATTGTGTCGTGTCATGTCGTATTGTATTATATTGCATTGCATTATATTTTGCTTTGTTTTGTTGTTCTGCTACGCAATGCACTGCATTGTATTGTAGTGTTTTGTATTGCATTGTTTTGTACTGTTTTATATTGCATTGCAATGCATTGCGCTGCATTGCGTTGTATTGTATTGCATAATATTGCATCGATTTTTTTATTTTCACGACAGTAATACCGGTAATCATAATCAGAAATTACATAAACAATAAGATTAGATGACTTAAGAGATGAATCAAATAATAACGAAATTAGAAATAAGATAAGGAAAGTAAATCTGGAAACCCAATTAAAAAAAACAAAAACCTTACCAGTCACCATTGGGTAAGTATTAAGATAAAAGATTAACACACATGGCGACTGGAGGTTGTATCGTTCGAGAAAACCAGTATGTGAAAACAACCACAACAACCACAACAGCAACAACAACAACAACAACAACAGCAACAACAACAACCACCACAAGAACAACAACAACAACAACAACAACGCTGTCTGGTTGGATGTACTTTTTTTTTCCTCTCTTTTTTTCTTGTTCATTTTCCAAACTCCATTTCCTTCCAAACAAGGGACATTGCTCGTGGTGTTGTTTGCAACGTATGGGTTCTTGTTTTTTGTTTGTTTGTTTGTTTGTTTGTTTGTTTGTTGTGTTGTTTTTTGTTGTTGGTTTTTTTATGTCCCTGGCTAATTGTTGTTGTTTTAGTTTTGTTTTGATTGTTTTTAGTGTTTTTTGTTTTGTTTTTTTTTTTGGTTTTTTTTTTCGATTATTTGTTTGTTGAGTCATGTGTCATTCTTGTGCCCCTGGCTAATCTTTTCTTCTTCTTCTACTTCTTCTCTTTTTTTTTCTTTTTTCTTTTGATCTGTTTCTTTGTTTGTTCGATGGATACAATGGCCGAGTGGTTAAAACGTTGGACTTTTCAATCTGACGGTCCCGGGTTCGAATCTCGGTAACAGCGCCTGCTGGTGGGTGAAGGGTGGAGATTTTTTTTTTCCGATCTCCCAGGTCAACATTATGTGCAGACCTGCTAGTGCCTGAACCCCTTTCGTGTGTATACGCAAGCAGAGGATGAAATACGCACGTTAAAGATCCTGTAATTCATGTCAACGTTCGGTGGAAACAAGAACATACCCAGCATGCACACCCCCGAAAACAGAGTACAGCTGCCTAAGTGGCGGGGTAAAAACGGTCATACACGTAATACCCACTTGTGATTACACGAGTGAACGTGGGAGTTGCAGCCCACGAACGAAAAAGAAAAGAAAAGAAAAAAAAGAAAGTTATCTTCTTTCTTTGTTTTGTTTATAACTATTTGTTTTCATTTCACTTTTTTGTTGTTGTTGTTGTTGTTGTTGTTGTTTTGTTTTCGAATTACTTGCTTTCTTCCTTTATTTTCTTTGAATCTTTCCGTCTTCGTTTCATCTGTTTATTTGTTTTGCTTTCGAGCTACTTATTTGCTTCCTGGTGATATTGTATATACTGAGGTAACAACAATGCAGTTGTTTTCATTGATTGTTTTGTTGTTGTTGTTTTTTTGTTTTTGTTTTTTTGTTTTTTGCTTTGGTTTTGTTTGTTTGTTTTTCTCATTACTCACTTTCTTCTTTTCTTTTGTCATTTCTCTTTAAGTTTGTTTTATTTTGAGTTCCATCGAGGAAAAAAAAACACTTTTACTTGAATTGTAATTACACTATGGTGTCTGCATTTAAGTAATCATAATCTGAATAAGTTCAGTGAATAGAAAAAAAAAAAGAAGAAAAAAAAAACGAGAAAAAAAAAAACGCAACTGAAAAGCTGTCTATAAATAAACTGAAAAATTCCTCACTCTCCTTTCATTACAACATGCCATAAGTAATCTTCACGGATACACAGAGAGAGAGAGAGAGAGAGAGAGAGAGAGAGAGAGAGAGAGAGACAGAGACAGACAGACAGACAGACAGACAGAGACAGAGAGAGACAGAGACAGAGAGAGTGAGAGTGAGAGAGAGACAGACATACAAACAGACAGAGACAAAGAAAGACAGATAGAAAGACAAAGAGAAAGACATAGACAGATACAGGGACTCTCTCTCTCTCTCTCTCTCTCTCACACACACACACACACACACACACACACACACGCACACACACCACACAGACAGACAGATAGACAGACAAAGAGAGAGAGAGAGAGAGAGAGAGAGAGAGAGAGAGAGAGAGAGAGAGAGAGAGAGAGAGAGAGAGAGAGAGAGAGAGAGCGTGGCCTGTAAGTGGGGTTTGAACTGGCGATTCCCATCGGCTTGAACATTCCATCGGCCTAATTATTGTATCAAAAGAGTAAGTTGCACATATTCTGTGACGTCAGCAAAACTTCCTTAGCAGAAGAGCTTGGCCTCCATGCACATGCTTATTGTGATGTCATCGAGATTTGACCATAGAGTGAGTGGCACTTTTTCACTTTGTTACGTCACTGATAATGTCTATGGGGAATTAACGCAAAATCCCAGTGCTGCCGTTACACGATCCGGAATTTGAACGACATTGGAGATGGAGCTAGAGTGACGGAACCCAGCAACAGAAGAGTTCACGTTTATATATATATATATATTTTTTTTTTTTTTTTTTTTTTGGGGGGGGAGGAGGGGGGGGGGGAGGGGGGGGGATTTTTTTCCGTAGCTGGAGAAATACGAAACATACATCCCCACTCCCCAACCGCCACCCCCACGAAAAAAAAAGAAAAGAAAAAAAGAAAAAAAAAAAAAGATCTAATGGATCAAGTGTGTTCCTGAGCCAAACCTGACACAGACAATCCGCTGACAAGACTGCATCGGGGCTACACGTCAGAGCAGTCTTTATTGACGTCATCATTTCAAATGGGTTGTAAGTTCATCGAAATCGACATACACATCCACTTCAGATTTGCCGTAAAAAAATAAAATAAAATAATAATAAAAAAAAGCTTTGCATATGTCATAAGTGGCAGTGCCGGATTTGAGTTAAATTCTTTTCTTCTTTTTTTTTCTTTTTTTTTTCTTTTTTTTTACAAAATATGGAAGGGGTGCATCTCAGTCGAATAAGCTGAAGGACAAATAGACAGAAAGAGAGAGAGAGACAGAAAGACAGACAGGCAGGCAGACAGAGAGACAGAACGACAGGCAGGCAGGCAGGCAGGCAAGATTCAAGATTCAAAAACGTTATTACTCAAGGATAAAGATTTTAGGCATTGCCTAGTCTTCCAATATGTCCTTGTGACAACAGAAACAGTGACAATAAGACATAATAATAATAATAACAATAACAAAGAGACAGAAAGACAGACAGACAGACAGACAGACAGACATGCAGGCAGACAGGCAGGCAGGCAGGCAGACAGACAGGCAGACAGACAGGCAGACAGACAGACAGACAGACAGACAGACAGACAGACAGACAGGCAGGCAGGCAGGCAGGCAGACGAACAGACAGACAGGCAGGCAGGCAGGCAGACAGACAGACAGACAGGCATGCAGGCAGGCAGGCAGACAGACAGACAAACAGACAGACAGGCAGGCAGACAGGCAGGCAGACAGACAGACAGGCAGGCAGGCAGGCAGGCAGGCAAAGGAATGGGACTCGCGACCACAAATAAGATGGAAATCGATACTGGGCGTGGAGGGTAGGGGAGGTGAGGGGGTGGGGGCGGGGGTTAAGCTGTGGGGGGACAGCAACAATCTGGAATGCCTCTGCTTCTGTTTCTGTTTCTGCCTGCTTGTCTGTCTGTCTGTCTGTCTGTCTGTATCTGTCTGTCTCTGTCTATATGTCCATGTCTTCTGTCTCTGTGTGTGTCTGTTTGTCTCTGTCTGTCTGTCTGTCTCTCTCTCTCTCTCTCTCTCTCTCTCTGTTGAGTTTGTGTGAGTTTGTGAGTAAGCGTCTGTGTGTGTGTGTGTGTGTGTGTGTGTGTGTGTGTGTGTGTGTGTGTGTCTCAAATTGGAAGAAGAGGCCACGACAGAAATCTTAATCCTTGAACATAAAAAAACGTTCTGAGTTCAGTCTGTCTATCTGTCTGTCTGTCTCTCTCTCTCTAGGAAAAACAAATAAAACTGCACACAGGAAACAAAAAATGGGTGGCGCTGGAGTGAAGCGACGCGCTCTCCCTGGGGAGAGCAGCCCGAATTTCACACAGAGAAATCTGTTGTGATAAAAAGAAATACAAATACAAACATTTTGTTAAACAAAAAAACAATAAAATTGAATTTTCGCTGCCACCCGGGCAGCTTGCACAGACGACACTTATAACAGGTGACGTAATGTTATTTTTTAACTCATCTTTCTGACCTTAGATGACGTCTTCTACGACGTAAATATATTTGTTCTAAATATTCCTTCAATTTTCAATGTACACAATGTTAAATATATATATATATATATATATATATATATATATATATATATGTATATGTATATGTGTATATATATATATATATATATATATATATATATATATAATTCTCCCCACCCTCTCTCTCTCTCTCTCTCTCTCTCTCCGTATATCTACTTCTGTCTGTCTCTTTTAGTCAGAAGTGAGTGCAAAAATGACGACGAGACAGGTGAGAGGCTATTTCCGAGGGTGCCCAACCTGTACATATGAAAGTCCATGAGGGCGGTGGATCAGATCCCGAGATTTTTTTTTTTTTTTTTTTTTTTTTTTTTTTTTTAATTTCCCTCCGTGTGGCCATGAATGCAGCATGCAACCCCATGGTAGGCTAAATGTTCTAGAAATCATGGTAAACAGCACTGCTTTCAGGCCGTAAAAAAGCATGGAGTTCAACTGCTAAGACTTAAGTGGTGGGGTGGCGGTGGGGGTTTAAAAAAACAAAACAAACAAACAACAGCAACGTGTCACATCGGCCTAGTTTTCCTTTTTTTTTTTCTTCTTCTTTTTTTTTTTCTTTTTTTTTTTCTTCTTTATTTTGCTGCTTCATCATCTGCACCGTTTCAGTGGCATTACTCATTCCGAGTCTCCCATGTATACAGCCAAGCCCGGGTTCGTCTGTGTCAGTCCACAGGGAATCTTCGATGTTAGGTCGCCAGAAGGCCACACGCCAGAGGAGATCCTGCACTGCTGCTGCTGAGTCACTTCGGTGGTGTTCGGTTGTGCCTGTTGTGTGATTTAGCGAACTTAGGACACCACTGACGACAATAATGGCTTAGTTCGCGGAGCCAGACTGGGTGAGCGTCTCCCCAAGAGTTGGAGATCTACCACCACGTCACTCTAACGGCTGTTCCCCATGAACCCGCCGACACTGAAGACCTTGACATGAAGCATCAAGCCCTGCACTTTTCCCGCTCCCCCCCCCCACGCCCTCTCCCCCTCCCCATTCAGTTGTTCTCGTTTATCCATTCTCTGTATATCCCCTTCAATCCTCATTCCCTTACCCCAATCTCACACATACAAACACACATACACATATGACACTTCTGATGTCACTCAAAGTAAAAAGACGTCAAATTAAAGACAGAACACACACACACACACACACACACACACACACACACACACACATTGCTTTAAAGGTCTTGTTTTTGTTTTGTTCCACAATCAACACATTTTGTGACATCACCAGTAATGCCCAATGCAGTGGCTGACGTTAAAGTGGTGTTCGCCACACAAAATCTGGGGGTTAAACCGAAATCGATCCCAAAACTTACGGAAAAAAACCCACTGCAGCAGAATGTCTTACCTTTTGAAAATACGGTGACTTGAAGTACCAAGCAGATAGAGGGATAAGAAAAATAATTATAAAGCTGCATGGCTGTTCCCCAAACGGTGGAACAACTCCTTTGACTGTGGAGAAAACAAAATGGTGAGACACGTACTAAATTTGGACCTGTCGTCTGTAATTACTGTGTCATAAATGATTTCACCCGGGCTGTAACTCATAGAATTCCTTTCGTCAACATTACAGATCCACCACACATTTTACTGAAAAAAAAAAATAAATAATAATAAAATAAAATAAAACTTAGAAAAAAACAACAAACAAAAAACAAATACACAAGCATCTACAAGAGGTACCATATTTTTGAGTTTGACCAGTTTTTGTTCAATTCTATGTGTTGATGTAGGGCTTGCATCTCATACTTGCGAAGCAGGCTTACAGACGGACAGACAAGACAGACAGGGAGACAGACAGAAAGACAGATAGATGGGCAGGAAATCCTCCAGCCCGCCTTCCAATCCCACCCCACCCACACCCACACAGCCCTGCTCCCCTCTTTCTCACTGTGTAAGGGTGAAGGACGAAAGGGAGAGAAGTGACGGAGGTCGTAAAAGAAAATGGAGTCCCGATATCCACCATCGCAAAGAAAGGGAGGGAATAGATTGGGTGGGATGATGGCATTCATGCGACAGTCCCTCTGTCTGTGTCTCTGTTTCTGTCTCTGTCTGTCTGTGTCTCTCTCATTCTCACGCATCTACTCTTTCTTATTCCACTTGCACACACTGTCTCTCTCATTCACACTCTGTCATCTTCTCTGCATCTCTCTCTCTCTCTCTCTCTCTCTCTCTCTCTCTCTCTCTCTCTCTCTCTCTCTCTCTCTCTCTCTGTCCTCTTTCTCTCTCTCTTTGTCAGTATCTTAATAAATATCACTCTCTCACTGACTCTCTGTCTCCGTCTCTGTCTCGGTCTCGGTCAATGTCATTTTTCTTTGTCTCTTTCATTTTCTCTCTCCATGACTCTGAATCAGTCTCTCTGTCTGCTTGTCTCTCTCTCTATATGTGTCTCTGTCTCTCTCTATCTCTCTTTGTCTCTGTCTTTCCCTCCAATGTTCTGTTGGACTCATCTCGAACCACCCCCACACCCACCAACCACCCACTGCTTTCTCTCTGTGAAATGGACACACCGAATTCTCCACTCTTTCTCTCTGTTCAAGGGAAAAGGGAAGGAAAGAAAGAAGGAAGGAAGGCAGAAAGGAAGGAAGGAAGGAAGGAAGGCACGAGAAAGGAAGGAAGGAAGGCACGAAGAAGGAAGGAAGGAAGGGAGGGAGGGAGGAAGGAAGGCAGGAAGGAAGGAAAGAAGTGAGGAAGGCTGGAAGGAAGGGAGACAGGAAGGAAGGAAGGAGGAAGGAAGGAAGAAGGAAGGCAGGACGGAAGGGAGGAAGGAAGAGATGGGGGCAGTAAAATAAAATGGAGGTGTGTGTGTGTGTAGCCAGCGTGTCCAAACGGAGGGAGGTACAGATGGGGCGGGATGGAGGGACCCAGGGGGACAGGTTCCCAGCAAAGGCCCATCCAGGGAGAGACCCAGGGGGACAGGTTCCCAGCAAAGGCCCATCCAGGGAGAGACCCAGGGTGACAGGTTCCCAGCAAAGGTCCATCCAGGGAGAGACCCAGTGGGACAGGTTCCCGGCAAAGGTCCATCCAGGGAGAGACCCAGGGTAACAGGTTCCCAGCAAAGGTCCATCCAGGGAGAGACCCAGTGGGACAGGTTCCCAGCAAAGGTCTATCCAAGGAGAGACCCAAGGGGACAGGTTCCCAGCAAAGGCCCATCCAGGGAGAGACCCAGTGGGACAGGTTCCCAGCAAAGATCTATCCAGGGAGGTACCCTTGAGGACAGGCTCCCAGCAAAGGCCTATCAAGGGAGGGACCCAGCTGTGTGTGTGTGTGTGTGTGTGTGTGTGTGTGTGTGTGTGTGTGTGTGTGTGTGTGTGTGTGTGTGCCGAGGACTGGGGGACACAGGGCCGTAAACAAAGTGGGAAATCGATACGGGGAAGCTGGGATCAAACGCCACACGAACTGAGATGGCTTGATGACGCTACCACTCTCTGTCTCTGTCTCTCTCTCTCTGTCTCTCTCTGTCTGTCTGTCTCTCCAAGATTCTGTATCTGTCTGTCTGTCTGTCTGTGTGCCTCTGTGTCTGTTTGTCTATATGCCTCTCTCCCTGATTTTCTATTTCAGTCTCTCTGTCTGTCTGTCTCTTTGTTTGTCCCTCTGTCTGTCTGTCTGTCTGTCTCTGTCTCTCTCTCTGTGTCTCTCTCTCTCTCTGTTTCTCTGTCTCTTTGTCCCTCCCATTCTCTGCCTACAAATTTCCAGAATTTATCTCTGTTGCAGCCTCTCTGTCATCTATATCTGTTTCTGTAACTGTCTGACTTCTGTCTTTATTTTCCGACTGTCTCTACCTCACCGTGTCTGTCTGTCCAACATTGCTTTCGACAATTTGTGAGTTCCCTCTCACTCTCTCTTGAGTGGATGCATTTGTGTGTGTGTGTGTGTGTGTGTGTGTGTGTGTGTGTGTGTGTGTGTGTGTGTGTATTTCATGATATTTTTTTTTCTTTTCTTCTCTTCTTCTTCCTTTTGTGGAATGGCTTTGAATTGTGAAATAATGGTATATTTTGATTGTGTTTTGATTTTGTGCTCATTTTCGCTTTTTTAGCTTTATTCCCTCTTTAGGGCGAGGGCTGGATGTAAAAAAGCATGTTACTTGCTTATCTATTACCCTCGTTAATAAAGATTTTGTCTTGTCTTGTCTTGTCTGTCTGTCTGTCTGTCTGATGACGAGAGACAGAAAGTTGGAGATGTCTCCGAAGGTCTGTGGCGAAACGGCTCTTTGTGGGAAGTACGGACAGTTCGCTTCGGGCCTCTGCCTTTTTTTAAAATTATTATTATTATTCACCGTCCGACGGGCGCAATAGCCGAGTGATTAAAACGTTCGACTTTCAATCTGAGGGTCCCGGGTTCGAGTCTCGGTAACGGCGCCTGGTGGGGGAAGGGTGGAGAATTTTTTTTTTTTTTTTTTTTCCGATCTCCCAGGTCAACATATGTGCAGACGGCTAGTGCTGGAACCCTCTTCGTTTGTATACGCAAGCAGAAGATGAAATACCCACGTTAAAGATCCTGTAATCCATGTCAGCGTTCGGTGGGTTATGGAAACAAGAACATAACCAGCATGCACATCCCCGAAAACGGAGTATGGCTGCCTACGTGGCGGGGTAAAAACGGTCATGCACGTAAAAGACCGCTCGTGTACATACGAGTGAACGTGGGAGTTGCAGCCCACGAACGAAGAAGATTCATCGTCCTGTTTTCTCTCTCTCTCTCTCTCTCTCTCTCTCTCTCTCTCTCTCTCTCTCTCTCTCTCTCTCTCTCTCTCTCTCTCTCTCTCTCTCTTTCTCTCTCACCCTCTCTTATTATTATTATTATTATTATTATTATTATTATTATTATTATTATTATTATTATTATTATTACTATGAGAAATTACTATTTTATAATTGTGTTGAATTCTACTTCCTTTGGCAATGAGCATTTCCCCCCTGTTATTGCTACGGGTATTTTTTATTAGGCTTACTGTTTCATATTCACATTAGTTTAGTATTTCTTAACATCCACAATGTATGCTTATGGGTGTGTGCGTGTGCGTGTGCGTGAGAGAGAGAGAGAGAGAGAGAGAGAGAGAGAGAGAGAGAGAGAGAGAGAGTGTGTGTGTGTGTTAAATGTGTGTGTTAAATGTGTGTGTGTGTGTGTGTGTGTGTGTGTGTGTGTGTGTGTGTGTGTGTGTGTGTGTGTGTGTGTGTGTGTGTGTGTGTGTGTTTTCTCATGTCGTTTATTGGTATCATGCTT
>NC_134877.1:30205232-30207732 GCF_041734735.1 Babylonia areolata | reverse complement strand
ATGAAGAGAAGAAGAAGAAGAAGAAGAAGAAGAAGAAGAAGAAGAAGAAGAAGAAGAAGAAGAATTTTAACCCTTTCACCGCCAGTCAATTTAGAGTACAAAATTCCCTTGTGGTATAAACACAGAAAAAACAGTGGCTAAGAATAGCTGGGGATTCCCCCTGCGATATATATAAAATATGGCCTATCCTACCACCGAACATTAAGAGCAGTAGGTTCATGGATAACAGACCAATGAATGGTCACCTTTCAGTGACATCGGTCATCTACCACGCCTGTGCATAAATGCGAGCTTGGCGGTGAAAGGGTTAAGCGATTTGGGAATTTGATTTTTTGGAATACAAAAATTATATACGTACGTAAGGGATTCTGCAATAACAGGGGCTGAAAGTGTTAATATTTTCCCGTCTATGCCATCGAGACCTCCGGTACCCTTTTGTTTTAAATCGATGAGAGCATTATAGACTTCATGGACACACATTAAAGGGATACCTAAGGTAGATGATGAAAATATGTTTAGATTTGGAAAATTCAGTCAGAGCTTCTAGTGTGTTTAAGTTTGATTTGTCTGATTTAATTGTTGAAGTTACTACATTGCACAAGTGTGTGTTGAGGTTATCAATAAAGAGAGAGAGAGAGAGAGAGAGAGAGAGAGAGAGAGAGAGAGAGAGAGAGAGACAGACAGACAGACAGACAGACAGACAGACAGACAGACAGACAGACAGACAGAAACAGTGAGACACAATCCACACGCAACAATATGCCGTCTCACAGACACACTGTTCCATTTTCCTTTAAAAAAAAAAAAAAAAATCTGTTCATTTTATTTGACAAACAACAAGCAGTAACCAAGGGCTGTAAGCACACCACAACCAGCGGTCTCAGATAAAATTTAATTATTCTCAATCTCACACACTGCAAAAATCCAAAACAAATGATCAAGCATCATAAAGAAAACAACAATAAACGACATCTCCTTCACACACACACACACACAAAAATACTTAAAACAAATATTATCAGCGTGGTAGAAATATACTAATATTTCAATCAGCCGATTGTGAGGCTTTATTTTGTTTTCTTTCTTTCGCCTTGAACTGTTCCAAGAAGAGAGCTGTCGTTAAAAAAATATCACCACCACTCATGATGAGAAGACGACGGATTGTGGATCGAAGATCTCGTGGAACGAACGACGACACAGAGGGTAGGGTTCACGAAAAACTGGGTCAGGAGGGAAAGAACGGCTGACGGTTTGGAAGGGGTGTGTGTGTGTGTGTGTGTGTGTGTGCGCGCGCGCGCGCGAGTGTGGGTGGGTGGCGGGGGAGGGTGGTAGAGAGGGTGGTGAAAGGGGGAAGAGGGGGATGATGGTCATGATGGTGGACGCGTCATCACCCCCCTCACTCTCCCCCTTCACTTCAGTTTACCCCACACCCACACCTACACCCGTCCCCGCACCGCCCTGCTCCCCCGCACGCTCGAACCGTCACTGCTATCAGGCTTGGCAGCGGAGTTGTGGTGGGTGGGCTTCTTCTTCATCTTCTCCTCCTTCTCCTTCTTCTTCTTCTTCTTCTCCTCCTCCTCCTCCTCCTTCTTCTTCTTCTTCTTCTTCTTCTCCTCCTCCTTCTTCTTCTGCTTTTCTCCTCCTCCTCCTCCTCCTCCTCCTCCTTCTTCTTCTTCTTCTTCTTCTTCTCCTCCTCCTCCTCCTCCTCCTCCTCCTTCTTCTTCTTCTTCTTCTTCTTCTTCTTCTTCTTCTTCTTCTCCTCCTCCTCTTCCTTCTTCTTCTTCTTCCAAGAAAATACCATTCTCTTCCCCCCTGCCCTCTCCTGTGTACATGTCTTCTTTCTCACTGATATGGAATTGTCATCTTCCATGCAACATGTTCACTGCCCACCTTCCCCCCCTCTCCCGGCGACCTCACCCAAACCAAAAACAATTGCAGCAGCAGCACCACCACCAGCACCAGCAACACCAGCAATAGCAGCAGCAGCAGCGAAGCTTCCGTCTGTCTGTCTGTCTGTGCAATGCTAGCTAGCCTCCCCCTCCCCTCAACCCCCATAACTCCCCTCGCCATCACCACCACACATCGCCCTCTCCTCCTCCCCCCCGCCCGCCCCCCACGCCCCAACGCCCCTACGCCACCCCCAACCGCCACACCCCCAACCGCCACCGCCACCTTTCCTCTGGCCGCAGCAAGTCTATGAGCCTGGCAAACCGGCTACTGCCTGTTGCTGTGCAGGGCGGCTGCAAGTCAGGGTATTGCACTGAGCGATGGAAGAGAGGGACACAGGAGACAGAGAGCAAGAGAGAGAGACAGAGACAGAGAGGGAGAGACAGACAGAGAGACAGAGCGCAGGTTGAGAGGAGTAGTGAGCGTGGCCGCTGCATCAGCACCACCAACAACAACCACACCTCCATCGCCGCCAACGTCGCTACCACCACCACCACCACCACCACCAGTGTTTACTGCCACCACCACCACCACCACCTAGCTCTGGCAATTT
>NC_134877.1:30187732-30197732 GCF_041734735.1 Babylonia areolata | reverse complement strand
AGAGAATCTGTGCGTGCGTGCATATGTGTGAGTGTGTGTGTATGTGTGTGTATTTGTGTTTGAGTGTGCGCGCGCGCTCGCTCGCACATGCGTGTATATGTGTGTGCGTGTGCGGGATGGGATAGTAGTATGTACATAGGATGCGAGTGTGAGCGTGTGTCTGTCTGCCTGCTGGCTTGGCTGCCTGCTCTGGTTATTATATTATGTTCTCGCTCCGTGTTTGGTTGTGTGGACACACAGAGACTTGCATAAATGATGGCCTGTCGAGTCGCTCTGTACAACTCACACGTTTGGGGGCAGCTTGGGAAGGCGGGGAGGGTGGGGAGGGGGGGGGCAGGGGTTGGGGGGCAGGGGGGAAAAAGCTGGACTATGTGGCAGCAGCAGCAATTTACACCTCCCAACCCCCGTCCCCTCGCCCTCCACCCCCCCCACACACACACACACAGCACAGACCCCCTGTCTCTCTCGTCCTGTGAGGTGTTTGCGAGGATTTCTGACAGTCAGTCACCTGCAGCAATGAATAATTCGACGTGCCTTTTTTACTCGCTGCTGCAGCCGTGAATAAATAATGCAGTGGTGGGGTCTTTTTTTTTTTTTCTTTTTTTTTTTTTCGTTCCCTACTGGCTGTGTGATGAATGATGCAAGCAGGCAGCCATATCGTCAATAACAAACCCAACAGACAGTGCATGCATTATGAGCAGTGGTGGGCCCGGGCTTCTTTACTTTTCACGGAAGGTACAAACCCTCCCAAATCTCTACAGGGAATGATGATCAAGTCAGTGTGAATCATGGTCATAAACACACACACACGCACGGACGCACGCACGCACGCACGCACACACACACACACACACACACACACACACACACACACACACACACACACACACACACACACACACACACACACACAACCACACGCGTGCATATCCACACGAACGTACAAATGTGGAGGCACAGACAGACAGACACACAGACACACACACACACACACACACACACACACACACACACACACACACACACACACACACACACACACACACACACATTTTTAGAGAAAAGAAAATTATACACACACACACACACACACACACACACACACACACACACACACACATTTTTAGAGAAAAGAAATATATATATATATATATATATATATATATATATATATATATATATATATATATATATATATATATGTGTGTGTGTGTGTGTGTGTGTGTGTGTGTGTGTGTGTGTGTGTGTACAACAAACAACAACATGAAAATAAAACAACCCCAGCTCTGCTGGGAACTGCCACACGCAATTATTGGAGGAAAATGGTTTCCGTTCAGCGATGCAGGGTTTTTCAGTTCGCTGATGATGATGATGATGGTGGTGATGGTGATGATGATGATGATGGAGATGATGGTGATGATATTCCTGCTGTTGCTTGTCTTCCCTTCGTTATGCTACCCTCTTTCTTTCTTTCTCTTATCCATATCGATTATTTTCTGCCCCCAATCCCCCTTCTCCCCCCTCCCCACACGCACCCCACCCCCACACCCCACTTCCACCCTCATTCGTTTTTTTTTTTTTTGTTTTTTTTTTTGTTTTTTTTTTACCAGTGTTCTACATGACTGCCCGTTTTGTTTTTTTTTTTTTTTTTAAATTTTTTATGGTTGTTTTTTTCGGTACGTTGTGATGTCTATCTGTCTTGGCGTTTCGGGATTGTATTGTGTTGCGTTGCCTTGCCTTGCCTTGCCTTGCCTTGCATTGCATTGCTTTGCACTACACTGCCTTGCATTGCATTGTATTGTTTTGCTTTGTTTTGTTTTATATTGTATTGTACTGTTTTGTTTTGTATTGTATTGTTTTATATTGTATTGTTATGTATTGCCTTACCTTGCCTCACTTTGCATTGTATTGTATTGTATTGTAGTGTAGTGTATTGCATTAAAGTGTAGTGTAGTGTAGTGCATTGCACTGTAGTGTAGTGAAGTGTAGTGTATTGCATTGTATTGTAGTGAAGTGTATTCCATTGTAGTGTAGTGTAGTGCATTGCATTGTATTGTAGTGTAGTGTAGTGTAGTGCATTGTATTCTAGTGCAATGTAGTGTAGTGTATTGCATTTTATTGCGTAACCTTTCCTCGCTTTGCCATGCCCTGTATCGCATCGTATCATATCGTATCACATCGCCTCGCATTGTATTGTATTGTATTGTATTGCTTTTTGTCACAATAGATTCCTCTGTGCGACATTTGGGCAGCTCTCCCAGCCACAACCACACTCTGTCTGTCTGCAGGTGTATTTGTTTTACAGTCAAAGTAGATTTTTGCCTACCTTCTCTCTCTCTCTCTCTCTCTCTCTCTCTCTCTCTCTCTCTCTCTCTCTCTCTCTCTCTCTTGCCAGGAACTACCCTTTTTTGCCGCCACGGAATCTTTTACGTGCGTAAAATGCATGTGTGCTGCATCCGACAACTCAGTGTATCGCCTCGTCCGAAAAGATTGCTGACATCAGAGGAAAAGAATAAACCAAATTCTGCTGCAGTTGTTTTTATAATTATCGTCATTATTATGTGTGTGTGTTGTTTTGTGTGTGTGTGTGTGTGTGTGTGTGTGTGTGTGTGTGTGTTTTTCATGTCAATGCCTTGCTTTCCGACTTTCTAGAAACTGTAAAAATCTGTTTCATTTCTTGTGGGTTTGATGCTGATGACTGATGGCGTCATATGGTCGTGTTTTTCGTTTGTTCGTTTTTGTTTGTCTGTTCTTTGTTGTTGGTTATTATGGTAGGCAGGCGGATGTCATTTTTTGGTGCTCTCTTCAAGCCCCGTTGTATGTTTGTGATTGTGGATGGGTTTGGGGATGCTCATGTGTCTGGCCTGAGATCCTAACTCTTTTCAGAACTAGTGTCTCATCCGAATGACTAGACGCTCAGTTTGATTTCCCAATCAAATTTGGGAGAAAGGGCGAGGCGAGAGCGGGATTCGAACCCAGACGCTCACAGACTGTATTTTGCAGATGAGCGTCTTAACCATTCTGCTACCTTCCTCTTCCGTTCAGACCGTGGCGGATGAAGAAGGGATCATAGGATGGAGGCAGTCGACGAAACAGAAGGATGTTCTCAACATCTCCCACAGAACCTACCCACGCAATAGCGCTGCAACCGTGGAACGCGGTTGACCCCCCCCCCCCACCCCCACACCCTCATCCCCCCACCACCCCTCTAGCCTCCTCCGTCCTTCCAAGCCTCCCTTCCCCTGCCCACCCCCTCCCTGCAGTTACATGTGGAGAGCTGAGGCGAGGCGAAAGTGGGAATGGAATCCAGACCCTCGGGGTCTTTTTTTTTTTTTTTTTTTTTTTTTTTTTTGCAGATGAACGTCTTAACTCACACTGTCGACGGGCGCAATAGCCAAGTGGTTAAAGCGTTGGACTGTCAATCTGAGGGTCCCGGGTTCGAATCACGTTAACGGCGCCTGGTGGGTGAAGGGTGGAGATTTTTACGATCTCCCAGGTCAACATATGTGCAGACCAGCTAGTGCCTGAACTCCCTTCGTGTGTATATGCAAGCAGAAGATCAAATACGCACGTTAAAGATCCCGTAATCCATGTCAGCGTTCGGTGGGTTATGGAAACAAGAACATACCCAGCATGCACACCCCTGAAAACGGAGTATGGCTGCCTACATGGCGGGGTAAAAACGGTCATACACGTAAAATCCCACTCGTGTGCATACGAGTGAACGTGGGAGTTGCAGCCTACGAAACGAAGAAGAAGCAGAAGAAGAACTCACACTGTCACTTCGCTCTTCCGCTCATCATTATTATCGATGTTTAAAGAGGGGTTATAAGATGGAGGCAGACGACGAAACAGAAGGGATTTCTCAACATCTCCCACAGAATCCATCCACGCATCAGCGCTGCAACCGTGGAACGCGGATGCCCCCCCCCCCCCTCCCACACCCCTCCCTCCCCACCCTCCCCACCCCCACCCCCCACTCCCATCGCCATTTTTCTTTCTCTCTCCTGCATTACTTGTGGGGAGGAGTTGAAAAGAAAGTTAATCATCCTCTCAGCTTGCACAGCTTTATCGGGGTCGACCTTTGCCAATACAGGGCTGCCAGGAGCGTGATAATATGATTAGTGTTACTGTTGTTGACCTGTTGTAATTCTTGTCGCTTGATAACGAGTTTTTGGGGGGCCAATGCGCGCGCGCTTTGTGGGGCTGCTTTTCCTGGACCTTGTCGACTTTCTCAACACTAATCCCACTGCCTGTTACCGGAAGTTAGCCAATATATCTTGAAGAGAAAATGAACCGAAAGTATCTCTTCCGTGGAAATGTATTTGATTCCATATAAATCTCTTATATGAGTCATATGTAAGTCTTATATAATATAAGTGAGTGCTAGCAGCGTGACTCTATTTTCACGCGCTGTCGTTGCAGAATCAATTATTAATCCTCGATACTTGTGATCCAGTGTTCAGCAGTAATGGTCACTGGGGTTCCATTTGACTCCGATTTCCCTCACACCACCCGGGCGTGAATGAGTACTTACCTGACTTGGTATCGGTATCAGTATCCGTAGCTCAAGGAGGCGTAACTGCGTTCGGACAAATCCATATACGCTACACCACATCTGCCAAGCAGATGCCTGACCAGCAGAATAACCCAACGCGCTTAGTCAGCCCTTTAGAAAAAAAGAAAAAAAGAAAAAAAAAAGATAAATAAATAAATAAATAAATGAAAATAAATATTAAAAACCCCACAAACATTAATTTAAAAAAAAGTAAAATAAAATAGAGTAATAAGAAATAAGTAAATAAATAAATAGATAATGGAAAAATACATAAAAAGAATACTACTACTACTACTACTACTACTACTACTACTACTACTACTACTACTACTACTACTACTACTACTATTTATAAAGCGCAAAAACTTGATGAAGTCAACTATAAGCGTACAAAATAAATAAATAACTGAATAATGATAATAAATAAATAAATAACTGAATAATTAAAATTTAAAAAAAGACAACAATGATGATAAATAAGCAAATAATTGTAAAACCTGCAGACACACATTCACACATACACACACATATGCATAACAGATATGCATCCAACATGCAGCTTCACATATTTGAAAGCACAATCAAATGTACATAAACGTACATGAGTCCCAACACACACACACACACACACACACACACACATTACCCTGCACCCCTCTACCCCCCCCCCCCCCCCCACCCCCCCCCCCCCCACCTCCCTCCTCCTCCACACACTCATTTCCTACCTAACTTGGTTTTGGGGAAGGGTTAGGATGGTGGACAGAGAAAGCGATGGATGTGGGTTCAATTCACCGTTCCACATGGTCGGTAAAATGATCTTTAAACTTTAACTTATCTTTAACTTTGAAGCTATTAGTGAGCGTTATTTTTCCTCAAATTATAGTGTGTGTGTGTGTGTGTGTGTGTGTGTGAGAGAGAGAGCCTTGGAAGAAAACAAAACAAAACAAAACAAAAATGATAAAATAAAATAAAGGAGTAAACGTGTTAATGGCTAAATCAGCGTACTATTCAAGTTTTGTTGTTGTTTTTTTTTCCCCTACAGACAAAGATGTCTATAATTTTCAGCAAGTTTGGGAATTAACTCCCCAGGAAAAAAAGTCATGCGCCTTGTCAACATGGGATGGAGATCCTATCATCATTGATGCAAGCTCAAACATACATTTGAAATGAGAGTATTCTAATCAATAATCTTCCCTCTTCAAGCTAAGCGCTGCATTTCTCTTCTTCTTTGTTTTGCAATGTGTGGGCAGCGAACGAAAAAGCAACGACAACAAACCCGGAGCTATATCACATAATTATGACGAAACGGAAGAATGTTGGTGTTGATAACCTCCTGACATTTGTCGTGGTAACCACGAAAACGAACCGTTTTTTTTTTTTTTTTTTTTTACGAGTCCAGGATGGTTGGAAGAAAGTTCATCACCGTCGTCAGTTTACACAGCTTTATCGGCCCTTGGCCGTCACTTGGGCGTTGCCCAGGTGTTGTGGTATTGTTGTTATGCTGTTGATCTTGGCAACTGATAACGTCTGCAAGCGTGGGCTTTCGGGTTAGGGTGGTGAGGGGTGGGGTGGGGTCCTTGTTTTTCCTTCGGCCTTTGTCCTTTTAGCTGGGTAGTCCACTGACTGATCTCTCTTAACGCTGAGAGACCAGGGTGGTTAGTCGGGGTAAGAAGTTGGGTTGTGTGCGAGGGGCGGGGAACGGTTGGGGAGTTTTACCTTTGTTATGGGGTGATAGGTGGGGTGGGGTGGGGTGGGGTCCTTGCTTTTCCTTCGGCCTTTGTCCTTTTTGCTGGGTAGCCCACTGACTGATCTCTCTTAACGCTGAGAGACCAGGGTGGATAGTCGGGGGAAGAAGTTGGGTTGAGTGCGAGGGGTGTAGAACGGTTGGGGAGGCTTACCTTTGTTTTGGAGGTGGAGGGGCGGAGCGAGTGGGGGAGGAGGGGGCGAGGGGGGGGGGGGGGGGGTTAACGGTTGGGCAGACATCTCTGCTCATTGTTTTCACTCAGAGAAGGTGAAAAGAGGAGGAGGTTAGGAGGTGGGGGGGGGGGGGGGGGGGGGGGGGGGGGGTTGAGTTGTTAGCCGTCAGATCTGTCTGTGTCTGGGCTGGACCTGAGCGTGAAATCCCTCAGCCTACAACAGAAGTGTGAAAGCATTTAGTTTTTGTTTTGGTTTGGCTTTTGCACCCCCCTCTCTCTCTGTCCTCTTCTTCTTCTTCTTCTTCTTCTTGCTTTTGTTTGGTCTGTCCGTCTGTCTGTCTGTCTGTCTCTCTTTCTCTCTGTCCATCTCTATCCTTGTCTTATTATGTCTTTGATTCTCTCTCTCCTTCTTTCGTTCTTTATTTATTTCTCTCTTCCTTTCTTTGTATCTCACTTTTCTCTCCCACCCCCACCATCTCTAACTCATCCCCCCCCCACACACACACACATCCCTCCCCCCACCCACCCACACATCCCTCACTGCCCGCTCAGTAACAACAAAGATGACCACCACCTTCACCACTACCTTGACCAGGGTCACCGCTACCAGTTAGTCAGAGATTTGATCAATCAACTTTAGGTGGGCAGGAAGGAAGGAAGGAAGGAAAGACGCACAGACGGGCGGAGAGAGAGAAGGATGATGAGGGTGTGCTGTGCAGCTCCTTGACCATCATCCGCCTGCTGTTATTGAGGACTGGTTATTGGATTGGGGACGGATGCGCTCTGTTGGACAAGTGCACAAGCAAGGTCCTCTCTCTCTCTCTCTCTCTCTCTCTCTCTCTCTCTCTCTCTCTCTCTCTCTCTCTCTCTCTCGTGTCTGTGTCTGTGTGTGTGTGTGTGTGTGTGTGTGTCTCTCTCTCTGTGTCTCTGTCTCTATGTTTCTCTGTCTGTCTGTCTTTCTCTCACTCACACTCTGTCTGTCTGTCTACCTGTCTGTCTTTCTCTCACTCACACTCTGTCTGTCTGTCTGTCTGTCTACCTGTCTGTCTTCTCTCCTCAACTCTGTCTGTCT
Organism: Babylonia areolata; assembly: GCF_041734735.1. Taxonomy (NCBI): domain Eukaryota; kingdom Metazoa; phylum Mollusca; class Gastropoda; order Neogastropoda; family Buccinidae; genus Babylonia; species Babylonia areolata. The sequence continues at coordinate 30,190,186 of NC_134877.1, read as the reverse complement.
GTCTGTCTACTGTCTACTGTCTGTCTTTCTCTCACTCACACTCTGTCTGTCTGTCTGTCTGTCTGTCTGTACCTGTCTGTCTTTCTCTCACTCACACTCTGTCTGTTTGTCTGTCTGTCTGTCTACCTGTCTGTCTTTCTCTCACTCACACTCTGTCTGTCTGTCTGTCTACCTGTCTACCTGTCTGTCTTTCTCTCACTCACACTCTGTCTGTCTGTCTGTCTACTGTCTACCTGTCTGTCTTTCTCTCACTCACACTCTGTCTGTCTGTCTGTCTGTCTGTCTACCTGTCTGTCTTTCTCTCACTCACACTCTGTCTGTTTGTCTGTCTGTCTGTCTACCTGTCTGTCTTTCTCTCACTCACACTCTGTCGTGTCGTTGTCTGTCTACCTGTCTGTCTTTCTCTCACTCACACTCTGTCTGTCTGTCTGTCTACCTGTCTGTCTTTCTCTCACTCACACTCTGTCTGTCTGTCTGTCTACCTGTCTGTCTTTCTCTCACTCACACTCTGTCTGTCTATCTGTCTACCTGTCTGTCTTTCTCTCACTCACACTCTGTCTGTCTGTCTGTCTACCTGTCTGTCTTTCTCTCACTCACACGCTGTCTGTCTGTCTGTCTACCTGTCTGTCTTTCTCTCACTCACACGCTGTCTGTCTGTCTGTCTACCTGTCTGCCTTTCTCTCACTCACACTCTGTCTGTCTGTCTGTCTACCTGTCTGTCTTTCTCTCACTCACACGCTGTCTGTCTGTCTGTCTACCTGTCTGTCTTTCTCTCACTCACACTCTGTCTGTCTGTCTGTCTACCTGTCTGTCTTTCTCTCACTCACACTCTGTCTGTTTGTCTGTCTTTCTCTGTATCTGAATCTCTCTTTGTCTCATTCTCCGTCTATCTCTCTTTCTGTCTGTCTGTCTGTCTATCTCTGTCTCTGTCTGTCTGTCTGTCTGTCTGTCTGTCTGTCTGTCTGTCTCTCTCTCTCTCTCTCTCTCTCTCTCTCTCTCTCTCTCTCTCTCTCTCTATATATATATATATATATATATATATATATATATCGATCTCTCTCTCTCTCTGTCTGTCTCTGTATCTGTATCGATCTCTCATTCTATGTCTGGCTGTCTCTCTTTCTCTCTTTCTGTGTGTGTGTGTGTGTGTGTGTGTGTGTGTGTGTGTGTGTGTGTGTGTGTGTCTGTCTGTCTGTCTGTCTGTCTGTCTGTCTGTCTCTGTCTTTCTCTCTCTCTCTCTTTCTCTCTTGTCTGTCTCACAGTCAGTGTTTCTGTATCTCTCTGTTTCTTTCTCTCATTCTCTGTCTGTCTGCCTCTCTTTTGTGTGTGTGTGTGTGTGTGTGTGTGTGTGTGTGTGTGTGTGTGTGTGTGTGTGTGAGAGAGAGAGAGAGAGAGAGAGAGAGAGAGAGAGAGAGAGAGTGAGTGGAGGGATAAGGGTTGGGGGGTGGGGGGAGGGGTGTATAGCAAATGAAGTCGCTGTGTGGGATTACTTGTTTGTATGTATTCAGCATCATGTTTGATGCTTTTTGATCTTTCGCTCCAACCGTTGTGTGTGCGTTGAACGCGGCTGTGGGCTGAAATATTGTGTTGCGAGTAACGAGCCTGTGTATGCACAATTAATTTCCAAATGGATGATTAAAGGTGGATGGTATTGTATAGTATTGTAGTGCAGTGTAGTGTAGTGTAGTGTAGTGTAGTGTACTGTAGTGTAGTGTAGTGTAGTGTAGTGTAGTGTTAATTCCTTCTTCATAGAGCCACTTCTAAGTGTTTTAGTTGTTGATGGATTTTGGACAAAAAATTACAACTGATTGTCAGTTTGAGGGTTCGTTTGTATTTTTTGTTTGTATTTGTATTTTTTTTTATCACAACATATTTCTCTGTGTGAAATTCGGGCTGCTGTCCCTAGGGAGAGTGCGTCGCTACACTACAGCGCCATTTTTTCCTGCGAGCAGTTTTATTTGTTTTTCCTATCGAAGTGGATTTTCTACAGAATTTTGCCAGGAACAATCCTTTTGTTGCCGTGGGTTCTTTTACGTGCGCTATGTGCATGCTACACACGGGACCTCGGTTTATCGTCTCATCCGAATGACTAGCGTCCAGACCACCACTCAAGGTCTAGTGGAGGGGGAGAAAATATAGGCGACTGAGCCGTGATTCGAACCTGCGTGCTCAGATTCTCTCGGCGCTTCCTAGGCGGACGCGTTACCTCTAGGCCATCACTCCATGCTGCATGCTTCAGAGGTCTCTCCAATGTGACTGAACGTTCAGGGTTTGCAAGCTGTACAAATGTTTTGGACACTCAAGGTTTCTTTGATGTATCAAAGTGTCAGTCTTTGGAAATCGGTGTATGATTCTCCAATAATAATAATTTAAAAAAAAGTAGTATAAAAACACTGAATGATAACTACCTTTGTCCATCTGCCATAAATTTATCGTAAGCAAAACAAAACAACA
>NC_134877.1:30180232-30182732 GCF_041734735.1 Babylonia areolata | reverse complement strand
GTTTGTTTGCACTCAGCAACCCGGGTTGTTAGAATGCTCGCTTTGAGGAAATTCGACCGTGTTCCTTTTCATTTGATAATAATAATAATAATAATAATAATAATAATAATAATAATAATAATAATAATAATGATGATGATAATGATGATGATGGTGATGATGATTTCTTTGACATTTTCGTAAGCATCATCATCATCATCATCATATTATAACAATATTACTACTACTACCACCACCACTATTACTGCTACTACTATCAACAACAACAACAACAACAACAGCAAAAACAAGAAGAAGATGAAGGATGATGATGATGATGATGATGATGATGATGATGATGATGATGATAACGATGACATTCTGATTATTTCAATTCTTCTTGCTCTTCTTCTCCTCCTCCTTCTTCCTCTTTCTTCCTCTTTCTTCCTCTTTCTTCTTCTTCTTCTTCTTCTTCTTCTTCTTCTTCTTCTTCTTCTTCTTTCTCCTCTTATCATCATCATCATCATCATTATTATCATTATATAATTTGCAGATTCTGTATGACAGGAGACAATGTCTCCCAGACACACATTTGTTTCATGTATAGCCTGCCAGCAGACGACTCCTTTTCCATTGCCTCTGTTGACGTGCACGACAGTGTGTGTGTGTGTGTGTGTGTGTGTGTGTGTGTGTGTGTGTGTTGGGGGAGGGGGGGGAGGGGGGGCGCTCGATAGGCTTGATTGTGGCTTTGCGGGCTCGCAATTTTATTATACTATTTTTCTTTTCCTTTTTTTCTTTTTTTTTTTTTCTCTTTTTTTTTCATTTGGGTTTCCCAGTTTTACTTTGCTTGAGACGGGATTTTTTTCTTTCTTTTCAAACTGACGCTTAGATTTCACTTTTCTTTCTTTCTTTTTCGCAGCTGTAATTTCTTTGCTTTGTTTTTGGTTTGAAGATTGATTTTCCTTTGTTTGTTTGTTTGTTTTTATACCGTTTAATTTACCTTTCAGTATCCCCTCTCTATCTCTCTCTCTCTGGGTTTTTTTGGGGGGTGGGGGTGGGGTGGGGGGGGGGGGGTGTTGCTGTTGTTGTTTTTGTTTTGTTTTGTTTTTAACCAAAATAAGCGATTTTTTTTTAAATATAGATCTGCAGTGCTACAAACAACAGAAAGTGGACCGAAATGTGCGGTGTTTAGGTGGGTCGCAAGTGTGTGTCGGCATCAGACTTGTTTAGTTATTAATTTGGAGGAATCACGACTGATTTCGGAGGATGGGCCGTTGCATCAGACTGCTGTGGACAATTCAGTGACGAGTCCTCCCACTCTCGAGTCATGAATAATGCAAACGGCAGCTAACGTCAACAGCAACACACACCCGTTGGATGAAGAGATTCATTAATCTAATCTCTGTCGGGAATGATGATGTCAATATAATCATCATCATGATTGTGTTAAAACGACAACGGGTGAAACTGCTTTCTAGTCGTAGTAGTAGTAGTAGTAGTAGTAGTAATAGTAGTAGTATGGCCCAACGCTCGGCTTATATCACATATATTACATAAGTTTACAATTGGGCCAACAGCAAAGTGAGAGCTGTATTATCAATGGTTTCACCAGTCAGTGGGAAACCATTTACAGCTTAGTCTTTTGTGAAGGACTATGACTCTCACACTAGGAGGCAAAATTGCACTAGCTCTTAGTGCTGCAGCCTTGTGGGGTAGTTGGCCTTTGGGGACCATCCCAGCGCCGACTGTCCTAAAACCCTCTTGGCCGAGAGAGTGGGGATGTATTTGGGCAAGACACTCTCCACTATAACCACATTCTAGTCCAAATAGTCGGAACAGCAGTTGCCTCCTCTGCTGTTGTGATGGTCATGGTCGGACACGACTGACTATCATATAAGTAGTAGTAGTAGTAGTAGTAGTAGTAGTAGTAGTAGTAGTTGCATCAGCCAGCAGACCACCAAGACCAACTCGTCCAGTGAGAGGGGCTTTTGCACTCAGCAATCCGCGTAGTTTCCATGACGTAAGAGCACGTATTTTGATCAAATTATGCCCCCTCCCTCCATCCCTCCCTCCCTCCCTGCTCCTGTTTCTTCTCTCATCAGTTATTGCAAACTCGGATAGTGTGTCTTCTGCGCATGCATGTTGTTCCATGGTTTTGCCAGCCAGCACTCTTTGAAATTGCTCTCCTTCCTTGTTTATGTGCATGTCTGGTAAAAATGGGTGAGTGGGTGGGTGGGTGGGTGAGTGGTGCGTGCGGTTGAATGTGGCCTCTTAAACTCTCTTTTAAACGTCGCAGGTTTGTTTTTGCTTCAGACAGATTTCTGAAAAAAATGAGGGGGGGGGGGGGGGGGGGAGAAGAAGAAGAAGAAAAATCTCGTTTTCGTCTAATTTGACGAATGTAATATTTTTTTTAATGTTCTTTTTTAAACTTTTTGTTTATTTGTTTGTTGTTTTTGTTTGTTTGATTCTTTTTTTTTTTAGTTTGAGTCTCAGAATGAAGGGAATATCCATCAACTATTTT
>NC_134877.1:30172732-30175232 GCF_041734735.1 Babylonia areolata | reverse complement strand
AGATAGAGAGAGGGGGGGGGGGGAGTGCGCGGGTGTGCAAGTGAGTGAACTCTTTGCACCAAGTACTCCCAGTTTATTTGCACACACACACACAGACACACACACACAAAAAAAAAAAAAAAAAAAAAACGAAACACACGCCCACCCACCCACCCACCCACCCACCCACACACACACACACACACACACACACACAAGAAAATAAAAGAAAAGAAAAAGAAAAACAGATAAATAAATAGATGAAGAAATGCATTATGATACCGATAAAAAAAATAGAAAATAATAGAAAACAAAAACAAACAAAAAACAAACACTCACTATCTTCGTTTGTCTCTGTCTCTGTCTCTGTCTCTCTCTCATTCTCGCGTGTCTCTTGCCGCCAGCACCCCCCTCAATCCCCCCCTCTGCCCCCCCCTCCCCAACCCCCTCCACACACACACACACACACACACACACACACACACACACACACACTCAAGCCACGCCTTTCCTCTGTGCGATTCTTGTCCCAACTTCCAGACGACCGACCTCCTCCCGATATCAGGGTTTTGGATTGAGCGTATCGAACTGTAGGGGTACGGGTGAGTATTCTGGGGGATGGGGGGTGGGGAGGGATGCGCGGGGAGGAGGGAAGGGTGGGAGGTGGGGGGGGGGGGTGGAGGGGGGAAGGGGAAACGGGAAACTTCCGGGTTAAACGGGTTAAAATGGCGGGGGCCCCCCCCCCCCTTTTTTTTTTTTTTTTTTTTTTTGAAAAAGCTCCAATGGGCCAAATCACCTTTGGACTTCATGAAGCTCGTTCCGTGCTGTGCTTCTGTGTCGATGACAAGTGAAAGAGGAGGGAGAACGGTTTGGTGGGGGTGTTTGAGTTGAGTGGGGTAAAATGAGTGTGCTTTATCGAGCTTGGGGAAAGGGGGGTTTGTGGGTTGTGGGTGTGGGGGGGGGGGGGTGGGGGAAAATGGGTGGGGGGAAACTTCCCCCAAATTTAAACGCTTTATTTGTTCTTTCTCGGGGTTTGCCCCTTTGGATCGGTAAAAAAAAAAAAATGAAAAGGCCCCGCATTTTTTGGGGGGGGGTGCGTGTGGGAGGGGGGGGGGGGACAAAAAGGTCGTCGCACTGTTGTGCAACAGTATTGACAAAAAGAAAAAAAAACATGTGCAAGGGGAGAATAGAGGTTTGATTGAGCGTATCGACCTCGTGCAGTGTGGAGTAGGGGTTGGGGGTGGGTGAGGAGGGGGGTGAGAGGAACGGGAGGGGGGGGGGGGGGGGGGGGGGGGGGGACGGAAAGGAGACTTGCTGGAGTTAAACTGCTTACACAACTCCTCTGGTTGGGTTGCTGCACTGGCAATCTTAAGCAGCGTCTTAAGTTTGTTTGGCTTTTGAGAATTTCCCCCTCCCCCCCCCCCCCCCCCCCCCCCCCCCCCCCCCCCCCCCCCCCCCCCGCCACCCAACCCCACTCACCCCCCACCCTCCTCCCCCTATACGTCGCGTGAAATTCGCGTGGGTTTCAGGAAGGAAAGCTCCCCAACGCAAAGCAATATCTTTTGCGCCGCTAAATACCACTCATGGAACTCTGCCCACGACCTCGTTCATAATGCTCGATTGTCCCTGCTCTTGGACTGAGGGTAGTTTGTTCTGTTTTGCAGGAAAAAAAGAAGAAAAAAAAAGAAACAAAAAAAAGTATTGATAACAAGTGCAAGGGCTGGGGTGAGCATAATCATATTTGATTGAGTGTATTGACCTGGTATGTGTTTTTCTCCATTTTTTTTATTTATTTTTTATTTTTTTTTTTTTTTTTTCTATATGTATATTTCAACTGATTTCGATGCGAGCCGACAGCTGTCAGACCATGAACTTCGATCAGTTGGAAAGACAGCGGGAGAGGGGGTGGCGGGGGAGGGGGATTAAGTTGGAATGGGTGTGGTGGTAGTGGTGGTAGTGGTGGTGGTGGTGGTGGTTCTGGCTTCGAGAATCTGATTGCATAGAAACGAGAACGCTGATGAACCTTTTTTTTTTTGGATTGGTTTATTTTTGACACTATTAGTCTGGCAGATTGTGTGGTTCGATGGAGCAGTGGCTGTTTAACTCACTCAGTACGGCCAGTCCTCTCTTCTTCTCTACACAGGCCCCTCGGATGTCCTGTGGGTGTCTGAATGACCCAACCTTTAGCTTCCGTCGTCAGAATTGTGGTATTCTTTGTCAACATTCACCTCTTCAGTATAAGAGCCTTCCGCTTGTAATATTTTGATGGTGGTAATTAGGGTGAAACGCTGTTAAGGTCGATTCTTTCGCCGTTCGTATGGAGAGAGTTAAAGGGATCGGATGTTGACAACACTGAGAGGAAGAGAGGACTGTTTTGGAGAGCCAGTGTAGGAAGACTTCTTCTTTTGCTTGAACGAAAGCCTATTTCGTTTTTTTTTTCGTTTTTTTTTTTACCAAACAAACAAATAAACAAACAAAAAAACAAAACCGAAGAAATACAACCAATGTCTGTTCTCTTCAG
>NC_134877.1:30145232-30147732 GCF_041734735.1 Babylonia areolata | reverse complement strand
TCTCTGTCTCTGTCCCTGTCTTTGTCTCTCTCTCTCTCTCTCTCTCTCTCTCTCTCTCTCTCTCTCTCTCTCTCATCTCTCTATATGTCTCTCTCTGTCTCTCTCTCCCGTCTCTCTCTCCTCTCTCTCTCTCCTACCTCTCTCTCGCTCCTCTCTCTGTCCTCTCTCTCTTTGTCTATGTCTCTCTGTCAATCTCTCTCTCTCTTTCTCTCTCTCCTCTCTGTCTGTCTGTCTGTCTGTCTCTATCTCTCCTCTTTCTTTCTCTTTGTCTCTGTCTTTGTCTCTGTCTCTGTCTCTCTCTCTCTCATCTCATTTTCCATTTAGGAAATGGAAAACGGCTACAGGGCAAATTTGCGAGTATTCATTCACATTTGATACTCTGCTATGTCCCTGCATGAGCGCGCGTTTGCACATGCCTGTGTTTATGTGTGTGTTTGTGTGTGTGTGTGTGTGTGTGTGTGTGTGTGTGTGTGTGAGAGAGAGAGAGAGAGAGAGAGAGAGAGGAGAAATAGAGAGAGAGGAGGGGGAGAGAGAGAGAGGGGAGAGTAGAGAGAGAGAGAGAGAGAGAGAGAGACAGAGAGAGACACAGAGACAGAGAGAGAGGAGAGACAGAGAGGGGAGAGAGGAGAGAGACAGACAGACATAGAGAGAGAGTAGAGAGAGAGAGAGCGGTAGGAGAGAGAGAGAGAGAGAGAGAGAGAGAGAGAGAGGGAGAGAGAGAGAGAGGGGGGAGAATGAATGAATGAATGAATGAATGAATGAATGAATGAATGAATGAATGAATCTTTATTTTCCAACTGTGAAGACATTAGCACTTTGGCCGACTTACACATCTGCCGTTGGTCTAAGAGATACACGAACACATAGGCATATGAATGTTGCTATACTTAATACATGTGAGAGAGAGACAGAGAGAGAAACAGAGAGAGGGGAGAGAGAGGGGAGAGAGACAGAGACACAGAAAGAGGAGAGACAGAGACACAGAGAGAGAGGAGAGACAGACAGACAGACAATGTAGAGAGAGAATGGCAGAGAGAGAGAGGGGGGGAGGGAGAGGGGGGGGGGGAAGAGGGGGAAAAGATACAGACAGACTGGATACGGATAATTCATTCATTTGACCAAAGCCCATATGAAGTGGTTTCGAACAGCACATATCACACCGATTTGTTTCAATAAAATTGGGGAGTATACAAAAGAAGATTTTTGTTTGTTTGTTTGTCTGTTTGTTTTTGTTTTTGTTTTTGTTTTCTTCATGATAATAGCTGTTGTCGTGCAACATATCTCGAAACCTAAATCAGTTGAGAATGAACAGAGGCACATTCAACTTAACATTTCACCGTTTGGATAAAATCAGTAAATTCAATTTACACCTGAATAAAAACCCTATTCGCACGCTTTACTATGACATGAACAACGGAAACCGTTGTCAAACGATTTGATGTTTACCTGTATAAAACATTCGAAATCCGCAGTGTATATTGCAAGCTGTGTTGTGTGTGTGTGTGTGTGTGTGTGTGTGTGTGTGTGTGTGTGTGTGTGTGTGTGTGTGTGTGTGTGTGTGTGTGTGTGTGTGTGTGTGTGTGTGTGTGTGTGTGTGTGTGTGTGTGTGTGTGTGTGTGTGTGTGTGTGTGTGTGTGTGTGTGCTTACATTGCCAGATTTGTAATGAAGGTTTCTTTTCCTTTGCTCGTTGATAAGAAAATATGTGAAACGTCTTATTTTGTAATGTTTGTTGACTGCATCCCCTTCACGAGGAGCCATGAACATTGTTGAATAAAACTATTCGTTCGATTGTTCGTTCATTCTCTCTCTGTGTCTCTCTCTCTGTGTCTCTCTCTGTGTCTGTTTCTGTCTCTGTCTGTCTGTCTGTCTGTCTCTCTCTCTCTCTCTCTCTCTCTCTCTCTCTGTGTCTGTTTCTGTCTCTCTCTCTCTCTCTGTCTCTCTCTCTCTCTCTCTCTCTCACTCTCCCTCTCTCTCTCCATGTCACATGATGTACTGTATGCTAATAAGTGCCAAAGTGTCGCAAATCTCTTATTAGTTTAGGTTGTTTCAATTCTGCTTTTTGCTTACAGTTTCATTTTATCTCTTTTGCACCTTTTTTTTTTTCCTGATCAGTACCTACTAGAGCTTTACAGCTAATGACATTAAACATTTCAGTGTTCAGTGTTCTCTCTCTTTCTACTCCTCTCTCTCTCTCTCTCTCTCTCTCTCTCTCTCTCTCTCTCTCTCTCTCTCTCTCTCTCTCTCTCTCTCTCTCTCTCTCTCTCTCTCTCTCTCTTCCTCTCTCGCTTTCTTTCAACGTGTCCCACCCCCTCTCCTCAACAGCCTCTCTCTTTCTGTCTGTCTGTCTGTCTCTGTCTCTGTCTCTGTCTCTGTCTCTCTCCTCTCTCTCTCTCTCTCTCTCTCTCTCTCTCTCTCTCTCTCTTCCTCTCTCGCTTTCTCTCAACGTGTCCCACCCTCTCTCCTCAACGGCCTCTCTCTTTCTCTCTGTCTCTCTCTCTC
>NC_134877.1:30132732-30140232 GCF_041734735.1 Babylonia areolata | reverse complement strand
TTTGTTTATTTGTTGTTGTTGTTGTTGTCGTTGTTGTTCAAGAGAAAGTCTTTGTCTACTGTTTATAGGGGACAGTTTTAGCTTAGGTGGATTGGTGTGTGTGTGTGTGTGTGTGTGTGTGTGTGTGTGTGTGTGTGTGTGTGTGTGTGTGTGTGTGTGTGTTGTGTTGTGTTTGTGTGTGTGTGTGTATTTTTTTTTTCCCCGTCTAATAATGCTGTATTCTCAAAGTGCATTTTTCAATGCACTCTTTTTTTTATGTTGGCGGATTGTGTGTGCCTTCAGTGACAAAAGGTATAACGCTGTATAAACTATCTAAGGAATTCGCTGAATGTGCTCAATGTCTAGTGATGGTGTGTGTGTGGGGGGGGGTGGCGGGGGGGGGGGGGGGAGGACGGAGGAGGGGGGTTGAAAAATACCGGTCCGTATATAAAGTGGTGTTTGAACCCGTGGACATTCGTTTTCCTTGTCGGGCGCATTTACCACTGGGCTACCACCGCTCCATGATGATCGTAATCATTATGATCGTTTCTGTGGTGTGGTGGTGATATGATCGTCATATTGAATCGTAGTAGTAGTAGTAGTCTTCAGTTTAACGTCTTCCACTTTAAGTGATAGTAGATATTGAATCGTAAGCGTAGAGACATGATCGTTATAGCGTGCCATTGTTTTCGTTGTTGTATCATCGTCTGCTTTGTCTGAGATGCTTCTCTGTGTTCTTCATCATCATCATCTCATCTTCTTCTTCTTCTTCCTCGAATCCTTGTTTTTACTGACATCCTTTTTTCCAATCATTTTCCTCCTCCACCCCCCGCCCCCCTCCTTCTCCTCCTCCTCCTCCACCTCCTCCTCCTTCTTCTTTGACATCTTCATCTTTCTCCTCCTCCTTCTCCTCCTCCTCCTCCTCCTCCTTCCTATTCGACGTCTTCATCGTCATCATCCTTCTCACCCTTCTCCTTCCCCCCCCCCCTCCTTTGACGTCACCATCTTTCTCCTCTTCCTCCTCCTTCTTTCTCCGTCTTGATCTCACGAGTCGTGGCTTCAGAAAGCGCGGATTGCCAATCGGAGGGTGACAAGGGAGGGTTTGGAAGGGGGGGGGGGGCGGTGTTAGCGGGGGTGGGGGGGGGGGGGGGGGGTGCCAAAGGTGGGGAGTTAAGGGGGAGGGAGGGGGATTGGCGGGAGCTGGAGAAAGTCTGGCAGACTGATGGGTGTTGCAGCAGAGACGGACAGACGGACGCACGGACGGACAGACGGACAGGCGGCACCAGTGACCAGGCAGTACTTGACCCTTTCTTTATCGCCTGCAGTTCTTCCTTCCACTGTGACGCACGTGTAGGGGGGGGTGGGGGAGGGGGGATGATGAGGGGTAGGGTGGGTGGGTGGGTGGTGGTGGTGGTGGTGGGTAGGGGGGGGGAAGCTGTCTACATTGATCCTTCTCCTTTTTAGTTCCATCTGACCACGTCATCCACCGACATTGGTCACCGCCCCCCTCCCTTACCCCCTACCTCTCCTCTCTCCCCTCCTGTCCATTTGTCTGTCCCCCATCCTTCTTTCACTCTGTCCCTCTGTCTGTCCGTGTGTCTGTCCCTCCTTCTGTCTGTCCCTCTGTCTGTCTGTCCCTCTGTCTGTCTCTGTCCATTTGTCTGTCTATCCTTCTGTCTGTCTCTGTGCATCTGTCTGTGCCTCTGTCTGTCCCTCCTTCTGTCTGTCCCTCTGTCTGTCTCTGTCCGTGTGTCTGTCCGTGTGTCTTCTGTCCCTCCTTCTGTCTGTCCCTCTGTCTGTTTCTGTGCCTCTGTTTGTGGTTCTGTCTGTCCGGGTGTCTGTCCCTCCTTCTTGTCTGTCCCTCTGTCTGTTTCTGGCCCTCTGTCTGTACTTCTGTCTGACCTGTCTGTCCTTCTGTTTGTCCATCTGTCTGTCCTTCTCTGTCACTGTGTCCCTCTGTCTTTAATTGTCTGTCTGTCCGCGTGTCTGTCTCTCTGTCTGCCCCATATCTGTCCTTCTGTCTGTCCCTCTGTCTGCCCCGTATCTGTCATTATGTCTGTCCTGTCTGTCCCACTCTTTTGTTCTGTGTGTGTTCCTGCGGACCTCTGTGAATCTCTCTGTTCCTCTGTCTTACTGTATGTCCCACCCGTCTCCCTCTGTCCCTCTGTCCGTTCTTTGTCTGCCCTTCTGTCTGCACCTGTGTCTGTCCTTCTGTTTGTTCTCTGTCTGTTTCTTTGTCCCTATGTATGTCACTCTGTCTATTTTCTGTTCCTCTATCTGTCCCTCTGTTTCTCTCCCCCACTCCCCACCACCACCCCCTACCCCACGCCACGCCCCCTCTCCGTCCCTCTATTATCCGTCCTAGGTTTGTTTCTGTCTGTTATACTGTCTGCTCCCCCCCCCCCCCCCCCCCACCCACCCCACCCCCCATCTGCCTGTCTGGCACTGTGTTTCTTTCTCCCTCTGTTTCCTCTGTCTGACTGTTCGTCTGTCTGTTCCTTTTCTTCTTTCTCCGGTTTTTTTTTTTTTTTTTTTTCTACTGTGTGTGTCCCACTGTTTCTCTATATGCTCTTCTGTTTGTTCATTTCTGTGTCTCTCTGTCTCTCTCTCTCTCTCTCTCTTTCTTTCTCTCTCTGTGTCTCTGTCTGTCTGTCTGTCTGTCTCTCTCTCTCCCTCTCTCTGTTTTTTTTTTTTTTTTTTCTGTTTGTACTTCGGTCTGTCCTTTTACCAGCGTTGTTGGCCAAAATGTTCAGTGAGTTTTGTTGCGTTTTGTTTTTGATTTTGGAGCGTGGTAGAGTGTTTGCTTACAAAGGCTTTGAAGACAACGATGCTGCTCTTGTTTTGGCTGCTTTGATGACAGTGGCTTTAACTCTCTCCATACGAACGGCGAAAGAGACGACGTTAACAGCGTTTCACCCCAATTACCATCATCAAAATATTGCAAGTGGAAGGCTCTTATACTGAAGAGGTGAATGTTGACAAATAATACCACAATTATGACGACGGAAGCTAAAGGTTGGGTCATTCAGACACCCACTGGACATCCCAGGGGTCTGTGTAGAGGAGAAGAGAGGACTGGCCGTACTGAGTGAGTTAAAAGAGAGTCATATATCTAGTCTTGTCCAGTTCTGTCTAGCTTGGACTTGTCTGGTTTGCGTTGGTTTATGAGGGGTACGATAAAAAAAAAATAAAGAAAGAAAGAAAAATATTGACGATGACTTTCTGTCTGTATGTTTGTTTATTTGTTTGTTTGTTTATTTTGCATGAAACTGGCAACAAAGCAGTTACATGTGCAATGGTTCTGTCTGGTTAAGTTTTTGTCTGTTTGTTGTGGTAAAAGGGGTTAAAACATAACGAAAAAATCTCGACGAACCAGTTGGTTTATTGGCAACAGTGGTGGGTGATTTATGTTGTTGTTGTGTTTGTTTTTTGTTGTTGTTGTTGTTGTTGTTGTTTTGTTTTTTTGCTGTTGTTTTGTTGTTGTTTTTTTTGGGGGGGTGCGGTGGGTGGATGGGGTTGTTGTTGGTGGTGGTGTTGTTTTTTTTTTGTTTTTGTTTTTGTTTTGTTTTTTGTTGTTTTTTTGCTTTCTTTCAAAGTCTGTGTTTTGTCTGGATTGTTGGGTTGATAAAAGAGGAGCTTTAGCGTAACAAAGAAACGAAAGCAAAAAACAAACAAAAAAAAAAACAAACAAACTACAAACAGACAAACAAACAAACAAACAACACAAAACACACACACACACACACACACACACACACAAAAAAAAAAAAAAAAAAAAAAAAAAAAAAAAAAAAAAAAAAACAGCTGACGACACTCTGTAGGCTGTTGATTGATTTCAATCCATTTGGCTTACGAGCGCTGTCTGGGTCTGTCGTGGAGAGTCTGGTGTGCAGCACAGCTCGGTGGGTGGGGATCTGAACGACTGGAAACAGTCTGGACACGATGAGCTGGCTTAGTCTGGTTCCCAACACATTCCCCCCTCTGCTACTTGCGTGTGTCTGGTTTTTGCGGTTTAGTCAGTTACTGGTTGAGGATGAAGACTCTGACGACGTTGCTTTGGGTGCCTCAACCCTTTGAATGTTGCTGACAATATATATATATATATATATATATATATATATATTTTTTTTTTTTTTTTTTTTTTTTTTTTTTTTTTTTTTTAATTCGTAAGGAGGAAGGTGGCAGAATGGTTAAGACTCGTAATTATCCGCCAACAATGTGTTTGTGAGGGTCTGGGTTCGAATCCCGCTCTCGTCCTTTCTACCAAATTTGACTGTGAAATCAAACCGAGCGTCTAGTCTTTCGGGTGAGATGATAAACCGACGTTCCGTGTGCCGCACGCGCTTGGCGAATTGAAAAAAGAACCCATGGCAACAAAAATGTTTGTCCTCTGGCAAAGTTATATATATATATATATATATATATATATATATATATATATATATATATATATATATATATATATATATATATAAAACGAATGTGAGAAGTACACAAATGTGCATGCATGCACCCAAGGCCTGACTAAGCGCGTCGGGTTATGCTGCTGGTCAGGCGCATCTGCCTAGCAGATGTCGTGTAGCGTATATGGATTTGTCCGAACGCAGTGACGCCTCCTTTGAGAAAACCGAAACTGAAACCGAAAACGGTTCTTATGTGAAGGGCTGTGGTGTCGTCACGGTCCTAAGAGAGAGAGCTGACAGGTCAGGATGTCATTCGGCATTCATCATCAGGTCTGAATCCTCTTGGGATTTGATTTGCCCCTGAAAGCAAAACGTCAGCTACACCACTGAAATGCACACATTAAAGTAGTACTGTAACGGGCGCAATAGCCTGAATGGTTAAAGCGTTGGGCCTTCAATCTGAGCGTCCCGGGTTCGAATCTTGATAACGGCGCCTAGTGGGTAAAGGGTGGAGAGTTTTTTTGTTGTTTTTTTCCGATCTCCCAGGTCAGCATATGTACAGACCTGTTTGTGCTTGAACCCCCTTCGTGTGTACACGCAAGCAGAAGATCAAATATGCTCGTTAAAGATTATGTAATCCATGCCCGTTTTCGGTGGTGTGCATGCTGGTTATGTTCTTGTTTCTATAATCCCCAGAAAACTGGCTATGGCTGCCTAATGGCGGGGGAGTGGCGGGGGCGGAGGGGGGCAGGGAACGGTCATTCACGTAAAAGCCCACTCGTGTACATACGAGTGAACGTGGGAGTTGCAGTCCACGAAAGAAGAAGAAGAAGGAGAAGAAAGTAGCACCTAATCCACGTTCGTGCGACGCTTGATCTCGATCGTATCAATGGTCAGCGATCAATGGGTGAATCAAGATGGCTTGAGATACATTCCATAGTCTGCGTGCTTGTTGGTTTTATTTGTTCGCTACATGAACGTGGAATTTCGGGGTTTTGCATTCTGACGATGCTGCATTTGTGGATCCAATGCGGAAAGCCTTTCTTCAGAACAGGCACCACTGAACACCACCGAAGTGACTCAGCAGCAGTGCAGGGTCTCCTCAGGTGTGTGGCCTCATGGCGACCTAACATCGATGGTTCCCTGTGGACTGCCGATGCTGGAACTGCGACGGACGAACCCGGGTGTGGCCGTGTATGGAGGAATCTAAAATGAGCGGCGTGGGAGTAATGCCACTGAAACGGTGCAGTTGATGGGGCACCAAAATTAAAAAATATATATATATATATATATATTTTTTTTTTTTAAAGCCTTTCTTCTTCTTCTTCTTCTTCTTCTTGAATGAAAAATTAAATGTATGTGTATGTGTGAACAGTAAGTGCGTGTGTGTGTTTGAGTGTTGTAGGCGAGAATGTGTACGTATGTCTTTGTTTGCTTGTTTTATAATTGTGTGTGTGTGTGTGTGTGTGTGTGTGTGTGTGTGTGTGTGTGTGTGTGTGTGTGTGTGTGTGTGTGTGTGTGTGTGTGTGTGTGTGTGTGTGTGTGTAAGTACGTACGTACATGTAATGTACCAATTGTTCCAGTTTCCATCGCTTTGTTACCTTTAATAGACTATTCCAGTTACTATTCTTATTCGTCGTTCATATTATTTTATTTTATTTCAATTTATTTCTTTATTTTTTATGTTTTGTGTCGTTCTTTATTTTTATGTTTTATGTCGTTAAATGGGCAGAATTGTAAAAAGGCCTTTACTGTGCCTAATTCAATCAATCAATCTTCTTCTTCTTTCTTCAGAGAAGGTTATATTTGTCAAGAAACACATGTAATCATATTCCACATTTGGGTCAACAATATAGCAAAAAAAACAAAACAAAAAAAAAAAAAAACGTAATTAAACTCCAACAAAACCAGTGAAGCATAACACAGTAGAATCTGCTTTAAGGAAAGTACATAAACACAGACAATCGCTTCACTGAAGTTATGTCATTCATCAACTGCAAGGGATTTTTATGGTTAATGCGGAAAGTCTTCGGAATTTAATCTAAAAGAAGAAGAAAAAATCCAGCGACACTGTGATGGTGGCTATTTTAATTTAAAAAAAAAAATAAATAAAATAAAATGCTGTAAGAAAGCAGTATGTTTTAGTGTGTGTGTGTGTGTGTGTGTGTGTGTGTGTGTGTGTGTGTGTGTGTGTGTTAGACTAAACATGTTCAAAATTAAGACTATGATGAAGCTGTTTTCGCTCCTTGTTTGTATTATTGTTGTTGTTGTTGTTTTTGTTTTTGTTTGTTTGTTTGTTTTTTTGTTTTGTTTTGTTTTATTGTTTGTTTGTTTTAGTTTACCTTTTTTGTAAAGGGCGGCAGATCTTCGGGATTAAAACTTCCGACGACTTTGTGTTGGCCAGTCGATTCCCTCTGTCTGGCGGACTACTGATCAATGCCATTTACTTTCTCTGCTCCTCCTGCTATGCGTTTTGCTGTCTTTAGTACTTCAGGGGTCTCCTCCTCCTCCTCCTCCTCCTCCTTCTTCTTCTTCTTCTTCTTCTTCTTCTTCTTCTTCTTCTTCTTCTTCTTCTTCTTCTTCTTCTTCTTCTTCTTCTTCTCATTGTTCTGGTTATTCTTCTTGTTCTTCTCGTTGTTGTTGTTGTTGTTCTTCTTGTTCTTCTGTTAATTCTTCATCTACCTTATTTCCGTGAAAAAGGGGGTGTTGTACAGGAGAACTGTTCCCTGCATTCATTTCCCCTGAAAGAAGAAGGAAAACAAATCTGATGACACTGCAGAGGGCGGCTATAACTCAACTGGCATCATAAAAAAAAAGTTTTCCAGACCCGCGCGCTGGTGTTTTTTGTGTCCTTTTTTCTGGTTTGAGGTTAATGTTTAGGGACAAATACGTTGACCGGATGCTACGTTAGCGGTTGTGTTTTTAGTTCACATAAAGCCATGTCTTTTGTTTACTTTTGTAAGGTTTACAGGTTTTAGGCAGGAGTTTATATGTTTGTTGTATGAACTGGTGGATTCTGGGCGTCTTATTTTCATTGCTTTTGTTGTAGTTGTTGATTATTGCATATCGGAGACTTCTGCGCTGAACCAAGGCTCCAACAGGTCGGCCACATGTGGAA
>NC_134877.1:30105232-30110232 GCF_041734735.1 Babylonia areolata | reverse complement strand
GAAAGGAAAAAAAAAGTGAAAGTTTCAAATTCAATCGCCGTCAACAGATGCTGTTGTCGTGGTGGTGATCTCAAGGTTATGTTTTGCCTCCGCAATTATGTCAATAATGGAAATAACAACAACAACAACAACAACAACAAAGGTTCCAATTTCAAATTCAGTCGCCCACCACAGAGGCTGTCGTGATGAAGATCTCCAGAGTGGATACCGCCTCTGCTATTATGTCAGTGTGGATTCCATGCCGGAGTCTTTTCTGACAACACTTTCATTTGGGAATTTGTCAGAACGGGGGTAGTCGCGGCTTGTGGGCGGTTTGGGGGTGAAGGGGGTGGGCGCAGGGTGGTGGTGGTGGTGGAGGGGTGCGGGGGATGTGGGTGTGGGGTGTGGGGGGGTGGAGGTAGCGTCGGGGGTGGGGTTGGAGAGGATTTGGGGGGGGTGGCTGGTGGGAGACGGGGGGGCGGGGGGGGGGGTCTCCTCTTCTAGAGAACGCTCTCTCAGTTCGGCTGCATGACTGAACTGTTCGTCAGAGTTCGACACGAGAGAACTACGCGCATTTCCAGGACATATGTTGACCTGGGAGATCGGAACAATCTCCACCCTTTACCCACCAAGCGCCACCGAGATTCGAACCCGGGACCTCAGATTGAAAGTCCAACGCTTTAACCACTCGGCTATTGCGCCCGTCAAGGAAGGAGAGAGAAAGAAAGAGAGAGAGAGAGACAGACAGACAGACAGACAGACAGACAGACAGAGAGGTAGTATGCGTGTGAAGAAATAGAAGTTGTCATATTGGAGGGAATAAACAGCGAACTCAATGACAAAAGGCCTCACAAGCAGAAAGGAAAACAGGGGCTGAGGATTAGGTTGGGGGAGAGGGGTGGGCGGGGTAGCGGGGGGGGGGGGGGGGGGGGGGGGGGGGGGGCTGGACGCGTGGGAGGGGGGAGGGGGTTGCGTGGTGGTGGTGGTGGTGGTGGATGATGGAAAGAGGGAAGAAGTCGGTGCTCGGAAGACAGATCAAAGCCAACTCCGGCATCTTAAAAAAAAAAAAAAAAGGCTGTTTGTTATGTTGCGTGGGCGGTGTTTGTTGCTTCAGGTCAATATTCCGGTATGCGTGTCGGCTGAGTTGGACAGTGGTGTGTACATGTGTGTGTATGTGCGGCGCGGGGCAAGGGCGGGGGAGTGGGGGGGGGGGGCAAGGGGGAGGGGTCCGCGGTGGGGAGGGGGGATCCGGGGAGCCGGGGGGGGGGGCGTGGGGGGAGGGGGTGCTGATTGGGGCATGGGAAGAGGCGAGTGTGGATGAGTTATAGTATGGTAGGAAAATGGTGAGGGGAGGGAGCTGAATTAACCTTGATTTAAGTTAAGCGGTAGGGGTTTGGGGAGGTTGGTGGGGAGGGGTGGGGGGGTGCAGGGGGAAGGGAGGTAGTGGTTTTGGGGGCATGTATGTGTTTCTCTCTCTCTCTCTCTCTCTCTCTCTCTCTCGGAGAGCGGGGGGGGGGGGGGGGGGGGAGGAGGCTGTAAGTGTATTCGCGCGTGTGTGTGCATGTATGTGTGTGCGCTCGCGCGCGCGCTTGTGTGTATGCATGTGTGTGCATGGGTGTGTGTGTGTGTGGGGGGGTGTTGTTTTCTTCATTATGTATACCCTTCTGCATGAAAAACTTTTCCTTTCATTTATGTGTGTGCTATTTGTAATAGATGTAGATTAGCAAGGACAGATTGAAGAATAGGCTATGCCTAAAATCTTAATCCTTGAATAAAAACGTTTTGAGTTTCTGAGTTCTGAGTTCTCTCTCTCTCTCTCTCTCTCTCTCTCTCTCTCTCTCTCTCTCTCTCTCTCTCTCTCTCTCTCTCGTCTTGTGTTAAGCTGCTTTGAGTGACCTCAGACATAAACTAATGTAATAACCAAAATATTATAAAATATCCATAGGTGTGATTTTACTCATGTCGTCAAGATTTGAGTGCACTATATGTAACTTGGCCATGCATGTATACGAAGCATTGAAGAGAATACTGTCGAATAATTGTGTTAGCTATTTTTGGTTGGTTTGTGTTGTAGATTCATAGTGTGTCATGTTTATTTATCCTTCTTGAATGTTACATCAGTAAGGGGCTTTGTCCTTTATCTGAATAAAAAATCGTTATCGTTATCCTTATCATTATACTTGTCTGTCTGTCTCCCCGCCCTCTCCCCCCCCCCCTCTCTCTCTCTCTCTCTCTCTCTCTCTCTTTCTTTCATCCCCTGTTGTTGACGTCATATGTGTTTATTCTACAGCTAATCTTCAGATTTTTCTTTGGAATTTTTTTGTGATCTCTCTGTAGACTTGATGATTAGGCACTTCCTTTTTTTTTTTTTTTTTTTTTTTTCTTTTTTTTTTATGAAAGACCGATTGGCGTCTCTGATCTGTACATGCATCTTCTTTTTTTTTCTTTCTTTAAAAAAAAAAAAATAATAATAATAATATCATCGTGCTGTCTATAATTATGTTGGAGTTTCTTACTTTTTATTTTTATTTTTTGTCTTTATTGCTGTTTTGTTTGGGGATTTGTGTTTGTTTGTTTGTTTGTTTGTCTTTGGTTGTTTCTTTCATTTTTTTAAATTTTTTTTTCTGGTGAGAATGTTTGACGAAATGGCTCCCAGCATACGCGTAAACTGAGCTGATTAGCTGTAATTTGACAGACTACACAAATTTCGTTCCCTCAAGCTGTCTTTTCTTTTGGAGGGGGGTGGAGATGGAGGGGAGGGAGGGGCGGGGGGGGGGGGGCAGGGGGAGTCTGGCGTGATTTAGGGTTGTTTCTTTTTTCTTTTATAATCTATTCTTTATATCAGTATTACTTTGTGTGTGCATGCTTTTGTTTATCTGAACCAGACACGTTTATGGTTCTGAACGGTTGGAGGTGTTTGATTGTTTGTTTTGTTTTGATTTTGATTTTCACACAGACACACACACAGACACTATATATATATATATATATATATATATATATATATATATATATATATAGTGTCTGTGTGTGTGTCTGTGTGTTTAGTTATATAATTGACTCCTTTTTAATTGTTGAAAATGTCTTATCCACAACCAACCTTTTAAATACTTTTAGCAATATTATTCTGTCTTCATCTTCTTCTTGTTCTTCTTCTTGTTCTTGTTCTTCTTCCTTTTCCATTTCCATTCAAGCAAATCGGATAGGTTGTAAACTAACCTGAACTGAACTACCTGACCTCAGAGAATAGCATATGTATGTATGTATGAGTCGTGTTCGACCAGAATAGCAGAGGAGGTAACTGCTGTCCTGACTATCTGGGCTAGAATTTGATTGTAGTGGAGAGTGTCTTGCCCAAGTTATATCCCCCAAGTCTTTCGGCCAAGAGGGTTTTAGGCCAGTTGGGCTTTTACGTGTATGGTCAAAACGGTCATACACGTAAAAGCCCACTCGTGTGCATACGAGTGAACGTGGGAGTTGCAGCCCACGAACGCAGAAGAAGAAGGACAGTCGGCGTTGGGATGGTTCTCAAAGGCCAACTTGTCCCCCCATTGCTGCAGCACTAAGAGCCAGTGCAGTTTTGCCTCCTAGTTTGAGAGTCATAGTCCTTCACAAAAGACTAACCTGTAAATAGTTTCCAATTGCAACCGAGAAACCATTGATAATACAGCTCTCACTTTGCTGTTGGCCCAACCGTAAACTTATGTCAATCTGTGATATGAACTGAGTGTTGGACCATATCTTGATGGTCAGGACTGTTAGCAGGGAAAAAAAAACTGTCATCGTTTTATGCTGCCCGCCTCTCGACGCGCTGTCTCTCCTTCATCATTCCTCTTGAATGTTCAATTGTATTTATTTGTATTTCTATTTCGTATTTCTATTTCTCTCTCTTTTTTTTTCTCTTTTTTTGGGGGGGGGGGGGGGGGGGGGGGGGGGGGGGTCACAACAAATTTATCTGTGTGAAATTCGGGCTGCTCTCCTCTCCTCGGGGAGAGCGTGTCGCTACACTGAGAGCACCACCCATTTGATGTGAAGCTTGAGGATGTGTTTTGACTTTTAAAAGAGAGACAGAGACAGACAGACAGACAGAGAGAGAGAGAGAGAGAGAGGTAGAGAGAGAGAGAGACAGAGAGAGGAAGACTGAAAGACTCTCAAGAAGTGTTTTCTTCAGAAAGTGGAGAAGTTATTTTGTTGTTGTTTTATGAGTTTTGTGGGATGTAAAAGAGGTCTTTTCACAGATGTGACCACTGTTGTTTTGTTGTTGTTGTTGTTGTTGCTTTGTTTTTTTGTGTTTTGTTTGCTTGTTTTTTTTGTTTGTTTGTTTTTGGGTGTGTTTTTTCTTCTTCTTCAGAATTCCCTTTTTGTTTTTAAATTGAAAAACAAATACTAGAAACAAAATGCATTGCTTCTGCAAATCTATCCAGGATGTCCACTCGGAAACTTGATTGTATTTTTTTAGTTCCTGGAGGAAATCGTTCTTTTGAACTCATTTGAAGTTTATGTGGACTGAAACACGCATGGGGGAATTGGTGATTTTGTTTAGTTTTGTGTGGCTTTTTTTTTTTTTTTTTTTTTGGGGGGGGGGGGGGGGATGTGCTTTTTTGGTTTGTTTGGTTTGTTTTTTTGGGGTGTTTTTTTCTTCTTTTTTTAAGTTGATTTCAACTTGATTTGAGTGAAGTTTAAATCGTTGGATGAATTGGTCTGTCTAGCGCTGTCTGATAACCCTTTTATCATGATTTTCTCTGTCTTTTTTTTCCCTCTCTTTTTTTTTAAACTGGTTTTAAGAGCTGACGGGTATTCAGCTGTGGAATGGCTCCCTTTCCGCCTGGTTTTAGAAAATTGAATTGATTTGTTTTGACTAGATTTATGCAAATGTAGACCTTACTGAAAATGTATATCGCCTGCGTTGCTAGAACAATTTATTGTATTGTATTGCATTGTGTTGTATTACGTGCATTAAATGCACGCGGCACATGGAACCATGAGGAGGCGGAGGGGGAAGGAAGGAAGGAAGGAGGAAG
>NC_134877.1:30072732-30080232 GCF_041734735.1 Babylonia areolata | reverse complement strand
CGATGGAGCATGTGTCCCTGTTGGTGAACACAATACTTGTTCTTCTTGTGGGATTGGAAGGAGGAAGTGTGTGTGTGTGTGTGTGTGTGTGTGTGTGTGTGTGTGTGTGTGTGTGTGTGTGTGTGTGTGTGTGTGTGTGTGTGTGTGTGTGTGTGTGAGTGGGGGGAAGATGGGGGGGGGGGGAGGGAGAGGTGGGTTTAATTTGATCCAGAGTGAGCAGTTGGGAACGGCCTGCGATCAATACTACTACCACTACTACAGGCATCTGCTTGGCAGATGTGGTGTAGCGTATATGGATTTGTCCGAACGCAGTGACGCCTCCTTGAGCTACTGAAACTGAAACTGATACTACCTATACACGACTTCTTTGTCCTTATGGCCAGCCTTTTTTTTTTCTTTCTTTTTTTTTTAAATGATGGCTTGAATGAATTGCGAGTGAACAGGGTATGTATGATACGACTCGGTTATTTGAAAGCTACATTCGGTGATGTAGGGTGTTGTTGTTGTTGTTGTTGTTATCTTCAATCTTTCTTTGTTTTTGATGCAGTAGTTAAGTCTGTTTTGTCAGGTTCTGCCTCAGCATGACAAAAAACGTGTTTCAATGAGGATTGCCTTCCATTGTGCTGTGATTAGAAAGAAACACTTTTTTTTTTTTGAGGATGGGAATTTCAATGCTTATAAAATGCTATATAGTCTTGACTGTAAAGGTAAATGCACGTTGGAATCAAAAATTCGTTTATGTTTAAGCCAATACGGATTTTCGTTTGTTTGGGATAACCAAGGAGTAGAAGACATAAATAGTTGGGTTTTTTAATTTTATTTTAATGTTTTAAACGGAGAATTACTGACTGTAGATGGCAGGAATGGAATGATCACATTCAAAACAGTGCTAGATTTTCCTTATACAGAACGTTTAAAACTTCAATTAGAATGGAGCCGTATATTTCAATGGATTTAAATAAATATATCAAACAAACACTAACACAATTTAGATGTGGTGTTTCGGATATTGATGTTCATTTAAAAAAGATATAAAACTGACGACTCACAAAATCGCTCATGTAACTTGTGTAATTCTACAAGTCAGGATGAAACACATTTCGTTTTGGAGTGCCCAGCTCTTCATGATTTGAGAACAGAATTGATTCCGCAATCATACTGGAACTTCCCCACAAGAGTCAAGTTAACTCACTCAGTACGGCCAGTCCTCTCTTCTCCTCTTAAGAGAGCGGACTAGAAACCCAATCTAGCCCGCCTCACCAGAAAACCAAAAACACCGCAGTACAACAATCCGGGTTCACATACTTTGTATGTAATCTACACAACCCTAGCTTCGCCCAGAAACTATAAACTCAACAACAGATGCAAAACATTGAAATAACAATAGGTAATTCCTTTTAACAGACACAACATTGATACTCAAATTTTCACACCCTTCAGTACACACCACTAACAAACAACGCGTCTGCCTCTCTCTGTCTCTTCTATGCCTCCTCTCTGTTAGTAAGGTGTCTATGCTCAACCGTTAATGTTCTAGTCTCGACGACTGTCGACTGTTAGTCTGTCGACGGAGGATCAGTTTTTTTTACGCTCTCTTATTATTGAAATATGAGATAAACGAATAATAGCGACGACAACACAATACCAGGCACATTAACACAAAACAGTACACAAAGAATACTGTAAGGTTCTGCGTGCGGCGTGAAGTGCGTTTTTTTTTGAGCGAGCTGTCGCCCCCACTGTATCTGCCGCCGGTCGCTCTGTCTCGCTGCTTGTACCTTCCGAATAACAAACAGGCCATACGCGACTACGATGAACGAGCAGAACACCCAACAGCTTTTCGCCAGGGCGTGAACGCTGGCGACGAAAGCCAAGATGGTTTTATTCGGCACAGGCCAAAGGCCCTTTCCCAACAGAAGTCTCAACAGGCAGAGGGGGGGGAGAGTGGTGGTGGTAGTGGAGAGAGGTACAGGGAAAGTCAGTTTTGGGTCTGGTTTTCCACGGAATCGTGGGAACACTGAAAACAACTTTTTATATTTTGCTATTTAATCCATTTTTTATTTATTTATTCTTTTGCTAATTCCCCATTAAACTTTCCTTCATGACCACACCAGAAGTTGATGAAAACAGTCTCTTTTCAAAATCAGTGGTTTCCGGGCATGTTCTGTTAACATAGGAATGTTACGGAACAGTTTCCCAATTTTCGCACTCAGCTGGGCCCAAACCGGACAGTAGTAAAAACCCCGAGGCACAGCAACCACACACTAACAGCGGGAAGATAAAAGGAAAAGGAAAGGGGGTAGTTTGGTATTCTTTGCTTGGGATGTACATAAAAAATGAAAACAACACAATAACGCAACACATTTTATAAATGAAAACTAAGGGTTACAAGGAAACTTAAATCTTTTCTTCGGTTGAACGCTTAATTTTCACGCAAACTATTTTTATCATTTTAATAAAATTTTGTCTAAAATGCTGTAGCATTACACATGTACATATAAAATCTCCTCTATTTTACAGAAAACATTTACTTATCGATGTCCTTGTTATTTTTTCTCAACATAAGACAGAACGAAGAGAAGACAGAACCAGGAGGACTATCTTTAAGTTCGTCACTGCGACAGTCCAGATAGGGTCCACTACAAGTGGAAGTTAAGAGGGAAGAAACACAGAGGGCTCATGACAATCTCGGAAAAGGGAAAGAGACCAAACAAGAAGAAACGGGCAAACACCGAAGAGAAGCAAAGAAGGGCAAGGAGACTGAATGGTTAACAGAACGCAAACGAAAAAACCAATAAAAAATAATTCAATTATTATGACATTGCACTCTAATTTTCAGTCCCGTGACAGCCGCTGAGAGGACAGACTGAAAATCTCGTGCAAGCAGCCCAACCCACACTGCTCTCTAGCTAGAATGGGGGTGGGTGAACGAGGGGGTTTAGTACTCACATCTGATTTTGTCATGAGATGTGACACTCTCTTCTCTCTTTCACAGACCCTTCAGAT
This sequence comes from Babylonia areolata, assembly GCF_041734735.1. Taxonomy (NCBI): domain Eukaryota; kingdom Metazoa; phylum Mollusca; class Gastropoda; order Neogastropoda; family Buccinidae; genus Babylonia; species Babylonia areolata. The sequence continues at coordinate 30,077,226 of NC_134877.1, read as the reverse complement.
GTCCAGTGGGTGTCTGAATGAACCAACCTTTAGCTTCCGTCGTCAGAATTGTCGTATTCTTTGTCAACATTCACCTGTTCAGAAAAAAAAGAGCCTTCCGCTTGCAATATTTTGATGATGGTAATTGGCGTGAAACGCTGTTAACGTCGTCTCTTTCGCCGTTCGTATGGAGAGCATTATTTCTGTATAAATCTCTCAAACGGATAAGAGATGTTACATAAATTTTGCATTATGAATGTATTCATACCTTAAGTATGTTGTATTTCCTTTTCAACAGACAAAAGGGTTGATTGCTTACTTCACTTTGTTTACACCCCTTCAGTAGGGGCTATGGCCTATCTGAATAAATCATCTGGTCTGGTCTGGTCTGGTCTCTCTCTCTGTCTCTGTCTCTGTCTCTCTTTCTGTCTGTCTGTCTGTCTCTGTCTCTCTGTCTCTGTCTCTCTCTGTCTCTGTCTGTCTGTCTCTGTCTCTGTCTCTGTCTCTGTCGTCTGTCTCTCTCTCTCTCTCTCTCTCTGTCTCTCTCTCTCTCTCTCTCTCTCTCTCTCTCTCTCTTATTTTATTTGTAAATATGTAGATTAAACGAAATAATTATATCGACATTGCCAGCAATACCATGTGCATTTCATTATCACCAAACCTACATTACACATCTCTTGAATGTTCGTCTGTAAGCGTGCGTGCGTGCGTGCGTGCGTGCGTGCGTGCGTACGTGTGTGTGTGTGTGTGTGTGTGTGTGTGTGTGTATGTGTGTGTGCCCTCTCTCTCTCTGTCTCTCTGTGTGTGTGTGTGTGTGTCTCTCTCTCTGTGTCTCTCTCTCTCTGTGTCTGTCTCTCTCTCTGACTCTGTCTCTCTCTGTCTGTCTGTCTATCTCTCTCTCTCCCCCCTCTCTCTCTCTCTCTGTCTGTCTCTGTCTGTCTGTCTGTCTGTCTGTCTCTCTCTCTCTCTCTCTCTCTCTCTCTCTCTCTCTCTCTCTCTCTCGCAATAACATAACTCAGGCCATACGCGATCATATCGATTTTTTGAACGACGTCAAAGAATCCATACAATCGTATTCTTTCCGCATTGTTGTTGTTGTTGTTGTTGCTGCTGTTTAGATATGTCTATACCAAAGATGCTTTTCTATTTCTGCCACAGGCAAAAGCAGCTTACAATCAGATTATTCTCACCACAGAAGGAGGAGGGGGGGGGTGAGTGGTGGTGGTGGTGGAGAGAGGACAACAGACTTTTTTGATCACAAAGATTACAAAAAAGTCCAGCAGTTGCTGCTCCTCTGTCGTTTCTTTCCACGGTTTTCCTAGACTCTCGTCGCGGAGAACCCCGAGAGCGCATACAGGATTTCATTTTGTATTTATTTATTTATTTATTATTTATTTGCTTGATTCCTTGCTCTTTGCCTTTCTTCTTCCACTTGACGACCAACATCAGTAATGTTGATGGAACTGTCGTGTTGTGGGAGGTTGCTGTTGCTGTTGGGCACAACTCAGCTGGGCTACCGGGGCGATGTTCTGTTAACTGATAGGGGAGATGTTGACGGGACACAGTCCACTGGTGTGTTCGCTCGCATCTCCAGCTAGGCCAGTCCGGCTATTGTAGCGGTCCCCGGGAATACACCCGACGTGACCGGCACAGCCCTAGCCTTCTACGACACTATGTACCCATTTTTTTTTTTTTTTTTTTTTGGGGGGGGGGGGGAAGTGGGGGTGGATGGGATGGACTTGCTGGCAGGTGGGTGGGTGGGGGGACGGGGGGGGGGGGGGGGGCGGGGGGGGGAAGTAAATAAATGAAATAATAACAGAAGTTTAAACACAACACATTTGTTGAAATGAAAATAAGGGTTATTTGTCCAAACAATCCTGCTTGAAATTCTTCCCTTCTCTTGAACGCATAGAATATGTACATCGCAACATCTCTAGTTATGTATATATATATTTCTCTATTAATGGTCTGTAGACATTACAATGTAGCCGAATATAAAATTCATCCTCTATTTGGTCACAGAAAGGACATGTCTTTACGTTATCGCAATGTCGTTTGTTATTTTTTTCGAACGAGAGACAGACAGACAGAGAGAGACAGAGACAGAGAGAGACTTGACACTTTGAGAGAGAGAGAGAGAGTGAGAGAGTGAGACAGACAGACAGACAGACCATAGGCCGCAATACAAGTGGAAGCATAAGAGGAAAGAAAATCCACCCACATGTGTCAGGACTCATGACAATCTCATGAAAAAGAAGAAGAAGAAGAAGAAGAAGAAGAAGAAGAAGAAGAAGAAGAAGAAGAAGAAGAAGAAGAAGAAGAAGAAGAAGAAGAAGAAATGGTAAAAGAAACGGAAACAAACAAATAAACAAACAAAATAAAATAAAATAATCAACTCCTATTATACACTTGCACTCTAATTCTAGCGCAGAATTAGCCAGCCGCGTGAGAGGAACCGAAAATACTACGTCGATACTTGTTTTCCAATGTTCAGTTTCTCTCTCTCTCTCTCTCTCTCTCTCTCTCTCTCTCTCTCTCTCTCTCTCTCTCTCTCTCTCTCTCTCTCTCACATGTACATGTACACGTATGCGCACACTTTAACACTAATAATTATACACACATTACTCAAACACATCACAACATACACCCAAAAGTGCGCGTGCGCGCGCGCACACACACACACACACACACACACACACACACACACACACACAAAGCACACACACTCACACACACGCACACACAAACACACACACAAACACACCACGTATGGACACATCACACGCATGCACATCACATTTATGCACACACACACACACACACACACACACACACACACACACAAACACACACACAAGTCTGTATCGTCTTGCAGGTGGGTGTGTCGTCGCCCTGAGACATCAGAGGGAAAAAGAAAAAAAAAAGGTTGTGGTGGTCCTTCCCTTCAGCCCTGCTGGTCGCTGGTGCGACCGGTCTGTCAGGAAATGAAAAGCGAGGAGGACCTGATTAATGATCGGGTCTCAAGGCAATGGGGCTAAAACTAGGTTGGAGACCCCACCCACCCACCCCCACCACACCCAACCACCCAACTCCCCGGTCACACCTATTACTATATTTTTGACTCACTTGTGTAAACAAAGTGAGACTATGTTTTAACCCGGTGTTCGGTTGTCTGTGTGTGTGTGTGTGTGTGTGTGTGTGTGTCCGTGGTAAACTTTAACATTGACATTTTCTCTGCAAATACTTTGTCAGTTGACACCAAATTTGGCATAAAAATAGGAAAAATTCAGTTCTTTCCAGTCATCTTGTTTAAAACAATATTGCACCTCTGGGATGGGCAAAAAAAAAATAAAAAAGAAGCCTAATTATATGCAAACTGCTCTTGCTGTTATATTTATATTTTTTGTATTCTCTAAACTTTGCACTTTGACCTCTTATTCTAACACAACAAAAAGAGGAGACATTATTATCATTTTTTTTGTGTTCAAACAGGAACTTCTTTTGCTAAGCATGGAATTTTTATTTATTTTGCAAACGTTTTAGTGCAGATAGTAAAAAAGGGAAATTACTCTGTAATTAATGCTAGGGGACTTAATTTATCACAAGTGAGTCTTGAAGGCCTTGCCTCTCTTGTTCTTTCTTGTCTCTTGTTTTCTCCGTTACTGAGATAAAGGTTTGAAGGTCTGTTGGGACGTGTTGCATTGTATTGGGTTTGTTGTATCTGTTTAATATTGATTTGTGTCGGGTTATGACTAGCGTGTTATATTGATGAATGATGATGAAGATGATGATGATGATGTTGATGATGAAGATGATGATGATGATGATGGTGATAGTAATAATAGTAATAGTAAGAAGAAGAAGAAGAAGAAGAAGAATGATAATAATAATGATAACAATAATGATAATGATATTAATAATAAGAAGAAGAATGATGAAGATGATGATGATGATGATGATGATGATGATTATGCTTTTTGTTGTTTTGTTCATTGTTCAATCGTTCATTTTATTTGTGCGCGCGTGTGTGTGTGTGTTTGTGTGCGTGCATGTGTGTGCGCGCACGTGCGTGCGAGTGTACGTGTGGGGCGCAGGGTAATGTGGGAGATGGTGTGTGTGTGTGTGTGTGTGTGTGTGTGTGTGTGTGTGTGTGTGTGTGTGTGTGTGTGTGTGTGTGTGTGTGTGTGTGTGTGTGTGTGTGTGTGTGTCGGGGCTCGCGTGCTTTTATGTGTACTTTTGTTTGTGCTTTCATGTCTGTGAAGCTGCGTGTTTGATGCCTATTTATTGTGCGTGTGCGTGCATGTGTGTGCGCGCTCGTGCGTGCGAGTGTACGTGTGGGGCGCAGGGTAATGTGGGAGATGGTGTGTGTGTGTGTGTGTGTGTGTGTGTGTGTGTGTGTGTGTGTGTGTGCGTGCGTGTGTGCGTGCGTGCGTGCGTGCGTGTCTGAATATTTATTTACATTTATTTGCTTATTCGTTTATTTATTATGATTATTGTGTGTGTTTTTTTCTCCTA
>NC_134877.1:30065232-30070232 GCF_041734735.1 Babylonia areolata | reverse complement strand
CTGTCCTCTGGCAAAATTCAGATGAATAATCCACACTCATAGGTACGTAAAACGTAGGCTATAATTATTTGTTTATGTATGCACTCAAATCCTGACGGAGCAGATGTCAAGCGTACGATTATGGAGTTGTCCAAGCGCAGTATGTGATGCCTCCTTGAGAATCTGAAACTGAAAACTGAAAATGTTTATCTGTAGGTGTTTGTTTGTTTGTTTGTTGTTTTGTTTGTGTGTTTATTTCTTTGCTTGTTTTGGTTGTTTGTCGTTTTTTGTGGGATGATTAAGTGGCGGATTTTTTTTTTTCCTATGTCCCGTTAACAGCCGTGGGGGCGGGGGGAATAATTACATGAGGGGCAATGAATAATACTGCTACTGTGGAGGTGTGGAGTTTACAGAGGGCAGTTGTTTGTTTTATGAATCAGTGCCAGCTATAAAAAGAAGTTATTGTTTTCTGTGCGCGCGCACGCGTGTGTGTGTCTGCTGGCGCGTATGTGTGTGTGCGTGCATGTATGTATGCGTGAGAGTTTCTAGTTCTGTGTGTCTGTCTGTGTGTGTGCGCGCGCTCGCGCTTTTACGCGAATGCACGTCTTCTTGATGACGCGCGTATCGATTTGACATTCAGCTTCTGCACCCTATCATTTGCCTGGGCAAATATCTCGTTCAATCACAAGTTTGAAGAAGTTTGTAGCTTCCTCTTTGCTTTTCTTACTCGCACGGGTCATTTCGTCCGCCTTTCCTTTAGAGTAACCTTCAGTCTTGAGGCTAGCTGTCATGACAAAATGCTTCAAACAAATGAAAAAAGAATTCTCAAAAAAATTCCTTTTCAAACCAACAAACTTTAAACGCGAAAGCTGACGTGTTGCGAAAGACAAGGGGTGGTTAACTCTCTCCATACGAACGGCGAAAGAGACGACGTTAACAACGTTTCACCCCAATTACCATCATCAAAACATTGCAAGCGGAAGGCTCTTATACTGAAGAGGTGAATGTTGACAAAGAATACCACAATTATTATGACGACGGAAGCTAAAGGTTGGGTCATTCAGACACCCACAGGACATCCGAGGGGTCTGTGTAGAGGAGAAGAGGGGACTGGCTATACTGAGTGAGTTAAAACGCTTGACTTTCAATGATTTTGAGGGTCCTGGGTTCGTCCTCCTGCTGGTCTCGAAGCCTCGGTGGTTCAAGTGGATGACTGTTGTTTCTTCCAATCTTCCAGGTCAACTTTCGTGCCTTGTATTTGTATTTCTTTTTTATCACAACAGATTTCTCTGTGTGAAATTCGGGCTGCTCTCCCCAGGGAGAGCGCGTCGCTATACTACAGCGCCACCCCCTTTTTTTTCTTTTCTTTTTTTCCTGTGTGCAGTTTTATTTGTTGTTTTTTTTCCTGTCAAAGTGGATGTTTCTACAGAATATTGCCAGGAGCAACCCCCCCTTTTTTTTTTGCCGTGGGTTCTTTTACGTGCGCTTAGTGCATGTTGCATACGGGACCTCGGTTTTTCGTCTCATCCGAATGACTAGCGTCCAGACCACCAGTCAAGGTCTAGTGGAGGGGGAGAAAATATCGGCGGCTGAGCCGTGATTCGAACCAGCGCGCTCAAAGTCTCTCGCTTCCTAGGCGGACGCGTTACCTCTAGGCCATCACTCCACGTTGATCCAACCCCTGTGTTACGTGTGTTTGTAGAAGGAAGTACAGGAGGAGGAGGAGCAGAAGAAGAAGTAGTTGTTGTTGGTGGTGGTGGTGGTGGTGATTGAAGAAGAAGAAGAAGAAGTAGTAGTAGCAGTAGTTGTTGTTGTTGTTGTTGCTGTTGTTGTTGGTGGTGGTGGTGGTTGTGATGGTGGTGGTTGAAGAAGAAGTTGGTGGTGGTCAGTGGTGGTGGTGGTGGTGGTGATGGTGGTGGTGGTGGTGATTGAAGAAAAAGTAGTAGTAGTAGTAGTAGTAGTAGTTGTTGTTGTTGTTGTTGTTGGTGGTGGTGGTGGTGGTGGTGGTTGTGGTTGTGGTGATGGTGATTGAAGAAGAAGAAGTAGTAGTAGTAGTTGTAGTAGTATTTGGTGGTGGTGGTAGTGATGGTGGTAATTGAAGAAGAGAAGTAGTAGTTGTAGTTGTAGTTGGTGGTTCTGCTGGTGGTGGTGTTTGAAGACTGAAGAAGAAGAAGAAAAAGAAGAAGAAGAAGAAGAAGTAGTAGTAGTAGTAGTAGCAGTAGTAGTAGTAGTAGTAGTAAGAAGAAGAAGAAGAAGAAGAAGTAGTAGTAGTAGTAGTAGTAGTAGTAGTAGTAGTAGTAGTAGTAGGTGGTGGTGGTGGTGGTGGTGGTGGTGGTAGTGATGTTGGTGATGGTGGTGATGGTGGTAATTGAAGAGGAAGAAGTAGTAGTAGTTGAACTTGTAGTAGTAGTAGTTGTTGGTGGTGGTGGTAGTAGTGATGGTTTTGATTGAAAAAGAAGTAGTAGTAGTTGTTGTAGTAGTAGTAGTTGGTGATGGTGATGGTGGTGGTAGTGGTGGTTGAGATTGAAGACTGAGATTGAAGAAGAAGAAGAAGAAGAAGAAGAAGAAGAGGGGGAGAATTTGAGAACACGAAGAACAAAAAAAATAAATAAATAAATAAAAAGGTCTGCAAAAAGAAAGAGGGAAATACCAGACATCACTACCTTCGAATCCAAACGAAATCTCCTCTTTTTTCTTTCTTTTTTTTTTTAATAGACGACAAAAGTGACAGACATTAAAGATCCAAAACTCAGCAGAAGAAACAAGCCCGCACTCATACCCACCCACTCTCACACCCAACCCCACCCACCCCACCTACTCTACCCGCTTTCGAGGCAACTGAGAACAAAAAAACTGGGTCTTTAGGACGAAGCAGATAATACCATATCACTCAGTACGGCCAGCCCTCTCTTCTCCTCTACACAGACCCCTCGGATGTCCAGTGGGTGTCTCAATGACCCAACCTTTAGCTTCCGTCGTCAGAATTGTGGTATTCTTTGTCAACATTCACCTCTTCAGTATAAGAGCCTTCCGTTTGCAATATTTTGATGGTGGTAATTGGGGTGAAACGCTGTTAACGTCGTCTCTTTCGCCGTTCGTATGGAGAGAGTTAAAAAACGAAAATAAACAAACAAACAAATAAATGAAGGACGCGCGCGCACAGTTTATCTTAAGAAGCTACAAGAACTATTCTGCACCGGTGAGCCATATGGAGGCCCTTTTTTTCTTTTTCTTTTTTTCTTTTTTAAAAGCATCTGCTCAGGGTTTTGGCTTATTGTGCGACCTTGCTATATTATAATTCATCTTTCTCTGTCTCTGTCTCCATGTCTCTCTGTTTCTCTGACTCTGTCTCTGTCTCTCTCCGTCTCTCTATCTCTCTCTCTCTGTCTCTGTCTCTCTCCGTCTCTCTCTCTCTGTTTCTCTCTGTCTGTCTCTCTCTCTGTGTCTCTCTCACTCTCTCTCTGTTTCTCGCTGTCTCTCCCTGTCTCTCTTTCTCTCTCTGTCTCCCTCTCGACCCACCCCCCACCCCCACCCCCCCTGTCCGTTTCTCTCTGTCTCTGTCTCTCTCTCCCTGTCTCTCTGTCTCTCTCTCTCTCTCTCTCTCTCTCTGTTCTATCTGTCTCTGTTTCTGTCTCTCACTCTTTCTCTCTTTTTTTTTTTCTCTTTCTCCCCTTCTCTCTCTATCTGTCAATTGGTAGCTTGCCTGGAGATAACGGTTATCTTGTTTCGTGGCTTTTATTTATTTATTTTCTTCTTCTTCTTCTTTTCTTTTTTGGTTTTTTTTTCCCCCTTGAATGACGCATGTGTGTTTCAGCTGTGTTGGATGAGCCAACCATTCTTTGTCGCCAAGGCTTCCGGCGAGAGACGTCATTGTAATCACGTGGACACACTCAGGGAGAGCGATGTGTGTGTGTGTGTGTGTGTGTGTGTGTGTGCGTGGTGTGTGTGTGTGTGTGTGTGTGTGTGTGTGTGTGTGTGTATGTGTGTGTTTCTCCGTGGGACGGGTGTGTTTGTGTGTGTGTATGTCCGTGTGTGTGTGTGTGTGTGTGTGTGTGTGTGTGTGTGTGTGTGTGTGTCCGTGAGACGGATGTGTGTGTGTGTGTGTGTGTGTGTGTGTGTGTGTGTGTGTGTGTGTGTGTGTGTGTGTGTGTGTTTGTCCGTGTGTGTTTCTGTCCATGCACGGTGTGTCAGTGTATGTGTGTGTGTGTGTGTGTGTGTGTGTGTGTGTGTGTGTGTGTGTGTGTGTGTCTGTGTATGTGTGTGTGTGTGTGTGTGTGTGTGTGTGTGTGTGTGTGTGTGTGTGTGTGTGTGTGTGTGTGTCTGTCTGTCTGTCTGTCTGTCTGTCTGTCTCTCTGCCCGTGTGTCTGTCCGTGTGTGTCTCTGTGTCCATGCACGCCCACGGTGTGTCAGTGTATGTATGTGTGTGTGTGTGTGTGTGTGTGTGTGTGTGTGTGTGTGTGTGTGTGTGTGTGTGTGTGTGTGTGTGTGTGTGTGTGTGTGTGTGTGTGTGTGTGTGTGTGTGTGTGTGTGTGTCTGTCCACGCACGTTATGTGTGTGTGTGTGTGTGTGTCTGTGTCTGTTTGTGCGTATGTGTGTGTGTGAGTCAGTACACGCGCGCACGCGTTCATGAATATGTGTGCCTGTGAATGTGTGTATTTTTCTCCTCTCCATTTTTTTCTAATACAAGTGCACACCGTAGTATAGAGTTTTCATGGCTGTACACGGTAGAGAGGTTTTCGTTCAGAAACGCTGGACGTGTTGTTGATAAACTCTCGGCAGCCAGATAATTGTATACTACACACACACCGGCTGGCTAGAGGAACAAGGTGAGGGGGGGCTGGGGGGGGGGGGAAGCACATCAAAGTACCACGTGGCATCTGTCTTTGGGAGGGGGAGGGGGGGCTGTTATGTGTTGCGAGAAGAATTTGAGTTAGATTGCTTACTGTACCAACAGTATGGTTTCTGCAGACAGCAGGATTGTGGCTCTTTTCGTGTGAGTGTAGTAACTCGGTTCATTTTTG
>NC_134877.1:30052732-30060232 GCF_041734735.1 Babylonia areolata | reverse complement strand
CTCTGTGTGGAATAGGGTCCGACCTGCCGTCTAGCACTCGTCTATTCTTCTTCTCCTGAGTGATGGAGAGAAGGGCGGGGGGGATGTGGCACCACGGTTTATACGTTCATCTACCTATGCAGCGTTCGTGAGGGTTTAGGTTCAACTCTCTTTGTACGCCTTGTTCTGAACTTGTACTTTTTGACTGATGACCTCGTTTCTTCATGACCCAGGTTTGGATTTTTACCATGACTAATGACTGTGCCTAATTTGCACACACACACACACACACACACACACACACACACACACACACACACACACACGTTGGTGTGCGTGTGCGCGTGCACGTATAATTTCTTTACAGTTCAATTTACGCAATCGATCTGAAAAGTGGTGCAGTGGTGAAAGGTTGCGTGGTTGTATCAGCACGCAGAGACTGAGGGTGGGTTGGTGGGGTTGTGGAGGAAGAACGTGAGAACTTGGTATGAGTAGTGAAATGTACAACAATACCAGGCTGTCTTACAGTGGAAAATGGACGCACATTGTGCAATAACATCGCATCTGTCTGACAGTGGAAGAAGGACGCATATTGTACAATAACATTATAGCTGACAGTGGAAGGAGGACGCATATTGTGCAATAGCATTATAGCTGACAGTGGAAGAAGGACGCATATTGTGCAATAACATCACATCTGTCTGACAGTGGAAGAAGGACGCATATTGTGCAATAACATAACAGCTGTCTGACAGTGGAAGAAGGACGCATATTGTGCAATGACATCACAGCTGTCTGACAGTGGAAGAAGGACGCATAGTTATTGTGCAAATACATCACAGCTGTCTGACAGTGGAAGAAGGAAGCATAATTATTGTGCAATGACATCACAGCTGTCTGACAGTGGAAGAAGGACGCATAGTTATTGTGCAATGACATCACAGCTGTCTGACGGTGGAAGAAGGACGCAGTTATTGTGCACTTACATCACAGCTGCCTGACAGTGGAAGAAGGACGCATATTGTGCAATGACATCACAGCTGTCTGACAGTTGAAGAAGGATGCATAGTTATTGTGCAATGACATGACAGCTGTCTGACGTATGAAGAAGGACGCATATTGTGCAATGACATCACAGCTGTCTGACGGTGGAAGAAGGAAGCATAGTTATTGTGCAATGACATCACAGCTGTCTGACGGTGGAAGAAGGACGCATATTGTGCAATAACATTATAGCTGTCAGACAGCGGAAGAATGACACATAGTTATTGTGCAATTACATCACATCTGTCTGACAATGGAAAATGGACGCATATTGTGCAATAACATCACATCTGTCTGACAGTGGAAGAAGGACGCATATTGTGCAATTACATCACATCTGTCTGACAGTGGAAAATGGACGTATATTGTGCAATAACATCACAGCTGTCTCACAGTGGAAGAAGGACGCATAGTTATTGTGCAATAACATCACAGCTGTCTGACAGTGGATGAATGACGCATAGTTATTGTGCACTTACATCACAGCTGTCTGACAGTGGAAAATGGACGCATATTGTGCAATAACATCACGTCTGTCTGACAGTGGAAAATGGACGCATATTGTGCAATAACATCACAGCTGTCTGACAGTGGAAGAAGGACGCATAGTTATTGTGCAATAACATCACAGCTGTCTGACAGTGGAAGAAGGACGCATAGTTATTGTGCAATAACATCACAGCTGTCTGACGGTGGAAGAAGTACGCATAGTTATTGTGCAATAACATCACAGCTGTCTGACAGTGGAAGAAGGACGCACGGTTATTGTGCAATAACATCACAGCTGTCAGACAGTGGAAGAATTACGCATAGTTATTGTGCAATAACATCACAGCTGTCTGACGGTGGAAGAAGGATGCATAGTTATTGTGCAAAGACATCACTGCTATCTGATAGTAGAAGAAGGACGCATATTGTGCAATAACATCACATCTGTCTGACAGTGGAAGAAGGACGCATATTGTGCAATAACATCACAGCTGTCTGACAGTGGAAGAAGGACGCATAGTTATTGTGCAATGACATCACAGCTGTCTGACAGTGGAAGAAGGACGCATAGTTATTGTGCAATAACATCACAGCTGTCTGACAGTGGAAGAAGGACGCATAGTTATTGTGCAATAGCATCGCAGCTGTCTGACAGTGGAAGAAGGACGCATAGTTGTTGTGCAATAACATCACATCTGTCTGACAGTGGAAGAAGGACGCATAGTTATTGTGCAATAACATCGCAGCTGTCTGACAGTGGAAGAAGGACGCATAGTTATTGTGCAATAACCTCACAGCTGTCTGACAGTGGAAAATGAACGCATATTGCGCAATAAAATCACATCTGTCTGACAGTGGAAGAAGGACGCATATTGTGCAATAACATCACAGCTGTCCCACAGTGGAAAATGGACGCATATTGTGCAATAGCATCACAGCTGTCTGACAGTGGAAGAAGGACGCATAGTTTATTGTGCACTTACATCACAGCTGTCTGACAGTGGAAGAAGGACGCATAGTTATTGTGCACTTACATCACAGCTGTCTGACAGTGGAAAATGGACGCATAGTTATTGTGCAATAACATCACATCTGTCTGACAGTGGAAGAAGGACGCATATTGTGCAATAACATCACATCTGTCTGACAGTGGAAGAAGGACGCATAGTTATTGTGCAATAACCTCACAGCTGTCTGACAGTGGAAAATGAACGCATATTGCGCAATAAAATCACATCTGTCTGACAGTGGAAGAAGGACGCATATTGTGCAATAACATCACAGCTGTCTGACAGTGGAAGAAGGACGCATATTGTGCAATAACATCACAGCTGTCTGACAGTGGAAGAAGGACGCATAGTTATTGTGCACTTACATCACAGCTGTCTGACAGTGGAAGAAGGACGCATATTGTGCAATAACATCACATCTGTCTGACAGTGGAAGAAGGACGCATATTGTGCAATAACATCACAGCTGTCTGACAGTGGAAGAAGGGCGCATAGTTATTGTACAATAACATCACATCTGTCTGACGGTGGAAGAAGGACGCATATTGTGCAATAACTTCACAGCTGTCTGACGGTGGAAGAATGATGCATAATCATTGTGCAATAGCACGCTAGTCATTCGGATGAGACGATAAGCCGAGGTCCTGTTTTTCATCATGAACTTAGCAGCACGTAAAAGAACCCGCGGCATCAAAAGTGTTGTCCATAACAACATTTAATAAAAAATAATTAAAAAAATCCACTTCGTTAGGAAAACAGATAAAATTGCAGGCAGGAAAAAAAAAATAAAAGAAAAAGAAAAAAAAAAAGGTGGCGCTCTAAGTGTTGCGACGCACTCTTCCTTGGGAGAGCAGTCCGAATTTCATACAGATAAACCTGTTGTGACAGAAGAGCAATACAATACAATACAATACAATACAATACAATACAGACGTGACGACATTCCTCTGGCTGTGTCTTGAGCACGGCAGAGCTCAGGAATTGGCAAGATCCTGGAAAACTGGCGCTGAGATAATGGTCTTAATGGCGCTGATAGGGATCCAGTTACCTCCCCACTTGCAAAGCGAAAACATATTGATTACCCCCAAACACCCACAATACACACTAATACATACACACACGCGCGCGCACGCGCACAGACAGACAGAGAGAGAGAGAGAGAAAGAGAGAGAGAGAGAACTCAGAACTAAGAACTGTTTCAATGTAAGGCCACAACCTGTACAGATATAAATGCACGAGTTATGTACACACACATTTGAAAACCCAACCTTGAGTTGGATGAACAACAAAATGTTAGAAAGAATAAACTGGTAATATAACAAAATTATATAAAAATCTAAGGGTAATTGAGAAACATGTCTTTCATCTAAGACTGAGCGCTTTCTGCTCTCTGTTTTAACGCGTAAAAAAATAAATATTGCTACATCTCTTGACACAATGCTGTTGACACTTTGAAGTAAGTGGGGTAATATGGGAATCCTTAAATTTTGTATATGCTTGGATAAGTATTTCTTTCTCAGAATATCGTATTGTGGACAATTAGTTTCGTCTTCATACCCTCCACAAAAGGTACAGGGTTTTTTTCCGGCTATCCTTAAAACGCTCATTAGCTCATTAACTCTAAGTTCGTTTACTCCAAATCTGAATTTAATGAAAGACAATCTGAATCTGGAAATGGTAAGATTTTTTTTTTTTTTTTTTTTTTTTTTTTTTTTCTGGCTGCAACAATAATTGAAAGGAACGGTATGTTTCAAAACGATTACTACAGTCCACCATACGTTGTTTAAATGTTGTAAGGAAAGCTTTCTCGTTTCCTACACCTCCATTAAACCAAACTTCTCGAGAGAGCGAGAGAGGGAAGGGAGAGAGAGAGAGAGAGAGAGAGAGAGAGAGAGACGTGCGCATTTACCTTGGCTCAAACAGAAAAACAAACGCGCGCACGCATACACACACACACACACACACACACACACACACACACACACACACACACACACACACACACACACACACACACACACACACACACACACACACACACACACACACACACACACACAGAAGCACAAGCATGGTGTTAGTAAAATACATAGGAGAAGAAATGAGAACAAAATGAAAGAAACAAACACACAGCACACAGCACACAATACACAGCACACAGCACACAGCACACAACACACAGCACACAGCACACAGTACACAACACACAGCACACAATACACAGCACACAGCACATAGCACACAACACACAGCACACAGTACACAGCACACAACACACAGCACACAATACACAGCACACAGCACATAGCACACAACACACAGCACACAGTACACAGCACACAATACACAGAACACAGCACACAGTACACAACACACAGCACACAACACACAGCACACAGTACACAGCACACAGCACACAGTACACAACACACAGCACACAGCACACAACACACAGCACACAGTACACAGCACACAGTACACAGCACACAATACACAGAACACAGCACACAGCACACAGCACACAACACACAGCACACAGTACACAGCACACAGCACACAATACACAGAACACAGCACACTGCACACAACACACAGCACACAGCACACAATACACAGAACACAGCACACAGCACACAACACACAGCACACAACACACAGCACACAGCACACAATACACAGAACACAGCACACAGCACACAACACACAGCACACAGCACACAGCACACAGAACACAGCACACAGCACACAACACACAGAACACAGCACACTGCACACAACACACAGCACACAACACACAGCACACAGCACACAGCACACAGCACACAATACACAGAACACAGCACACTGCACACAACACACAGCACAGCACACCACAGACCTGAACGGGGAACACTGGGGAGTGAGGGAGGTTTTCAGTCAAAAGATGTCTCCGTCTCTCTCTCTCTCTCTCTCTCTCTCTCTCTCTCTCTCTCTCTCTCTCTCTCTCTCTCTTTCTCTTACAATCTCTCCCTTTCTCTCACACTGTCTGTCTGTCTGTCTGTCTCTCTCTCTCTCTCTCTCTCTCTCTCTCTCTCTCTCTCTCTCTCTTTCTCTTACAATCTCTCCCTTTCTCTCACACTGTCTGTCTGTCTGTCTGTCTGTCTCTCTCTCTCTCTCTCTCTCTCTCTCTCTCCTCTCTCTCTCTCTCTCTCACTCTCTCTCTCTCACTCACTCTTATATGCGCATAATTATGTTTGCGTGTCTCTTAGAACAACGGCAGATGTGTAAGTCAGCCAATTCATTCATTCTCTGTCTGTCTGTCTGTCTGTCTGCCTCTCTCTCTCTCTCTCCCTTTCCCTGACACTGTTTGTCTGTCTCTCTCTCTCTCTCTCAAAATATATCTCCCTCTCTCTCTGTCTCTGTCTCTCTCTCTCTCTGTCTGTCTGTCTGCTCTCTTTCTCTCTGTTTCTCTCCCCCTCTATGTCTCTGTCTCTCTCTTTCTCTTTTTTTTCTCTCCCCCTCTCTGTCTCTGTCTCTCTCTCCCTTTTTCTCTCCCCCTCTCTGTCTCTGTCTCTGTCTCTCTCTGTCTCTCTCTGTCTCTCTCTCTGCCTTTCAATGGCTGAGATGAGACTGGGCAAATGATTAAGATACCTACGGGGAGCCGCAGGTGTGCAAAGCGCAGGTAGGGTAATTCATTACGGAGGTGTCAGTCTGTGGGGGGGAGTAGGGTGGGGGTGGAGGAGTAGACAGGGAGGGTTACGGTGGGTGGGTGGGGGTGGGTGTAGGGTGAGGGGTGTGGGGGCGTAGAGGCGGGGAGGGGGATTGGCTGGGGAAGCGTGCAAAGCATGCCTCCTCAGTGCCACCAGATTCCCGGCTTTCTCGGACTACAGTGCTGGTCTATCATTGGGGGCTATGCAGGACTGCAGTAGCCGAGCAGATCCAGTAGCTGTAGTCTGTGATGTTCCAGATCACAAAAAAAAAGAAGAAAAAAAAAAAAAAATAGAGGTCTGTTCGTCAGTGTTTGAGTGCCTAATGTGGGTGGTTGGTGGAAGTATTGGTGGGTAGGAATTAGTGGGAGGTTTGTATGTATATATGTATGCATGGATGTGTGTGTGTGTGCGTGTGTGTGTGTGTGTGTATGGATGGATGGATGGATGGGCAGATGCAGCATATTTGTGTGTGTGTGTGTGTGTGTGTGTGTGTGTGTGTGAGAGAGAGAGAGAGAGAGAGAGAGAGAGCAGTATGTATATGTGTGGGCAAGTGACTGATCGTGTGTGTGTGTGTGTGTGTGTGTGTGTGTGTGTGTGTGTGTGTGTGTGTGTGTGTGCATACATGTGTGTGTGTGCGTGCGTGTGTGTGTGTTTGTACATGCGTATATTATGTGTGAATGCGTGTGTGTCCGACTGCGTTTGTTATGATGAGTGCGTGGTGTGTGTGTGTGTGTGTGTGTGTGTGTGTGTGTGTGTGTGGGTGTGGGTGTGTGTGTGTGAAGTGAACCGAAGCAGAGAGATAGAGAGGCAGAGATGGATTCAGGCAGTGTGAAACATAGACAGTCAGTGATAAATGACAAGGAGTGGCGCTGACTGGAGAGATAGACTAGCAGACGGACAGAGAGAGACAGAGACAGAGAGAGATACACACACAGAGAGAGACCGAGAGAGAAGGGACTAGGGAGCACAGAGGGTCGGAGAGATAGACATAAAGATAGACAGTGAGACAGACAGACAGACATAGAGAGAGAGAGAGGGGGGGGGGGAAGGGAGGGGCGGAGGAGAAAGCAGTCTATTAATGTCTGAAGTTTTAAACCTGTTATAGTTCTGCTGGAGCACGAACGAACTCTCTCTCTCTCTCTCTCTCTCTCTCTCTCTCTCTCTCTGTCTCTCTCTCTCAAAGCGCGTTGGGTTACGCTGCTGGTCAGGCATCTGCTTGGCAGATGTGGTGTAGCGTATATGGATTTGTCCGAACGCAGTGACGCCTCCTTGAGCTACTGAAACTGAAA
>NC_134877.1:30032732-30035232 GCF_041734735.1 Babylonia areolata | reverse complement strand
GCAGATGTCATTTTAAAAAGGTCGGGGTCGTCCGTCCTCTGCTTGGCAGTTTTGGGGGTGAATACTTCTGATGATTGATAATGCTGTGTCTTTTTTTTGTTGTTGTTTTTTCGTGTTTTTTTTTTTTTTTTTTTTTTTTTTTTTGATAACAGGAATCCAGATGGATGGATAATGATGAATTATGAATTGTGTTTAATGTCCTGTCAGACATGCTAGTGATTGTAGACATTTTGTTAAAAGAGTATCGATTTTTTTTTTACATTTGAGTGTTATCGTTTAGCAGAGGAGGGGGTGGGGAGGGGGAATGAAAGGTGAGTTGGGACGGGGGGTGGGGGGAGAGACTGGGTTGATGGGGGATGGATTTTGAAATGAATATGTAAGTACAATTTCAGACAAAAAAAAAAAAAAAAAAAAAAAAAAAAAAAAAAAAAAAAAAAAAAACCCTGATTGATGAAACGCAGCCAGACAGTGATTTGTCGGTTAAGTTTTGTAGAACTTTCAGTATGGAATAATGGCGGGATAGGATGTGATATCAAAATGATACATTACGTGACATGTCTCGTTGTCTGCAGCATCGTTCTGTTATTACTCTTTGTATGTCTGCCTTTCGCTCTCTGTCTCTGTCTCTTCTGGTTTCTGTCTCTCTCTCTCTCTCTGTCACTCTTTGTCCCACTGTCTGTTTGTCTCTCTGTCTGTCTGCCCATCCCACCCACTGTGTGTGTGTGTGTGTGTGTGTGTGTGTGTGTGTGTGTGTGTGTGTCTGTCTGTCTGTCTGTCTGTCTCTCTCTCTCTCTCTTTCTTTCTGAAAGATTGAAAGAATAGGTTATTCCAAAATCGGAATCGAATAAAATCTCCTCTCTCTCTCTCTCTCTCTCTCTCTCTCTCTCTCTCTCTCTCTCTCTCTCTCTCTCTCTCTCTCTCTCTCTCTCTCTCTCTCTCTCTTCTAAGGGGCTATGGCCTATATGAATAAAACATCTACATCTACATCTACATCTCTCTCTCTCTCTCTCTCTCTCTCTCTCTCTCTCTCTCTCTCTCTCTCTCTCTCTCTCTCTCTCTCTCTCTCTTTGCGACAAAAAAGAGAGAAAATATACTGTTTACTTGTGTCTGCACTTTGAAAACGAACACTGTCACTACAGCAAGTACACCACCACCAACAACAACAACCACCACCACCACCAACAACAACAACAACAACAACCGCATCGGTAAAAAAAAAAAAACAACAAAAAAAAACAATGGCTAACGCGATGTGAGACAGGAAGCAGATGGCACCAAGGTATTATTGATTCTGGAACCGGCTCTCTCCCCACTTCACTCTTGCTGCTGCTGCTGCTGCTGCTGCTGCTGCTGCCTCCACAGCACGACCCGACCTTCGCATGTCTGTCAAAGTAAATAAATGGCAGCAGCAAAAAAAAGATAACGACCATGACTTCAGCTCGTTCCAATGCATGCTGGATGGAAACTGACACCAGCAGTTTCTGTCCCTCGCGTGGGATTTGTTTTTTGTTTTTTTTTTTCTTCCACAGTTTTGTTTGCAAGTAAATGATACATGGACGGATGGATGGATGAGTAAATAATTATATGAATGATAATATAAGTAAACAGATCAAATAAATAGATGAATGAATGATCAGATAACGAACGAATGAATGAATGAATGAAGAAAGAAAGAACAAAAGAAACAAAGAAGGAAGGAAGAAAGAAAACAAACAACTACTACTACTACTTATGATAATAATGATGATAATCATCATCATCATCATCTTCATCATCATCATGATAATGACAATAACAACAATGTTAATGATAATAATGATGACAATGATAATCATCACCACCATCTTCTTCTTCATCATCACATTATTATTATTATTATTATTATTATTATTATTATTATTATTATTATTATTATTATTATTATTATTATTATCGTTGTTGTTGTTGTTGTTTGAAACGTCCTTGGCCACATGGAAAATGAAGAGACATAAAACATGATGACAAGTGGCCTCAACGCACGTAAAAATAAGAATGATTATTAGTAATAATAATGATCATAAGCATAATAATTACACGTGGAAAGAAAACAAAACCCATAAACATTTGAAATAAAGCACTTTTCGTGAAGGAACACGTGCCAAATGTTTTGTAAATATTTGTAGCCATGATGATGATGATGACATGATGATGATGTAATGATTTGTTATGAAACTGATCTTTTGGTGTGTTTGTCTCATGCCGCGATTGTGATTGTACGGAATCCTTTGAAACTGTCCGAGTTAAATATGAAATATGATTTGATTGAAAAAAAAAAAAAAAAAAAAAAAAAAAGAAATAAGATTTAGCGAAAATAGGCTAATAGAGATTGATAGCCAATCGGAAAGACAAAACAGTTCCCGGCTATTTCTCATGAGATAAACGGTGAGACACCCGGCTGCTGAATATGAACATAATATTCGCGGTGTTTAGGTGCGAATGTCCTGTTGATGGGCATTCTGCG
>NC_134877.1:30025232-30027732 GCF_041734735.1 Babylonia areolata | reverse complement strand
AGGCCAAATCAAGCATGGAACCCAGAAATCTTGCACATTTATTCAAAACTGATTATGTGAGCACTAGTGGCTACTAGCGACTGTGATTCATAGTCTCAAAACTGGTCGACTTTCTTGCTTCCAAACCCTTTTGAATGAGGGACAGACAGAGACACATATGTTTTTTTAAGCCTCATGTAAAAGTTGTTGTTGTTATTGTTTTTTTAATTATTGACTCACTTGTGTAAACACTTTGATCTGATATTCTGACCCAACAACAAGAGCAGTCATTATTATCATTTTTTTTGTTCAAACAGGAACTTCTTTTGCTAAGCATGGAAGTTTTATTTATCTTGCAAACGTTTTGGTGCAGATAGTAAAAAAGGGAAATTACTCTGTAATTAATGCTAGGGGACTTAATTTGCTTTAAACTGATCTTTCTCATCCTAAACATTTTTTTTAAGTGTATCACAAGTGAGTCTTGAAGGCCTTGCCTCTTGTTATTATGTTGATGGTGGCATTGGTGGTGGCGGTGATTACGATGCTGTTATCGTTGTCAAGTGGAGTGATGGCCTAGAGGTAACGCGTCCGCATAGGAAGCGAGAAAAAACTGAGCGCGCTGGTTCGAATCACGGCTCAGCCGCCGATGTTTTTTTTCCCCCCTCCACTAGACCTTGAGTGGTGGTCTGGACGCTAGTCATTCGGATGAGACGATAAACCGAGGTCCCGTGTGCAGCATGCACTTAGCGCACGTAAAAAAAACAAACAAACACGGCAACAAAATGGTTGTTCCTGGCAAAATTCTATAGAAAAGTTCACTTCGATAGGAAAAACCTCCTTGGGGAGAGCAGCCCGAATTTCACACACATAAATCTGTTGAGATAAAAAGAAATACAAATACAAAATACAAATTCTTTCCATTTGGTGGTGGTTGTGTTGCTGTTATTCTCCTTGTCACTGTCATCTATGTGTATACCTGGGAATATGTATATACCTATGTGTATACCTGTGTGTATAGCTGGGAATATGTATATACCTATGTGTATACCTGTGAATATGTACATAGCTATGTGTATACCTATGTGTACACCTGTGTGTATAGCTGGGAATATGTATATACCTATGTGTATACCTGTGTGTATAGCTGGGAATATGTATATACCTATGTGTATACCTGTGTGTATAGCTGGGAATATGTATATACCTATGTGTATACCTGTGAATATGTATATACCTATGTGTATACCTGTATACCTGTGTATACCTGTGAATATGTATACACCTATGGGGTTGTCAATATTATTATTATTATTATTATTATTATTATTATTATTATTATTATTATTATTATTATTTGATAACAATTGTGAATGAAAACACCAGTATTACATGTCGTGGATGGCGGAGTGCGAAAAAAACAAACAAACAAACAAAAACAAACAAAGAAAAAGATAACGTGGACGAATCGTGGGGCGAGGATTTTATTTTCAACTGCAGAGGGTTGCCAAGAGTGAGTTTGACAGCTCTCCTCTGAGGATAACTTAGAAAGCCACGTTTGTGTGTGTCCTTGTGTGTGTTGGATTGACAGTTGTTTTGTGGAGAGAGAGAGAGAGAGAGAGAGAGAGAGAGAGAGAGAAATAATAATGAGAAGTTAGCGTGTGTATTTGGTTAGCCGTCCACTTTGAAGTGTTACAAATAGAATTGGGCGGTGGAGACTGGTTTTGGCTGTGGATGTGTGTGTGTGTGTGTGTGTGTGTGTGTGTGTGTGTGTGTGTGTGTGTGTGTGTGTGTGTGTGTGTGTGTGTGTGTGTGTGTGAGGGAGGAGAGGGGGGGGGGTAGTACCAATGTTTTCGAGCGTGCAGCAGCACAAGGCCAAAATCTCTCTCTCTCTCTCTCTCTCTCTCTCTCTCTCTCTCTCTCTCTCTCTCTCTCTCTCTCTCTCACTCTCTTCTCATCTCCCCTCTCTCTCTCTCTGTCCATCTCCCTCTCGATCTCTCCCTGTCCCTCTCTCTCTCTCCCCTCTCTCTCCCCATTCTCTCTCTCTCTCTCTCTCTCTCTCTCTCTCTCTCTCTCTCTCTCTCTCTCTCTCTCCACCTCTCTGTGTGCCTGTTTGGGTCTGTGAATCTCTGCCTTGATTTATCATGGAATGTTTCACGTTTCACAATGTTGTCTTTTGTCCGCCTCACTTGCACTAAAATGGTAACATACTCGATAGTATACACCTCCTTCTTCTGCGTTCGTGGGCTGCAACTCCCACGTTCACTCGCATGTACACGAGTGGGCTTTTACGTGCATGACCGGTTTTACCCCGCCATGTAGGCAGCCATACTCCGCTTTCGGGGGTGTGCATGCTGGGTATGTTCTTGTTTCCATAACCCACCGAACACTGACATGGATTACAGGATCTTTAACGTGCGTATTTGATCTTCTGCATGCGTTTACACACGAAGGGGGTTCAGGCACTAGCAGGTCTGCACAGATGTTGACCTGGGAGATCGTAAAAATCTCCACCCTTCACCCA